>NC_133482.1:7149856-7364189 GCF_025370935.1 Choristoneura fumiferana | reverse complement strand
CTAGTAGTTTACAATGTGTCACTGCTGAATATAAATATTTTTTTTTTTTCTTTTCTTTCGATTTAAATTCCGGGATTTTACAAAATTCCTCTGGGAATTCCGAAATTTAGATCGTGGTCTTCATTGAGGCTGTGTCGAGAACAACTATCCAAGATTTCAATACTCTAAACCCAGCGGTTGAAATTTCAAGATTTTATCCTTATCCCGTGGGAATATCGGAATAAATAGTATATTTTTTATTGAGGAACTAAAATAAGCCAATATATACCCGAGGTCTATTTATCCGAGGGTTTATATTGAATTTTAGTCTCGAGGTGAAAAACTCTATTTTTCACTTCGATTGCGAGAAAACGCTTTCTGTGAAAGAATTAATGCGTTTCTTATTCCTCCAGTCCATAAAACTTTTATAGGTTTTTAAATAAATCTTTCTAGATTAGGCTCGACATCATACTTATTTCCACTATCACTTGACGACATTGTGAGAATAATAAATTTATTTTAATCGTTTATAATTTACACTCTACAACAATTTCAAAGTTTTCGCGGTAAGTATTTTCTTCCAACCAGACACAGATATAACAAAATCGCATCGGCGAAATGGTCCATACACAAACAGGAGTAATAGAATGGCACCCCTTCTAAAACTAAGACCACGTAGACTAAGAACGAAACATTTTCGTCATGAAAATGGTCCACACACAATATTATTTTTTGCCAATAACTATGAGTATAGTATTGAGTTTATCTGTCACTCGAAATAAATCAAAAACTTATTTGCTTTTACTCCCTCGGGACTAAAGTACCCACTTTACTCCTGCCTCGTAAAACTGTATTGATCTACTTTCAGAGCATGAGAAGTGAAAAAGTAGCATATGTGTTATTCCAGATGTCCAAGCTAACTACCTACATCCCAAATTTCATGACTCAAAGCCCAGCGGTTGTTATTTCGAGATTTTATCCCTATCCCGTGGGAATATTATCGGAATAAATAGTAGCCTATATGTAATTTCAGATGTCTACCAGCTACCTACATAGGTACCAAATTTCATGATTCTAAACCCAGCGTTTATTATTTCGAGATTTTATCCCTATCCCGTGGGAATATTGGGATAAAAAATAGCCTTTATGGTAATCCAGGGTATATATTACCTGCGTGTCAAATTTCATTCAAATCTGTTTAATAGTTTTTGCGTGAAAGATTAACGAACATACATTCAAACAAACATCCATCCATACAAACTTTCGCGTTTATAATATTAGTAATATGGCATTATTTTGATTTCTACCTTACATCTCCCCGAAATCCGTGATTATCTCCAAGACTGCTCTAATTCTTTATCGATGTTTAAGAGCGTTTATTCCTGCTGAGCTGGCAACGTTGCATTTTTGTTAGTTTTCCTCGATTATTCCATAAAAATTACATGAATATTAAAAATGTTCTGTGATAGAACACTTCTTAATATATAAGTAATGTGTCTACTCCAATAATAATTATTGATAGAATTTTATATTCCTTAAAAACGAATTAATGATTATGACCGTTTTTTAAAGATTATAAAAGTCTATAACGAATAATTATTGGAGTAGAAACATTAACTTATATATTAAGAAGTGCTCTATCAGACAACATTTATTAAATTTCATTCAATTTTTATGGAATAATCGAAAAAAAAATGCAACGTTGCCAGCTCAGCAGGAATAAACACTCGATATTTTAAATGTTTTAGTTATTTTTATCAAGTTTAAATTAGTAAAAACGCTTTCTACGTGTAGGTACGTTGAAAGAGAATGTCTAACTCTCCTGAAAAGTAATACTAATTGTTTTACTACAGATGTGCAAGTTGCGGAAAGTTTCCAAAAGGTGGAAAAAATTCGGAAATTTCCACAAATATAGGAAATTTTAATTTATGAAACGGAACTGCAATCTCCATACAAAATTGTGAGAATTTTTCGAAATTTTCCTATATGAAAAATTCCGCAATTTTTAAAAGTTCCTTTGGACATCAGTAGTTTTCACATGAAGAAAGAGAAGTTTAATATAATATTGTATGTTTGTAGGTACCTAAAAATACACGGATTTCATACATCAAAGTGAATGTGCACGCTATATCATCTCCGAAAGTGGACTTCGACGAGCAAACGAACACGGTGTCGATAAAATACAGCTGGACGCAAATAACCCTCAGTAGTTACAGGATTTTTGCCAAAGGGGTACAAGAGTAATTAAATTATTATAAATTTAAAGCGTGTATTTATTCACTAGAGGCATCCCATGAAGTACCTACGTCCCAGCAATACCGCTACGTGTCTGTGTTGTATGTCTGTGTGTCTGTGTCTGTGGCACCGTAGCTCTTAATCGGGTGGACCGATTTAAATGCGTTTTTTATATGAAAGCAGGTTTTCTAGCGATGGTTCCTAGACATGTTTTTATCAAAATCGGGTTAGCCGTTTCAAGATCATCAGCTCTTTTGTTCGCTGCGGTAGGAAACTTAGACGCATAATGGGATTTACTTTACTTTCAAACATATTTGGGACTGAAAATTTGAAATACCCATGTATGCTATATAACTATGCAAGATTATGGATTTATGGAATTCTCGGCCTGATACTGCAGCCAGGATATCCAGAACACTAGTAGGTACACTCTTGATAAAACCATAGCAGATATATCGTGTTTGGATTCGTTTTGATCAGTAATTGATTCTACACACAATGCAGTGGTGGCAACATGACGAGCTGATGCTGCAGCCAGGATATCCAGCACACCAGTATACTCTTGAAAATAATAATAGTAGATATGTCGTGTTTCATTCCTTTTGATCAGTATTTGATTCTACATACAACGCAATGGTGGGAACACGATGAGCTGATGCTGCAGCTAAGATATCCGACACACTAGTACACTTTTAAAAAAAATATATACCAGTTTAAAAAACATGAAATAAATAAAAAGTAAAAAAAATAAAAAACCCCGACACAAAAAACGCCAGCAAAAATAAAGAAAAGCCCGAAACAAAAACGCCGCCAAAAAAGACAACTAAAAAGTTAAAAAATAATTATGCACTACCTAGCTGTTGCCCGCGACTTCATCTGCGAAGAATTCGTTTGTCCCTATCCCGCGGGCACTATGCTGATTTCCCGAAAAATTTTTGCCTTACCTAGTTAATTTAACATAAGTACCTAGTATCTTTTTTTTATCTAAGCGTCGTCGGTGTCGGGAGACCGCTAAGGTTAATACTTTTAAAAATACAACATAATAATATATAGGTACTTTAGTTTCCTGTTAACTTAACGGTTCCACTCTCAGAGTGAGTTCTTATTTCGTTTTAGTTCGGTCCAAACACAGCCAACGTACGCAAAGCTTGAAAAATAACTTCTACATTTCGCCACGTGTTTACGTTTCGCCATGTCGCGGTGTTCTTTTAAAAGTTGTAAAAATAATGCCCGAAAAAAGGATTTATCGGCCGGAGTGTCCTACTTTCGGTAAGTAAATGTAGAATAAGTTATTTTTCAAGCTTTAAACTAACAAATAATAAAAATTTCGCAACAAATTACTGATTTTAAACCACGACCTGTATATTGATCAAAGGTGCAGACCAAAAAACCCCGTACTGTACAACAGTGGCATGGCGTTGCAACAACTCGATTCTCATCGGCTGCAGTAGGCTCGGACTATACGTAAAGTAAAGGCGTTAACGTCGTAACACTGTAATGGATTATGACCACAATTTGGTGGTTAAACCGTGAAAGGTAATTAATAATTATCAACCACGTAGTAGTTACTTAATACACACACAGTAATTAATTAAAAATGTGCAAAAATAGACGTTTACTTTAGTGATAAGCAATAAATGGCAGCGCGTAGTCTATTGGGGATAGCTATTTTTTACCTAGCTACTTTCGATGCAGTCATGGCCACCTTTGAATATACTTTCGAGTTTGGTAAGTTCGACACGACATTATTAAGTATTACCTTAAGGGTGGTTTCGTTTAGTGTAAGGCCAAGCGCGCACTACGGTTTTAATTATTGCGGCACGATTTTAGAATCGCGCTGCATGCTGCACAAAATTCACTGCGCGTACTATTACTATTCTGTGACTGCGCGCACTGCGATGAAAAAGTCGACGATTTGTTCATTCTCAACATGGATTTCGTACCAGCTTGCTCCTTCGGAGGAGTAGAAAAAGGAAATTATTAATATTGGACTCATCCTTTTACAGCTGAAAGACATATCAAATGTTTTTTTTTTATCTGAAACATACTTAATGAACTTCGCCTATACCTATCCTAAAAAATCTTAAAAAACCAGGTTCCGACACTTAGATGAATGATTGGTTTCGCGCGCTCGCTCGAGCTCGACTAGATACCGCCGGCGTAGGTACTTGCTAAATGCGGCAACAAATAGTACGCTACGCCGAATTCGGCGTACCCGAGCCCGAGTCGAGTCAGTCGCGTTGCAAACTGTGCGTAAGGTGCATGTTTTGTTAAATTTTGGTCATAAACCGAAATAAAATGCCGGTTTGCGCAGTGAAACTGAGTAAAAATAATACTAAAAGAAATAAGAAGGACACTGGGATCACATACTATCAGTAAATATCGTATAATTTCAAAATTACAAAATAAAATAACATGAACCCTAAACGCCGTTCTGTGTTGCCGCGTACACAAGAATCAAATTCCCCGTGGTTGAGATTTTAATAAATTGAATTTTATTGTTATCATCATTAAATGATGATAAATTTTAATAACTTATTTTATTTAAGTATCTAACGTGATTTTTATATATACATAACCTAGTTCTATATTATTTAATGTTTATCTTTGTGATATATAAACTGAAGGTGACCCGACACTATTTAATTAAGGGGTGAATGTGTCTTAAAATTAAAAATGTTTTTCGTCTTCCCATTTAAAAAGCCCAATCAGCTGATTTACTTAGGTATTATGGGAAAAGAATAATATTTTTTATCGTATTTCTACCCATTTTCCTGAAATGTTAACTTTTTACCCAACTGCCCGAAGGAGGGTTATGTTTTTCAAGCGTATGTATGTAAGTATGTATGTATATTTTGTAAACATTTTTTTTATTTTAGTTTTACTTAACATGTAAGTACTTAATTATATTAGGTTTAACTATACATAGGTGCAACGTGTTATCTTAACTACGCAAAACTTCTTAGTTGGTGACTCAGTCCATGAATTTTTAGTAATAATTTGTAAATATTGAATATCCTTAAATATATATTTTTTTAATTAAAAGTGAGGCCTGATCATTGATAAACCTACATCATACCTATCATTTTTTTAAAGAAGAAATCTACGTTGTGGTCTAACAACTGGTAGCATGGTGTACGGTTGTGTCACTCCGAAGATGAGCTCTGATTGAGTTCGAAACGCGTCAGTGTAGTGTGGTGGTGGTGATAGATGGGTTTGTGTGATTTGTGTGTGTTCTTACAGTGTGGAGGTGGAGGAACTGCATGAACACGCATATTTCGCATAAGCTTAGCTATCGTAAGGACGCGGGTGAGCAAGGAAATTATTTTAGTTCATTGATATGGACCTCCGCAAAGTAACGCCTGATTCAATAAATTATAACCTTTCTAATTAACTAAAAAAATATCAGATTTTTAAGTAGCGTTCATTAAATAAAAAAAATTAAAGAGTTTTCTTTACTGCCAAATTACGATAGTCCAGCCGGTTACGGTTTGTTCCATAGCCCAGAACAAAAAAACGTAAAAAAAGAATTTATGTGTCTTTGACTCAATCGTTTTTACAGGTGTCACTATTTACCGGCAAGGATAATACCGATTTGGAAATACTGACCCTGTTTTTCATGTTCACACCCATAGAAGCTCATGTTAGTTTCTATGGGCGTGTACATGACAAACAAGGTCGGTATTTCCATGTCGCTATTATCCGGGCCGGTAAAGAGTGTCACTGTCACCTGTCAAAACGAACGAGTCAAAGCAAAGAGAGTCAAGTCAAAGAGAGGTCAAAAACACAAATTTTTTTTTGGATTAATAAGTTGGGGTCGCGCTGTCATCGTTCATCCACCATTACCTCTCATATTTCGTTTTCTAGAATTTTTTTACCGTACAACGGCAAAAACTACTAGACACTGGCAAAATTATCCCCCGATGGACAGAGCCATATTTTTTTAAAGAAACAACAACACATAATTTTCATTTTTTTTGGTCTGGGCTATGGAACAACCCGTAACCGACGCAGACTATCGTAATAAAGCGGTAAAGAAAACTCTTTAATTGTTTCAAATTAATTGATGCTATAGACATCTGATATTTTTTTCTGTTAATTAGAAAGGTTATTCATATTGATAAAAAAAGTTTCAAGTGTTTCTAATTTTTTCATCCATTCCCCATTGTTACAGGTGAAAGGAAAGGCGGATCGCACGAGTACCATAAGGATGGTAGCATGTTTTTGTTTCAGTACAGCACCCACATTAATGTACACGTAGGTATTTTGATACGAAAATCAAGCAGCAGGGGGGCTCCTATGAAACACGAAAATCGAAGTTCGTATCGTACTGTCCCACTCATTCTCGTATTAAAAAATATAAGTGTCAGCGGGATGGCAAGGCAAGATATGAAGTTCGAATTTTGCACTTCGTAGTAAATAAATTAGGATTCTTAAAAACCGGTCAAGAGCGTGTCGGACACTTCCGTAGCCATTACGAAATAATAAAGCACCTAAAAGTATTTTATACCTTAGGCTGCTATTATTTTACTCTTAAACTATACTAATAATTCTCAAGCAATCTTAGCTGTTATAATTTTCCTTGTAAGTAAATTTGATATAGGTACTTACTACCATCCTAAATTTTTTTCACAATTCAAAATGATGATTTTTTTATAATGACTACGGAACCCTATCTCAGGCGTTCCCGACACACTCATGGCATGTTTTTTCCGACTAATTTTAATCACATTTTTCTGATCGGCCATATTCGAGAATTTTCGGCAGTTTATTGATTTTATTTTTTTAGGTTCCCAGTAATATGAGAGTTTCATATGTCAAAGTGACCGTATACGCCATAAATTCTCCAAGTGTGAACTTTAACGAGCACACCAACATAGTGACTATATCGTACTGGTGGTACCAAATCACTATGAGCAGCTACTCGCTTGTTGCCTTAGCCGTTCTAGATTAAATTGAAAAATATATATAATTGAGCATTAAAGTTGTAGCTGTTTGATTCCTCATGTTTTTTTCACTTCTCATGCTCTTAAAATATTACTTTAGTCCCTGTATATCGAGAACTAAAGCTCATTGTAATCTCTAAGGCTCTCTAGGGACTTAAAGTATTTATTTTTTAATTTACAGCTGTAAACCCCTTTACAACTGGAGGATTATCGCCATTTTCAGTGATTGTGTAGAGACAATTTTTAGGGCGTGGAAATAACCTCAAAATGACAACTGAATGGATGAATCTATTTAATTATAATATATTAATTTTACTACTTATACATAGTCCAATTAGTTTTAAAATTGTATTCAAGTTTCAATCTGTTGGCTAAATACTTATGCAAGCCTTTGATGCAAGCATTTAAAGCGTCACTTAACAAAAAATAAATAAATAAATAAACCGCGAATAACTGCTACTGCTTTTTTTTGCTATTTGAATTTTGAACAGATGTCCATTAGGTACTCGGATTTAGCGTACGTTGGAAAAAGTAATATTTTAATTTAGTATATAGAACGTCGGTTTTTTCCTTAAGTACATGTAAAAGTGTAAAGCAGAGTGGTTAAAGCGAGACTAAACAACCATAACGACACTCGAACTATACCCACTCTGTATTGTATCTGTGGCTAAACAGCTCGTTTCGTTATGGCTTGTTTTAGTCCCTTATTGAACAATCTTCTATTTTTTATCTCGATCTATATACATCCCACTGCAGGCCAAAGGTATCCTCTCAGAATGAGAGGGCTTCGGCCGTGGTTTCCACGTTGACCCAGTGCGGATTGGGAACTTGACTGATGAACTGAATGACTATTATTTTTGCGGCTAATGTAAATCAGATTGATCACTTCTCGGAATCGAGATTAACAGATTACTATACTACTAGCGTCTTACAAAAAAACTCTTATTATAGTTTCACCATGTCTGTCCGTCTGTCTGTCACGTCCGTCCGATCGCAGCTAAGCTGAGAGACTGTTACTGCCTGTACTTTTGCATGGTTATACTGGGTGTTAATTGAATAATTGAAAACCTGAAGGTAGTTTGTTCAGAATCGAGAGAAGGAATTGATTATGATTACGCTACGCTAGACTTTAAATCAGAGGCCGTATAGCCTACAGTTTCTAACCCTCGCCTCGCGATCGCAATCAAATAAATAAATAAAATAAATAAATATCATGGGACACTTGACACCAATTGACCTAGAAAAATATAATAAATATAATAATTGCGAAATGACAGATTTCGCATGCAAAAACTGTCATTTGATTGTGGTTACAAGCTTCAGAAACGTTAGGCAATTCGGCCTCAGGTTGCGTTTAATGCAAATTCCTACGTCGTCCTCTAAGTATACCTACTATGCCCTGAAACTGCAACATATGCTAACTAAATGTCTAAGCGAGTTGCATTATTATTTTAGCTAATTTAATACTGGCCGTTTGCCCGTACTTGGCCGATGAAATTTGGTATGAAGATTGAAGATAGCTGGACATCTGGAATAAAACATAGGCTATTTTTTATTCCGATATTCACCGGGATACCTAGGTATAAAATATCGAAACAACAACCGCTGGGCTTAGAGTCATAAAATTTGACATGATTGTTTTTAATGAACGTCAATGAAAACCACGATTGAATTTTTAGGTATTTCCACTGGAACTTTTAAAAAATCCCTAAATTTTAATTCAGCTGCTGCTGGATATAATGATTTACGTGCGTGAAGCCTTGTGTAAACACTAGTATTATAAATGCGTAAGTTTTAAGTAAACGGCTGGACGGATTTGGATGAAATTTGGTATTTAGATAGCTGGGCATCTGGAATAAAACATAGGCTACTTTTTTTAATACGATATTCCCACGGGATAGGGATGGTATCTCGAAATAACAACCGCTGAGTTTTGAGTCATAAGTGTTTTTAATGTAAGTACCTAACGTCAATGAAAACCGCAATTTAATTTTCGAGAATACCCACGGGATTTTTTTTAAATCCCTTAAATTTTAATTCAGTTGCTGGATCTAATGATTTACGTGTGCGAATAACCTAAATACTAGTTTAGTATATAACAGTCATGAAATCGTTTTTTGAAATCCTTAAGATGAGCTCTTGACTTTGATATCCATATTAGTCGTATTAGAAAAAAACAATTTTTCATCACACTTGCTCGTCAAAGACGTTATTCCATGCCTGTATACTAAAATACAATGGCCTCAATAATTCCCGCGGGAATTATGGATTTACGTATAGTTTTCCTCCTCAAGGGAGTTATGAGTTATGACTAGTCATTTCAGACTAAAGAGGTTTCAAGTCAGCCAACGTTTTATTTAAATCTTTAAAACTTAAGTATAACCTAATTTTACACCATAAAACTTTGCCAAGCTTCATGAAACTTCGTTATTTTTATATTTTAAATTTACTTACTTATATAAAATTGTTTTACAATAGTTTTAGTAAATATTTTTTTAAGCAAGTTGGAATAATCTGGCCGTAAGACCATTCGAATTTTAAACTAAACACGGTTCTTAGTATTATCTATGGTAAGACTTGAAAAAAGTGTCAATTAGGGGGGCTACCACGAAATTCGAAAATCGAAGTTCATATCGTTTTCCTGACGCTGATATTATTTAATACGAGAGTGCGAGGAACGGTAAGACACGAACTTCGATTTTCGAATTTTGTAGTAGCCGCCTGTATTGGCGGGTAGCCGTATTTTATTCAGTTGTTTTCTTAGCGTCTTTCTTTAGCTGAGCTGTGAAGTGTTTGGACAAAATATATTTTAAGTTTTTGCATTTTTTTCCTCGCAATGTGATGAAAATCATTGTGTGTATCACGGGCCGTAGGGAATTACAAACTCGGGTCATTAAAAGATAAAATAGACTCTCGTTAGTAATCCCCTCCTTACGCCCCTAAGCTTAATACACAATGTACTATTGTTGACCCCCATTATTCGCATCTCACAGCCGCCATGTTTAATTTTCTGTAACGTCACCTATATAATGACACTTGGGTTGTCGGGACAAATCTAATAATACCTTAGCTGTCTAAATCCGCCCAGCGGTTTAAGAGATGCGGTAATAATAGTAGATTGATAACCAAGGGTGGAAAGTGACCCATTTCACCCGAGATATTTCTGGCGCTCGAACGAAGTGAGATGGGAAATGGGTAATTTCACCCGAGTTAGACACTCTACTTTTCATTTCGACTGTGAGGAAAGTAAAATACTACAAAAAAGAAGAGAATAATAATAAATTAAATTTACTGATATCCAACCTCCAACCTTTTCGCACTGGCCACTTGCCACGTCCGACTATAAAAAAAAAACGAGTTGGTCACGACACGACCAAGGAGCTTATATACAAAACTGGAGGTTGAACGCCGAACAAAGAAGTTTGACCTTTGTCACTGATTTATATATATTCTATCTCTTTCTTCCACATTTCAAGAATAACTTTCAAAAAATTAGAATTTATTCGTGACATAATAAAAGTCAAATTTCTTGTTTCAAAAGGATGTTTGGCGTTAAACCTCCAGTGTTATAGGTACCTATATAAGCTCCTTGGTCACGACGTGAATCTATCTAGATGGCCAGGCCGAAACGTGAAAAAAAAGTGCCATTGACGTAACTCAATTATCTTCGACTCCGTGACTAATCGCAAAAAAAAAAATACTTTCCACCCTAGAGATGAAAACGTAATTTTCCACCCATCTATCAATCCATGAAAATTAAACTTTCCGAACAGGAGAGATGAAAAGAATATTACATACTTACATACAAGATCCGCTCGAAAAACATTATACACCTCTCCTTGCAGTCGGGTAAAAGGAAAACTATCACAACATAGTAACAGGTTAATTTTTCAATTTGACGAGTTAGAGTCGATCATAATTTTATAGATACTTATTGAAAATTTGCCGCATGAAAATTGGGCGATTTTTGTATACAAGACAAGATTCTGTTGTTAATTTAAAAATCGCAGCAGGTTGCGGCGTCAGTGTGTTAACAGCCTTAGGAGCAGGTATACTTATTCGCGAATATGTGCATAAGTACCTTTAGGAAAATTCTCAATAGGTGTGACTGAGTTAGTTACTCGGATTAGGTAATTTTTAATTAGGTATTAAATTAAGTGGCTACAGCTTATTTCACCTGAACAAGTAGATAACGAATTTTCTACTAGGTACAAACATGAAACTAGCACAACGGTCTTTCACATCAACAAACACCACAGTCAAGTGTAAAAAAAATTGTTACCTAAGTATTTAACCTCAAATGGCAACGAGTAGTCTACTCCGCCTATTTTTTTTTTACCTTGCTGCATTTGATGCAGTCATGGCCACTTATGAATATGTTTATGAGTTTGGTAAGATACATTTATCTTGATTTTAAAATAATTAATACGGTACCTATTTAATAATAATAATACAGCCTTTATAACCCGGAACTCCTTAATATTCCGTTTTTTTTTATAATATATCCCGGAGTTCGGTGTGCCTCCTGGCAAAGGCCTCCTCTAGTGATTTCCATTGACCTCTATCCTTTGCAACTCTTCTCCAATTGTAACCAACTGTTAATTTGAGTTCGTCCTCCCATCTTTTGCGTTGTCGACCTCTATTTCGTTTCCCATTTCTAGGGTACCTATTTAAGTTCCACCTATTCCTACTCCAACACCAGCTGACCTAGTCGCAAAGGAAGCAAAGCTTGTGTTATAGGTATTAGGTTAGGAATAAATATAGTTAGGTACCTACTCACTTAAATAGTGGATACATATTTAAACACATATTCAACACCCAAGATTCGAGATATGCCGTGTGGAATCTGGTTAGAATTACACCTCCTCATTTATTCCGTGGATGTCGTAAGAGGCGACTAAGGATATAGGTTAAGGTAAGTAGGTATACCGTAGGCGACAGGCTAGCAACCCTGTCACTATTGTACCATTTTTGTCAAACTTTAAACCTAAAACTAATAAAAGTGAGTTCGAAGCGGTTACGTTTCGTGTCTGCCTACCCTACCCCATTTGGGAATACACAGGAGGTACTACTACGAAATTCGAAAATCGAAGTTCGTATCGTACCGTATCCCTCTCACTCTCGTTCTAAACAACATAATCGTCAGCGGGACGGCAAGACACGAAGTTCGAATTTTGCACTTCGTAGTAAAGACCAGGCGTGATGTTTGTGTGTGTATGACTCGATTTAGAGTCGATTACTTAGCACTCTTATAGGTTTTACGCTTTTATCTACACGGGAATTATTTACTACGGGGGGATAAAAGTTTAAAAACCTAAAGGGTGCTAAGTTGTCGACTCTAAACCGTATCAGGCAATGTTGGGGCCAGAAGGCAAAGTTGAAGCAGTTTACGGTATCTAATCTATTATGGTTATCAAATCAGTAGTGTGATCGCTTTCACCGTACAACATACCTGACCTACCTACCTCGTGTTAGACCGTTGGACTGTTACACTTAGATTTAAAATCTGGGTGAATTGCAAAAAAATTGTACATAGTTAAGGGCTTTAGTTAAGAACACTTAATTGATTCCTTTGTGTTATGAAAGTTAGTCATAAAAAGTATATGGGTAACTTTCGTAACACAAAGGAATCAATTAAGTTTTCTTAACTAAAGCCCTTAACTATGTAAGTAGATATAAAAACCGGCCAAAAGCGTGTCGGACACGCCCAAAATAGGGTTCGGTATCCATTACGAAAACATTAAGTAATATTTTTCTAAGGATTTCGTATTTTATACGGAATCTTCCAAGTTTAGGTATATTTTATACCTTAGGCTGCTATTTACTCATAAACTACTAATAATTCTCAAGCAAACTTGGCCGCTATACTTTTCCTTGAAAGTTTGATATACTTACTACCATCCTGAATTTTTTCAAAGTTTTCCACCCACCGGTTTAGATTTTAGAGGGGGAGACGCTAGATTTTAATGAAAATTTGCACTTTAATGTTGAATATTTCGCAAACACATCACTGAATCTAAAAATCGTTTATAGCAAACCCCTAATGGTTTTAAAAGACCTATCCAACGATACCCCACACTATAGGGTTGGATGAGAAAAAAAAATCACCCCCACTTTGTGGTACCCTAAAAAAATTTTTTTTTTACATTTAATTGTACCATTTTGTCGGCATAGTTTACCTATATATCCGTGCAAAATTACAGCTTTCTAGCATTGATAGTCCCTGAGCAAAGCCGCGGACGGACAGACAGACAGACAGACATGGCGAAACTATAAGGGTTCCGTTTTTGTCATTTTGGCTCCGGAACCCTAAAATGGTGAACCGCAAAAAATGTTATATAGTCAAAGTGCAAAAATAATTATCTATTCGAACCACTCAAAAATATGTTACTACGACCTTATTGCTTCGGAATAAGACGTCTGTGGTACCTACTTACTTATTTTTGAAACTTTGAATAAGTTCATCTTTTTACACTTGACTACACACAGTTAAGGGCTTAGTTAAAAAAACTTAGGGCTTAGTTTAGTCAAGTTTTCTTAACTAAAGCCCTTAACTATGTAGGTACAATTTTTTTGCAATTCACCCATCTATGTACCTATGTCAGGTTAAGGTATTTAGGTACAATGTTCAGCGAATTATGGGTAGGTACGTACGTAGGTACGTATGGGTAGGTTAGGTAGGTACCAAGGTCTTAATATTTACAGGTAGAAAGAGAGAGGGAACTCATGTGTACGACAAGGAAGGTTCAATTGGTTTGTTTGGGTACACGACCAACGTTTATTTGCGGGTAAGTAGGTATATTAATATGTATTTCGTATTAGACCAGGCCGTATTGCCTAACGTTTCTTGCGCTCGCGATTGCAATCAAATGGCTGATTTAAATAAAAACCGGCCAAGAGCGTGTCGTACACGCCCCCGGATAGGGTTCTGTAGCCATTACGAAAACATTAAGTAATATTTTTCTAAGGATTTCGTACTTTATATGCAATCTTCCAAGTTTAGGTATATTTTAAACCTGAGGCTGCTATTTACTCGTAAACTACTAAAACTTCTCAAGCAAACTTAGCCGTTATAGTTTTCCTTGAAAGTTTAATATACTTACTACCATACTGAATTTTTTCAAATTTTTCCACCCACCGCTTTAGATTTTAGAGTGAGGGGGGGGGACGCTCCAATTTAACGAAAATTTGCACTTTAAAGTTGAATATTTCGCAAACAAATAACTGGATCGAAAAATCGTCGTAGCAAACCCCTAATGGTTTTAAAAGACCTATCCAACGATACCTTACACTATAGGGTTGGATGAGAAAAAAAATCACCCCCACTTTATGTACCAAAAAAAATTTTTTTTTGAATTTTGAATTGTACCATTTTGTCGGCATAGTTTACCTATATATCCGTGCAAAATTACAGCTTTCTAGCATTGATAGTCCCTAAGCAAAGCCGCGGACGGGCAGACACAGACAGACAGACATACATGGCGAAACTATAAGGGTTCCGTTTTTGCCATTTTGGCTCCGGAACCCTAAAATCACCCCCACTTTACGTCTATGGGAGGTACCCTAAAATACAGCACCCGTGACACTGGATTAGCGTCTGATGGTAAGAGGGAGGGGTACAACCTAGAAAGAATACCTTTAATTTCACTGTCTTTTTATTGATTAGCGAGCTGGTTGTCGGCGTGACTGATATGTATATTCATATCAAATTACAGCTTTCTAGTACTACCGGTCTCTGTGCTTACCCGCGGACAGACAGACAGACAGACAGACAGACGGACAGACATGGCGAAACTATATGGGTTCCTAGTTGACTACGGAACCCTAAAAATACCGCTGGCTGGCGCAGCTCACATAGCAGCACCAGCAAGAGGCCCATGTGGATATTAAAAATCCAAACATTTTTGCATTGGGCATTTGCATGGCAACTAGCTAATTAGGACCCAAGACAATAGAGTTATTGTATCATGAGCGTTTTAAATGCGACACTTTCGAGCTAGAAACTTGACAAAATCGTTCCAGCTCCAACCCTTTTTACCCGCCTGCGGCAAAGCCAAAAGGAAGGGTGATGATTTTTGTAACATTGAATCGTTTTTCCAGGTCCCCAGATATACGAGGGTTACATATATAAAAGTGATTGTGTATGCTATATCTCCTCCAAAAGTGGACTTTAACGAAGTGACGAACGTGTTGACTATAGCATACAGCTGGGTTCAAATCACTTTCAGCTCATACTCAGTTTCCGCCAAAGCGGTTCGAGACGGCGAATAAATAAAATTTATTAATGAATATGTATTTGAATATACTTACACCTTTGCCTAGACGGCATTCGCCCTTCTTTCGCCTGATGAATTGGCCTGAGATCGTTTTGTCTAACACGCGACTTCGTTCGCGATCATACCAGCTCTTTCTGCTCTCACTCTATATAGGTTAATAAGTTTTTGGTAAAAAGTTAATTTTTAATACAAGTTTTTTTTGCTGACTGTACTTGTATTGTCACCCAAACTTCATTTGCATACCAAATTTCAAGTCGATGCCATTAACCGTTGAAGAGTTCCGTCCTGTGGAGACGATCCTGGCCGGACTACCAGGATGTCACTACCAGATTATTGTATTGTCACGCAATTTACATAAGGATACCAAATTTCAAGTAAGTAAATCCAACTACTGGAAGTTGGTCGAATTTAACTTGCAAGATTCGATTAGAGACAGACAGACAGACAACGGGACAGGCGAAACTAAATAAAAGATTGTCATTACGATTCCGTTTAGACAATAAGGCTTCTTTATGTCAGCTAGCTTGACGTGATCGCTGATCGTATACCTATAGAAACATGCACTCGTTTATTACCGTAGTTTGTGCGAAAAATAACTAAGTATATATAATTATCAACTAAAAACATTTTACATTACTTTGCTCATCCGCGGGGCCGCGACCTTATGATAGCTACATCAGCTACAAGACACCATGCAACAAATGTGTGTTCAGCAACTCCTCTATAGCTCCACACTGTAAGAACACACACAAATCATGCATACAAACCCAACTATCATCCATCACCAATAAACAACACAGCAGTCAATAGGCCGTATACTAGGGAAATGGGCGGCAGATTTCAACGACAAAATTATTATTTTAGAAAGTTACATAGGGCGGCGGATATAAAGTGGCCTACACTCCTAAAAAACTTAAATCCGCCACTGCAACACAGTCGCGTTTCAAACTCAACCGTGTCCTTAGTTAAGTTTTCGGTTACAAAATACGTGTCGATCGCGTTAGCGTTAAAATCTCAATTTGTATGCAAACACGAACAGCGCCTCTAGCTGAACGTTTGCGATGTTCGTGTTTCCATACAAATTGAGATTTTAACGCGAACGCGATCGAGACGTATTTTGTAACCGAAAACTTACACTACGGGTACAGAGTGCTACTAGATGTTAAACTCACACATTGGCGTGCAGTGGGTCAATTCTAGGATAGGCAGCTGCTTGTTTTTGCCTGCAGCAGCGCAACAGGCCACCGCAGCAGGACGCCGCAGGACCCACATCATCATGATGTTTGATATTTCGATAGGCAACCCAGCTGAAACATAAGAACTGCTCCTTTTATAATTTTAAATAACAACACAACACACATTATTCATTTTTAATTAAATACTCGATGAACGTAGCGATCTTGCAGCCGGATCATGCTATTAAGCGGACCCTACGACGCAAGTGTTCTTCGATCTTAAGATTATGAGAGGCTTTAAAAGAAGCATTCAAGCCATTGGAGCTGCGTCGAAAAACGATTCAGTATTAAATTACAGTTATATTTCAGAACAAGTTGTCGTTAACATGTAGGTACAGTCAAGTGCAAAGATATCGACACGGCCAAAGTTACAAAAATATGTATACCTACACGACCTAATGCTAAGTGCATAAAGTCATATTTTTGTAACTTAGGCCGTGTCGATATCTTGCACTTGACTGTACTTACTTAAATGTGTAAATAAATGAAAAAGATGAATTGGGTTTTCATTAATTTAATAAAAAATAAAAATTTCTTTATTGGCGATAAACAATAGTTAAATCGTCAATAAGAAAAAATAAAAATAATAAAGTAAATTTCGATTTTTGAGGTCCAAAAATTGGAAAGAGCAAATCACTTTTTGTGCGATGGCATTAGATTCCGCCGGTTTGTTGGTTGTTGTGGTTTAGTTGTGCGAGCGCATGTTGATATCGTCGTGCCGCTCTCGCTCGGTGTCGCGGTGGTCGCCGGAGACGCGCACGCCGGCCGACGTGCCCGCGCCGGCCTCGTCGTGCTCGCGTTTGCCGCCCGCGTGCGGCGGAGACGGCGCCGACTGCACCAGCCGCCCCATGAGACTCGCGCTCTTGTCCTTGCGCGGGCGAGTCCACTCGTGCGACAGCACTCGATCCAACGTCAGCCGTAGCGTTATGTCCGGCTCCAAAATGTGACGCACGATCGACTTGGCTGCTGTCGACACTGTATCGCGAATCCTCGAACGAAACACCCAGTTACGCGACATCTGATCCTTAAGCAATTTACGCAAATTCGAATCATCGAACGGCATCGACGCGTTCAACATGATGAACAGAATGATTCCAAGAGACCAAACATCGGCGAGCTTCGGATTGTAAGGTGTTCCACTCACCACCTCTGGAGCGGCGTATGCGGCGGAGCCACAATATGTTTGGCTGAGAACGCGGCGATTATCTCCGTCAGTGCAAAATCTTGCAAACCCGAAATCGGCCAGTTTTACATTGAAGCGTCTAGACAGCAGTATGTTCTCACATTTAAGGTCTCGGTGCGCTATGTTCTTACTGTGCAGATACTGTAGGCCGCTAGCCATCTGTCGGAACCACAGCTTGGCCTGATTTTCCGGCACAACGCCATTGCGCTTTATGAAGTCTAACAAGTCTCCATTGTCGGCATAGCGCATAAAGATGAACACCCTCGGTCCTCGCTGCAATATACTGTGCACTTGTATGATATGAGGGTTTTCAATCTTAGTCAAGATGTCTAGTTCGCGAGGGAAAAACTTCTCTAAAAAATCTCTAGGCGCTTTTTCCTTGTCGAATATTTTGCACGCAAGGTGCATCCGCTTGGGGCTGGATGCATCGCAGTACTCTGCCAGGTGGACAGTGGCGTACGACCCTTGACCGATCTTCTTGCCGATGAGATAGCCTCGTTGTTCCAAGGCGTTCACCTCGGAGCTTCGAGGGCTGAGGCGCTCAGCCATTGAGCTCTATCGACTTTATCCTAACCCGTTTAGGATACATTGGACATCTCACTACTCACGATATGCTCAAGGTTTCTTGGCACTCCTGTCAAAATATTTGCTCTCCGCTTGATACTAGTTTCCCACACACCTCTCATTAAAGAGAGTAAATAAATATATAATAATATAAATCGCTAAAGCACGCACAAGATTTTGTCAAAATATTACGACATCACAAAGAATTTGGATATAAATAACGCTTCCACTTGTAAAAATCTCCTAAAAAGACGTTTTCCCTACATGGATGACTTTTTTTCTCTTGTTTCTAAAATTAAAAAGACTTTTTTAAGGCCAGTCTGTTTTATATACTCAAAAAGGTAGGACTTATTATGTTTACCATGATATTTGTTAATATTGTAGATTAAAGACTTTCGATCATAATTTATCATTTATAATGTATATTACAAAGTTCCCGCGAAAAGTTATGTATCTAATCCAGTTAGGTACATGTTATTTGAATGAATAATAATAAAAATACACAGTTCTTATGAGTGTCTCGAACATAGTGGTTATCAAACTTGACTGACTGACATTGACAGTTAATTGTCAAAGCGTAACAAGTTTCGTAGCAATTTTCTATCCTCTTTACAATTCGATTAATAGAGTTTTGTTTCTCTTTTCAAATATAGGAAAAAGACCGGGTTAAAATATATTGAGTTTAATTTTTGTGAAATGAAAACGCTACTCGCTGACCAATATACCTATTGCCGCCCTCTGATCAGAAGAATGTGAAAATTTTATTTGCTATCATTTTTATTTAGATTAGTCTTGAGATCTCCGTTAAAACTTTGCTATCAAAATGATGAACCAATATATCAAGGAGTTGGAACAGGTAAATTTGTAGAAATGGGAATACCGTTAGTAACTACTTGTATGAGTGATTGTTTTTGGTAGGTATCATATTTTTCTCTGTTTATGCATTTTTAGGATCCTTTTGATCCTGACGAGTTTGTAGAGAGGATGGTTCGGCGCAGCATGCAGGAGTCCCGGCTCAAGGATGATCAGTTTGACCCTGAGATGATACATGACATATTTACACAAGCTATACTGGACTTGAAGGTAAATCAGTATAAAAACTGGCCCATTGTAAGTAGGCAACACACTCGACGAAAAAATTACCCAAAAAAATGTTTCTTGCATGGGAACTCCGTTTATTGTTTTACATTTTGTTTTTTTTTTGCTGTTTTACATTTTGTTTAGATAGTGACATTGGTTCTAAACCTACACTAACTGCTCTTTTACATGCAATTGAGAACCCTTGCACTCCCTGGCCAAAACGAAGTTGCATGTTCAAGATTAAAATCTACAAAAAATGTGTTACATATTACTTGAATGCCCCTTAAATTGAATAATAATATTTTTGAATAGTTAGGTATTATCATTAAGTGCAGCACTAGTAAGTAGACAAGTGAAAATAAAATTGTTTAATATTTATTTCAAATAATAATAAGATAGTTATTTTTTTTAAATAGTTTTTTTTATTCGTCTGGATGGCACACAAGCAAGTGGGTCTCCTGATGGTAAGCGATCACCACCGCCCATAAATATCTGCAACATCAGGGGTATTGCAGATGCGTTGCCAACCTAGAGGCCTAAGATGGGATACCTCAAGTACCAGTAATTTCACCGGCTGATGATTCGGTAAGAACTCTCCATGCCGAATCACAACAGTGCAAGCACTGCTGCTTCACAGCAGGATTAGCAAGCAAGATGGTGGTAGCAATCGGGGCGGACACAAGCTCCTACCACCTGCAAAATTTGCAAAATTTTATCATCATCATCAGCCAGGGACTACTACTACTGAATAAATGCTACTGCTAAATAAATGCCCACTTAAAACTACAATGAGCTACAACTCTCCACTTTTTTTTATTTGTACTTGTATGTATGTAAACTCTATTGTACAAAAGAAAAGAAACAAAACACAATTGACAAACTTGTGTTTTTGAAGATAGAACAGACAGACACAGTTACTTTCAAATTTGTTATAATAATAGTAATCAATAGTGTAGGGATTGTCTCGTGGCGAGGTTATGGATGTCAGAGGCCGTATTGCCTAACGTTTCTGATGCTTGCAATCGCTATCAAATGACAGATTTCGCACACAAAAATCTGTCAGTTGATTGCGATTACAAGCGTCAGAAATGTTAGGCAATATGGCCTCTGGGCTTTTTTTTGCTCACTGGATAACAATTGTCATTAAATTCGTTTTAAGGTGCTACAAGAAAGGCAAGAAAGAAAGTGCGCTAGGTTAGAACAGTCTGTGCAAGAGGAGGAGAAACTCTATGGGGCCAAGCTCTCTGAGATCATGGATCAGCACACTGTGAGTACACCCAGGATCACATCTTGGCCTACACTACTATGACAATCCTTTTTGTGAATTTCTTATAATTACCTGACTGTGCTTATTATAAAATTTATCTGAAGGTAATAAACAGAGAGCAGAATTTTCGTGGCACTTTTGATCTGTACAAGTGATTTGTGCTTTTAAACTTCTGGTATACATATATACGGTTAAAAGGCTAATTCATCTAGCCTAATTTTTTGAGAAAGAGATGTACATTCGGAATCAGTGAATTTTTCTCTGTTGTTTGAGCTATATTTCAAAATTTTCGCAAAAATGGCGCATAGATCAATTAGCCTTTCAACTGTTGAATGTTGATACACAATATAGGAACTAAAGAAGATTAAAAGTAGAAGTAAACAATAGGTAGCCTTATGTTAAAGAGCGATCTCTTCCAACTAACCTTTGAGCAGTTAAAAATATGAAATAGACATATGCAATGAAAAAAATTGTTTAACTTGAATAAGAATAATTGTTGCAACTGCTACTTGACTGGCGCATCGTTTTGCCAATTCGTTGTTGACCGCGGACCACCGGTTAAGAACCACTGATTTAGGAAGTCACTATGACAGATCTAAAAGTGCTACGAAAATTCCACTCTCTAGTAATAAATCTTTAACTATCATCACTGGAATGTGTTTCAGCACTGCGTGAACGTGTTCAGTTCGCTGGACGAGCGCATGTCGCGCTGCGGCGGGCGTGCCCTCGACGTGGGTGAAAAGCTGGGAGCTGCGCGCGCGCCGCGGGCCCGCGCCGCCGCCGCTCGGGACCTGCTGGCGCACCTCGCGCACTTCCTCAGCCCCGGCCCCGTGCACACTGACCTCTTCAACGACCCCAACAAGGTAACGAGCACTATACGTGCAAGAAATACACAAGATAGCGAGCACTCTACGTGGCCGTCGCTTAATAGCATGTATTACCTATATAAAGGTGACCTAAAGTTATGATATTTTTTTTAAAATTTTATAGTACCTACTACCAAATTATACCTTACCTTATCCATTTACCACGTCAACAATATTAATTGGGTTCAATGTTTCTTGTGTTGATATAATGAATGGAAGTTTTAATTGATGCAGTGCTACGTTTTAATTGTGTAGTCCCACCTATAAATCTTATAGTAAAAATATAGGTCATATATAAAGTTCCTTCATTACGATTTCAAGACAAAACTTTTGGAACAGTCATCCAAAGTGGCTTCTTAAGGCCGCTTGTATACGTCCGTTGTTTCTCCGGATATCGGAGCGTTTTTTTGCCGGTTTTTTATGACATAAGTCGCCAGACAAGTGTCCGGTGCAAGTACACACACATTAATTGTGAGCCATAAACACCACAAGTCCGGCAAAACAACAGACGTCTACAAGCGGCCTAACTCAAGCAATTTGTAAAAAATTAAAGTCTGAATATTTACATCTAACTTTTTCAGCTAACTGAAGCAGCTGACGTCATACAAAAACTCCATACAATAGCTCAAGAGCTACCTCAAGAAAAATTCGAGGTAGCAAAGAAGAAAATTGAAGCAAAGTACGAAGAGATCGAACGGAATTTGATTGAAGAATTCGTGAGAGCACAAAACCAGGGTAACTTGGCCAAAATGAAAGATATTGCCAATATCATGACCAACTTTAAGGGCTACTCGCAGTGTGTTGACGCCTTTATAGAGACTAGTCAAATGGTAAGAAAAACATTTCAATTACTTGATAAGCTCTTTGTTCTTTAATAGTTTCCTAACAGACTTAACGCATAGGTACTTTCAAAACCCTAATTCAAAGTCATTGGGTTAACAGTCCGTTAGCGTATTTTTAGTATTTCGTACCTGAAGGGTCCAGACGGAACCCTATTGCTGTCATTCCCGTGTCTATTCGTCCGCCCGTCCATCCTTTCGTCTATCACACAGGTTTTAGAGTCAAAAAGTTAGAGCTACAATCCTCAAATTTTCACTAGATAGGCATCTTGTTGACCCAAAAAGCATAAAAATTGTCAATTTTTAAAAATTTAAATTCCCAATCTGCACTGAGCCCTCGTTGGAACTACAGCTCCAATCTTCTCAATTTGAGATGTGGCCACTTTTCCCTGCAGTAGGACGTCTATAGACCGGAACTTAGAACCGGAAATTAGCTGCTTTAATTTAGTCTATTCCGTTTCAGAACACATTACTAGGCAAGGATATATTTTCATCTGTTCTGCCTCTGTGCAAGAAGAACTATAACATCATAAGTACGGTGTTCTCAAACCCTGACCAGGTGATGAGCAAGTTTGTGCTTAATATCTTCCACCTAAAGCTGCAGAAGTACATACAGACGAAGCTCGCCGATAAGAATGATGTGGAGAAGTACCTTAGAAACCTTTACGATATGTATACAAGGTTGGTGTTATGTTTAATGCCTGCTTTATTTCCGAAATATAAACTGATTAAAAAACACATAGTTTAATATAATGTAATTAAGAGGGACCTCTGCAACATTTGAACTGATTTTAAATGCAGATGAGTTAAAACCGTTATTGGTCAAAAGAGGTAAACTGTTGAATAACAGGCACTGTCCAAAACTCTGTTTTTGATATATAAGGAGGGTAAATTAAAAAAATTAGAACGATCGTAATATTCGCCCGGGGAGATATTTTTCTTGTGGTAAACATGGGTGTTTTAAAATTCATTCGCCTAGCCTAGACTACCCCTACCCCTACGCTAGGTAGTTAGGTCGCGAGAGAGCAAAATAATAAATTATTTATTTATAGTTCATTGATATGGATCTCCGCAAAGTAATGCCGCTTGACTTTAACAACAGCACTCAACGCGCCTGCGACGAACTTGTAGCCGCCGGCATAATATCTGGCGACGGCAACACCTCGCCCGGCGAGCTCCGGCGGGACGCCTTAGTCAACGGAGCGTTGGCCGGCGCCGGCGACGGCTATCCGGCGCTCGAGACCCGCCGTCTGAGAGCGCTGCTGTCGACTCTGCTGCACTCCTACTATAGCGACAAGCAGCATGTGAAGAAACAGATACAGGGTGGCGGGTGAGTTAAGTGTTATTATAGTAAAGAGTTGGACTGTCCGCGGAGAGGTAGAGTAGGAGACATCAGGGGATTGGCGCCGTAACAACTATTCCTACTGGATTACCTACGTTTTTTACACTACATAACTGCGAGGTCTTGCATCTGAAGCATATTTAAAGCCCAGTACAAGTGTTATTAAATTACATTACCGATGCCGAAAAGCAAATGAGTGAGTATGAAGTGGTTAATCGAGCGCCGCTATGTAATGCAACTTAGGTGTGCCTTTATCTAGACTAGATTATTATACATACATTATTATAATTTGGGACACAACAGTGTAGGTGTTTTTCAAAAGACCATGTCGCCAAATTATACTCAGCGGCACAAAATTTCGCCCACTCTACATACAAAATCGCTTATTACTACATACATTTGAGGGCCAGATTTTTTGCCGCTTAGTATATTTAATGCAGGATTCGAGTATATATCACCATGCTTCATATGCCTGCTCTTGACAAGTAAAATATTATCCGCGATGAATCCTAGCTTATGGGATTATAGTATTCCACAGTTAATATAAACAATATTTTTAAATACTTCTGAAATACTTATTGAAATATTCGAATTAACTAACATCTTGCTTTTCCGCAGCCAAACTTTGTTTTACTTTGCTTTTAGTTGCGGAGTAAAGTAGCGCTTGAATATAAGTTATGCCAGAATTATCATGACGCTTCAGGTTCCAAGAGCTCCGGCGGGACCTTCAAGCTGTCATCGGTACGAGAGCTAACATCAACATAGCACAGATAGAAAACTACGGCGGCGAGACTTTCCTTAGTGACACCCTTGTGTCCAGGATGCTGAGCGAAGCTAAGACTTCCTTCATGAGGTGCAAGACGGTTAGTACATGTTCTGCGACTCTGTCCATCATGAATATAAACTCCTTATTGCACGAGAGTCGAATTTGACGGAATTGAGTCGCTTCCCGTGTGGTTTCGGGTTAGAATTACACCTCTCCATTTCTTCCGTGGATGTCGTAAGAGGCGACTGAGAATATAGGTTTAGGTATACCGTAGGCGACAGGCTAGCAACCTGTCACTATTGTAGCGTTTTTGTCAAACTTAAAACCTAAAATTGTTAAAAGTGGCTCCGAAGCGGTAACGTTTCGTGTGCTCTGCCTACCCCAATTGGGAATACAGGCGTGATGTTTATGTGTGTGAGTCGCTTTGGTTTCTCCACAGATAAGCTAATGATCGCTCTAAAGAACCGGATTCAATAAAGGAGTCGGAGTCGATAAGTGGAGTCCGTTTGGTTATCAGAGTTAGATTTAGTGAATCGAATCACTTCTTGGAGTCGAGATTACTGATACGTACTGTCTAGAATTAAATAATTCATCTGTTTCATATATTTCGACACTACTTTCCTAGGTTAGCCGTTACTTGGAGGTATAATGGACTTAGGCCGCGAAAGCCTGCTTTAGTTAGTTTTTTTTACTTAGTCCGCCAAAGGGGAGGCCTTTGCCAAGCAGTTATCTTACACAGTCGAATTTTGTCTACACAATTTCAAAACATGAGATAAATGACAGCAATAATAGTGTAAAAACATATCCTTTTTCTCTAAACACTCGTTACGTTCTATTTCCTTCTCTTGGTTTTAGCTCTGCACTCCAAACGAGCTGCCCGGCACTACTATAGGCCTATTGGACGCAGTTATTCAGCACTTATTGATCGAGCACGTCGATTATGCGCTCGATTTGGGGCTGCAGTCGATTCCTATCGCCGAAAGCAAGCCTCAGGTACGACGATATATTTATTTGAATTAAAAATACCTGATCTAAAATTTTAAAGAAAATGTTACTTGTTGATTTGTTGTCTTGGGATAAAACTGATTTATCCCCATTGCTAATATTTTGTTTTAAAGCAACGTATAAAATAAAAGTTACAAGTGACAAACCGCTCCTTAACTAAAATACAAGTACATGGATACTTTTTTTTTCAGATTTATTTCTTCGATACAGTAAATCAAGCCAACAAAATAGTAAAGATGTTTGAGGAACATTTTCGAGAGTCTGTTTTGCCTTGCATGAGGTAATTATCTTGAATTAAATACAACGCTATGATATCTGTTCGTCCAAGACAATAATACCTAACATTATAATTAACTTCAAACTTAGATAAGACCACTCTAAATCGTAAAATTTTTAGAATTAGATTTACCTATTTGAGTTATCTTGCGCTTCATATTTTGTCCTAGTATTTATTATGTCCTACTAACTAGGTTATTCCTCGCAGTTCAACGGCTAAACAAGCGGAATGTGTGAGCAAGAAAAACACGGTAATGGAACAATTGGAGGTGAAACTGGATGCCGGTCTAGAGCGCTCACTCGCAGCTATAGTCGGCTGGGTTAAGCTGCACCTACAAACTGAGCAAAAGAAGACTGATTTCAAACCCGAGGGAGACGTGGACACTCTGGCTTCTCCGGTAAGTTCATAAAAGACCACAAGGGTAGTTCTACGAGCGTTTCAACCGCTATCAGTTTCCTGTCGCATATATTGAAGGAATGAGAGACCGTAAGCATAGAATTTTAATGAATTGTTGTTGGTACCGCATGCCCACCATATCGCTTTATAAAATCGTTCCATTCCACCTGACTCATTTCTTTAGTAGATTATATATTAGTAGGTTATATAAGCGACAGGAAACTGATAGCGACGGAAACACTCGTAGAACTACCCACAAACTAGAAACAATTAGTTTGCTCACCCGCGACCTTATATTAGCTACGTCTATAATAAAAAAATGTGTGTTCACGCAACTCCTCCACCCCACACACCATCCATAGTCAGAAAGTTGGATAAAATAGTATATTAGCAAACGACTTATTTTATTAGTACAGTCAAGTGCACAAATATTGTATTTATTTGAACCACTCAAAAATATGTTACCACGGTCTTATTACGCCGGAATAAAAGTCTGCGGTACATATTTTGGAAGGGTTAGATACGTCCATGTCGTCCATATTTTTGCACTCGCTTTTTTTTTGTGCACTTTTGCACACATCTAACAAAGAACAATTATTTGCTTCTTTCAGGCTTGTCTAGCGGTGGTCTCTTACCTAAACAACATACTGGAGAAGATCCACTCGGGTCTAGAAGGAGACAACCTTCAAGCAGTGACTCTGGAGCTGGCGGTGCGACTCCACCGCGTCATCTACGAACACCTGCAAAACTTCCAGTTTAATTCCGCTGGTTAGTACTGAAGGATCACACTTTATTTCTATTTTTTTCCGCGGTTTAAGTGCACCTGTGTGACTTGCTAGTCTCATTGGAAGATTCGATGGCCAAATTCATCGAACACTTCTCCTGCCCAAATTGTCTGACTTTTATCTGCCTAGTGTCTTTTTGCTGTCTTGTAGAGTGGACAGAGAACGTAAAAAGGTACGTACATATTCTCTAATGAGAAATTTTACCAAGAGAGCTGGTAATAACTCTGCCCTAGTTTTCTCGATATTCCCGTAGGATCGGGGTGTACGCAAGAAAAACCTCAACCGCTAAGTCTACTCTTAAAATTTGGCATGGGTATTCTTTAATTGAAGCAATATTTTTGAAGTTGACAATGTGATTTTATTTTACGGGAATTCCAATAGGGAACACCTATTTGTTTAATATCCCTTGTTTCCACCACTTTATGTTATTTTATGTGACATATAGGTGACAGGTGTTTTGCCTACATTGTTTAAGTAAACGGAACTACATCATAGATACTTTTACTTTACTCGGCACATGGCTTGCTGGCCAGATTAAATTTGTCACATAAGACAGTGGGAAGTCAACAGAGAGTAAATAAAACAAGGGTTTAATGTACAAGCTTTGCTTATTTTGGGACTAGGTCAATTGGTATCAAGTGTCCCATGATATTTATTTATTATTTTTATTTATTTATGAATGTGTGCAGGAGCGATGGTAGCGATCTGCGATGTGAAGGAATACCGTTCGGCGGCGTGCGGGCGCGGCGAGCGCGCGGCCCCGCCTCCTGCGCACGCGCTGTTCGACGCCCTTCACGCTCTCTGCAACCTGCTGCTCGTCAAGCCTGAAAACTTGCATCAAGTCTGCGAGGGAGAAACCCTGGTCAGTACGCTGCCTTATTGTATATCATCATCATCCGAATGAGCAACTGGCCTCCTTCATCCATTAGTTGCCCGAAAATTCATACTCGGGTAAAGCTTTAAATACACATACCTGTAGCTCTCACATTTTCACACAAGCAGCTGGCGCGCATATGTGGATCTTCATACAAGTATGACAAGCGTGCAAGCTATTTGCAAGAAGATTAGTGAGACACTGGCATGTGTATTCCCGACCTAAGAGCAGGAACGTGCCAAACGCAGTTTCCTACTAAAGTCGACGAATGTTCATTTACTAGGACCACACGGAGGTATTATATGTGGTGTGGTGTGTCATTTGTGGTAGCGGAGAAGCAACGTAATAGGAAATATGCAGGATTTTTTTTGTTGAAATATATCTTTATTGATTGACAACCCTGTTGTAGCAGATTTTTTAAATATTCTCAAAAATTATTAAGATATAGACGTTTTAAATTGCGAATTACAGATCTGACATGTACTATGACGTCATTTGACACGGCGAACATAGAAAGACCCGTGACGTGAGTAGTACGATAAACTTAAGGTGGCATGGGTGTGCAAATCATCCTCCAAATATAGAAAAATATTATGACCTTAGTAAAAGTCTCACAGCTTTCCAGAAATTTAGACTTTTCTGATCTTTTTCGAAAACTGTATGTATGGGTATACACTAAGATTTCGAGTTGCGTTATTCAAAATTGATATTTTTTTGCATTTAATTTCAATGTAAAATAATGTTGTGTTATCATTATCAGATGCAAAAAAAAAACACTTTTAAAAAAGTTTTGCAGTGTTTTGTTTTTCATGAATTGTGGTCAAATTTTGACTTAACCCAGTGAGAAAATTACATGACCATTGTTTAGTTTAGGTACTTACTAGCTTAAAAACAAGTCCATTTAATGGATGTTCAAAAGTGATAAATATTTTTTCAACAAAAAGTCTGGCTTTCACATTTTATTAAAAAAATATATTAAAAGCTAGTAGTGTGCAATTTTCATGCTATGGGATTTAGGGACTGTTTCACTACCCATTGATTAATTTTATTTGACGGATAAATGTGATGCCGTCTCCGCTTATTCGAACAAAACAAACAGAATCCTTAGATTTAATCAATGGATGGTTAAACAGGGGGTTATGCTGCAAACTTAACATTGCCTCATTAAACTCTTTATTTAAAAAATACTGGCAGCAAAGACTTCGAACGCTGCCAAATTGAAATTCGAAATTTAAAAATAATTTTGTTTGTCATTTGTTTATTTTCACGTTTGAACCCAATCTTACCGTCAATCTGTGTGTGGTTAAGTACTAAAGGTTGTTATTTGTCGTTTAAATTGTTGGGCAATGATGTTATCTGACTGCTACATTAGCTCAAATTTTTGCCAGAACGATTTCTTTGCAAAAAGGCTAACATTGGGCGTCTAAAGCTATCTAGCCGGTTTGAACCCCCTGCCCGGGACTTTCGCAGTTGCTACAAAATATGTACAAAAGCCTTTTAGAGAGGCTCAGAGTCACGCAACGAGCTATGGAGAGAGCTATGCTTGAAGAATCCGGAATACGGAAATTCGTCGAAGAACTAAAGTCACCGACATACGAGTAGCTGGAAAAATACGCAAGTTGAAGTGGCAACGGGCGGGCTACATCGCTCGAAGAACAGATAATCGTTTAGGGAGAAAAGTCCTCGATTGGCGACCACGAACCGGAAGACGAAGCGTTGGCAGGCCACCAGGTGGATTGACGAAATCGTGAGAGTTGCGGGAAACCGGTGGATGCAAGTGGCGAGTTGTCGTTCGTTGTGGCGTTCTAAGGGGGAGGCCTTTGTTCAGCACTGAACGTCTTCCGGCTGATGATGATGATTATGTACAAAAGATGCATATTTAAAAATAATACTAATCCGTCTGTCGTAAGGTGGATCTCGAATTCTCGACCCGTAATGGCGAGTAAGGTTATCGTTATCGCTAAACAACATAATAATGTAATTAGAACCTCGCATACCACATGCCAATGGTATCGGACATCACTGAAAATTCGCCGCTATCTTGAGTGTGCGTGTGCGCGTCTAAGGCGACGCAAATGGCTCTTATGTGAACAAACAGAGAGATCTTATAAGTTTGACGTGTTTGTATATTCGTGCACCTGTCTGTAGCATCGTAGCTCCTAAACAGGTTTAATTTAGTTTATTTAGGTGCCTCAATCGACAATGATCTACGTGTAACTAAGTTTCATGAAAATCTGTTAAACCATTTGTAAGATATGGGATTATAAACTGTAATTTTAATTGTAAAAAAAATTAAGGAATAAAATTAAAAGGGTGAATATTTTTGACTACATTCAATATTAGGAATTTGAAATTTTTAAAAAGCTCGTAACTCAATATCGATGATTTTTCTGAGTTAACTTAATTTACTTCATTTTAAGGATCAATTTTGCTGACGTATTGATTGGAAATACGAGATTTTGTCAAATAGTGACGATGTGAAAATCACTTCTGTTCACGCATAAAGTAAAAAATGAATAAAAACCTAATTAAAAACCTAACTAAAACCTAAATAATATTATGCATCAAAAAGTCTCTTCGAATATGTATTATTTAGTCTAAATTAGCGTTTGCGTGTGTGTGTCCGTCTGCGAAAAATTCGTTTAAGTATCGCTATCCCGCAGAATTTTTAGATTCTCAAGGTAAAAAAAAACTACTTTGCCCTTCCCAGAGTTCATACCAAATTTCATTGAAATCGGTTCAGCGTTCAGGTTCGTTTTTCTAATATCTCCCTGCAATGTACTGAATAATTTGTTCATAACCTAACCTAACCAACAAAAAGTTGGAAAACCTCCGACTTTGTCACTTCAAAATTCAATAGGTATCTCAAAAACGGCTAATCCGATTTTGATAAAACACTTCTAAGAACCATCGCTAGAAAACCTGGTTTCAAATAAAAAAAACCGCATTGAAATCGGTCCACCCGTTTAAGAGCTACGGTGCCACCGCCAGACACACAGACACACATAGCGGTCAAACTTATAACACCCCTCTTTTCGCGTCGGGGGTTAATTATTTCTATATACGTTCCACTGCTGGGTACAGTTTTCCTCTTAGAATGAATATTTTTTTAAACTTAAAAAGTACGGTCAAGTACGAGTTGGACTCGTACATGAAGGGTTCCGTACCTCCGTACAATGTTCTAAAACAGTCCAGTAATAAGTTTTTGTTAAAAATTCTAATACAAGCTTTTTGCTGTCTGTACTTATTTCCCCTGGTTACTAAAGTACTCGTCAAAACGAATCAACTAGCCCCTAGCAACTGTCCGTTGTCACCTTGCCCGCCTAGCTACCAAAAAACGCTGAGAAAACAAGTTTCTTCAAACAAACAAACATCACGCCTGTATTCCCAAATGGGGTAGGCAGAGCACACGAAACGTTACGGCTTCGGAACCACTTTTAGCAATAATAGGTTTTAAGTTTGACAAAAACAGTACGAGTACAATAGTGATGACAGGTTGCTAGCCTGTCGCCTACGGTATACCTTAACCTATATCCTCGGTCGCCTCTTACGACATCCACGGAAGAAACGGAGAGGTGTTATTCTAACCCGACACCACACGGGTTTCTTGTATGACTTTAATTTTGTTTTTGTGGCTTTCACTCAAACTTTATTTTATTTTTAGTATTTGACGTTATAGCGGCCACAGTAATACATAATCTGTGAACATTTCAAGTGTCTTAACTATTACGGCTCAAGAGATAGAGCCCTATGACAGACGGACGGATAGACAGATAGACAGCGGAGTCTCGGAGGTTGTACCCTGCAGTGAGACGTGTACGTGTACCTATAGGCTGAGATGAGATGATGAATGATTTCGCTGCAGAAGTTTATTCATCGAACTTGAGATAAACCCACTATGGCGTGCGTGCCGCAGGGAAGTGTTTTGGGTCCTAAGAGTTTTCTGTCACTGTCCTAGTGTTTTAGTGTGGTACCTAACGGGAAAGTGTATAAATGAATTTAAGATTACAGTTTTAAATATCTTGTTCCCAGGCGGAGCTGGACCACTCCATCCTTCTGAACTTCATCCAACTGCGGTCGGACTACAAAAGCCACAAGTTATCCAGCTTCCTCAAGGGACTCTCATAAGGCCTTCTTTAAAGATAACATTACTTTTATTTATGTTACTTGCACTATTTACATAATTGTTATAACTTGTTTATGAGCAGATAAGCGCATTAAATTAATATTGTATATCAACAAAGAAGCTTTTATTAAGCCTTGTAAGTGCCAATTAAAATAAATAGTCTTGATAAAGAAACGCATAGATACAGCGCCGAAGGACGGACTTTTCAATACGCGACTAGAATGTCACAGGTGTTATTGTGTTGCAACATATCGATCTGATTACTATTCTACTTTCGCAACTGTTCTCTCGTTAAACGGCCTTGTTGTTTGTTATTGTTCCAAATATCAGCAAAACGTTTACCCTAGAAATTGTTCGAAATGCCGATATTTGCTCGCAATTACGCACTTATTTCGAAGTACTGGTAACATTCGGTGTCGGGCAATCTGCAAAGCTCGCATTGTATAAAGCTATAGCGCGTTATCAGCGGTATCTATACGACATAGCTCCACTACGTCCATTCATAAGTTCCCCCCTCCAGCGGCGAAGCGGGGACGTTATTTGAATGAACGTGTATGTGTGTGTAGCGACGCGCGCGCAGCCACTCAGCCACGCTTGTGTGGGCCAGTGTCGATCCAACAGTCCGGCAAGACTGTACCGCTCCCGCCCGCGTCGTGCCCAAATCGCGCTTGTCAAATAGTGATATGCCCACAATTCGAGTGTAAATAACCTCAAACAACTCTCTGTTTAACTGTGCTGTGCTTTCCGCTAATCTGGATATCATTAAAATCGAGAGGTAAGATCCACCGCCGAAATGTTTATTTTCATTCAGGCCCGACGCCTACGCTCGAGCTATGTCGCGATTTGAGACGAATTTACATATTATAAGTTCATTCATCGGTTTGCTTAGCTTATTTATATTATCGGTGTACGTGTGATGTGAATGGGTGATTAGGGCGTCTCATTGTCAGGGAGATTCGGGACAGAGGTTGATTCATGCTGATAAGGGTCTGTCGGCGAGTGGCGGAGTCTTCAGTTGTTATTGCGGGTTGTTGTGGGTTCTTATTCTGTGTCGATCGCGATCGCGTTATCTAGGCGAGGCCGGGCCGCGTCCGCTCCATTTCAAGTGGTGTTTTTATAATCCCAGCGCTACCTGAGCGTCAAGACGAGTCTCGCCGCAAGCTGATCCCGCTAATGGCATCGCTCGTCGATAACCAGTACTGCATTACATTCCTGATAAAGAAAATAAAACAGAACCTACCTATGCGAAACACCTACGTGGCGGCCTAGTCTGATATGCTTAGCTAGGCCTCTGGATTGACCTTCCTACGCAGGCCAAAATATTATACCTAAACATTTTCATACAAAGCTTTCTTTGTCCTTTGCAGGCGTTAAGTACTGTCCCTGGCAAGCTACGATAAATTTCACTAGAATCATCTTTAATGGAACTTCCAACGATAAGATACCTACCAGTTGACAATAAATCAAAAACTTAACGATTCTGTTTACCTACTTGCGTACAAACTCATTACACAAAATAACAGGACTATCGTAAATTTAAAAGCATTGAAACTTCGGGTAGGAAGGTACAGTCACCTGCATTAGTATCTGCCACAGCGCAACGTGCAAAAATATCTGACACGTCCTACCGGCGCTAGAAATAGAGTCTTATCAGATATTTTGGCTTTGTTGAGCCAGATTGATGCTGGAAACTGTACCTATGTGCCCCTCACGCGGTGTCACCGTAATCTACGTAAACTTATCTAAACATTAAACCCAAAGAAAACCATGACGTAACCTTAAAAATTGTTACTTATCTGATTACATATCATTTATCTCGTCACCATACCTTCATACATTTACATACAGTGAGATAAAGTAATAATTAGTACATAGTTAAGTATGAAAAGTTATTAAATCAGTCAGGTCACATGGCAATCATGTGTGGTGTGCTTGCATCTTGCGACATTATTATAACTCGGATGAAAAATATTATGATCTGGCGCCTTGTTTTACAAACGTTAGATGAAGGTTTCCTATTAGGCGCTTGGAAGGCGCAATGAAGCTTAACAATACATTTGAATAGGTTTATGGCGACTTTTTCAGAGTTCGATATTTAAGAGTAGGTAATAAAAAACCTTGAAATAATACATTTTAATAAAAAATAATTAACAATTCTCTACTTACCTATACTGAACTGTACATTCGAAAATTTCAGTTTTTATGCAAATAATGTTAATAATGTATGTTCTCTTATATCTGTCCAAGTATAACATTATTTAAATAAAATAAATAATAAATAAATATCATGGGACACTTGACACCAATTACCTAGTCCCAAACTAAGCAAAGCTTGTACTTACTATGGATACTAGGCAACAGATAAACATACTTATATAGATAAATACATATTAAACATCCAAGACCCGAGAACAAACATTCGTATTATTCATGCAAATATCTGACCCGGCCGGGAATCGAACCCGGGAACTCAAGCTTCGTAGTCAGGTTCTCTAACCACTTGGCCATCCGGTCGTCAATTTATTTAATGAAGCAGACGTTACTTTGCGGAGATACAAATTGAAATTAAAATGATACAAGGTTAAATTCTAAAAGTTAATCCTGTAAAACTAAAAATGTAAAACTTTGTATGAGTGAAACTACTACTACTTACTCTATTTCTTATCAACAAAACTGTAAACTTGAAATCACTATCTATGAATACATGAATGAATTTTATATCGATACGGAGAGTGATAGGTGTATTAAAGAATATTTTTTCCATGCCCTAGGTACCTTCTTTGTTTTCGTAAATATTTTAAAGTTCGTTAGTTTTAAACGCAGCTGTTTCCTTAAAAAATGAGCCAAGCCTGATTCAAAGCTGTGGGTACAGCTTACCTAAACACATCGTGGGTTCCGCTTTCGTATTTTTATTTCAAGACAAGATTTTTGTATGAATAATACGAATGTTTGTTCTCGAGTCTTGGGTGTTTAATATGTGATTAAATATGTAGCTATCTATTAAACTATGTTAGTCCGTTGCTTAGTACCTGTAAAACAAGCTTCGCTTACTTTGGGATAGGTAGGTCAATTGGTGTCAAGTATTCTGTGATATTTATTTATTTATTTTAAGATAGGATCGACGAATGTGTGGCCTATAGACAATAAACTCTAACTATTCTCGATTATGTGCCAAGTGGGTAAGTCAAGATATATATGAGAATCTGCGTAAAAATACAAACATATTTAAAAAATAACAAAACACCGTCTTTACCTTGGTAGGTTAGGTAGATATATAATAGTCTACATAGTATTTATTTTAATAAAAATGTTTGGTGAGCAGAAATTACAGTCGTCTTTGGTTTTATACTACTTATTATACCTACAGGTATTAAAAATACACCTGCCCCGTAGCATGATAACAACTGCAAGAGACCGAATGATTGAAAAAAGAAGTTAGAAACATAGGATTAAATTTTCTTTTACTAAGGTACAGTTAAAGTAGTAGATATACTTGTGTATTTTTTCTATAATGGTGAAATGAGAGTTATCTATTTTTACAGTATTCGGTAAAATAACCGCTTTATGTAGTTATGGCGTAAAAAAGTCTGATGATATCCTTATTGTCTTAAACTTTCGTGATTTTCACTCATAGTCAAAATACCAGTGTGAGTGTGAGTACTCGTGACCACGGCCACTGTAATGTTGCCGAAACGTCGAGGTAAATATTAATCGTGTGTGTTAGCGTGATAAATCCTGTGCGTGGTATTTTGACTATGATATCCTTATTGGTCAAGATGAGTGTAATTAATAATCAACATTATTGAAAGACACGCCCCTTGACTTATGTCATTAATAGGTAACTAGATATTGAGGTATCTGTTTTTTAGCCATTATCTATGGCCCAGTGCTCGGTAAAGGCCTCTTCCTCGGATTTCCAGCTTACCCTGTAGGCAGCTAAGTCTTGCCAGTCGCTTCTGATCGCGTCCTAGCTTTACACAAATTCGAACTTCGTATCTTGCCGTCCCGCTGACGCTAATTTTATTTAATACGAGAGTGAGAGGTACGGTACGATACGAACTTTGATTTTCGAATTTCGTAGTAGCCCTCCAGGTATCTCGCCAGCACCTTCGTCTCGGTCTGCCGCGACACCGTTGACCATCTCGAGGTCTGATTCAATCGATTTTTTCAAGTTTATTATTCTGTGCTAACAGTGACAACTTTTTTAAACTTGTATTATGACTTTTCTATGCTGATGAGATGAACTACAGAACCGGCTAAGTGCGTGTCGGGTCACGCGCAAAAAAACAGCTTTCGAGCACTAATACGTAATAGTCGCTGATGGACGAACAGACGGACGGATATGGCAAAATTTTAAGCCATTTTAAATTGCATCCAATTACAAACTATCAGTTAAAAAATTTAATGTCACGATGTAGTATCTTTTTTGTTGTAGAGGTATAGAGGCACATTGACTTATGCTTCTATATCATAACCAGTAAAATTGTAGAACATTTTGAGCATGCTATCAAAAGCATGTACAGTCAACCAATTTAATTTCTAGGCCACTATAGAACCTTGCCATAGTAAATAATTTTGGTTTGTCTATAGCAGGAATGGGGAAACAGCGGCCCGCGGACCAAATCCGGCCCGCGACAAGATTTAATATGGCCCGCGATCAAAACCCATCTCAAAATTCATCTCGAGTGTGTTTTACAAGTTACTTCAAGTAACTTGGAGCCTAATTTCGACACTTAATGAACAGTCAAAATTTCATCTTTCACACCGACCCAGTACATCAAAACAATACATTTATTATAGACCTACATGATTTATTTTTGTTCTTACTTGATTAGAATAAAATGTATTCAATAAATGCTCCGTGGCCCGCGGAATGTTGTAATTATTGTATATAGCCCATCCATAAATGTTTTTTTTTAAAATCTATGTCCCCATCCCTGGTCTATCATCAGGCCTACGCGTTCCAAACGAATTTTGGCGTGTTGCCTGTGCACAACGTCTTTGGTGGCTGACCAGACCGATGCGAGAGCGACATGTTCGCCCACAGGCCAGACAAGAAAGTCTGCGGATGTTGGTGCAGAACCGCCTTGGTGTCGTTTCTGTCTCTTGTCGGCAAGTGCCTTGAGTCAGGCTTCATCGCAATACTTGCGACCCTCCAATACACGTTCGCGCCAATCTGTGCGTTTCTCCGCCAACTTTTACTTTTTTCTCCTCCCTGGTCTATAGCCGTGCTTATTAGATGACGTAAAATGTCACAATGACAAAGTTCTGTGGTGAACTAGGAATCAAATTGGTTGACTGTACGGTGATTGCACGTGCATCAATTTTATTTGCATTTACTTCATTATGTATCGAATCAGGTAGGTATCGAGTCTAAAAACTATGTTGTTACAAGACTCGAATATTTAATATAGATATGCGTAACTAAATTAAAGTCCCAGTTGAATGGATAGAACACAAAACTGCTTTAATATAACAAATGTTATCTCTTATCTGGCGTGATATCTGATAACGTATGTTATATTTTCTCTTTTGTTTTTGTATGGGTAAGGTAACAAGTTCTGATTATTCCACGACAATTCCAGGTAAACATTATGTAGGTACTTAGCATTATATTTACTGCTTGACTTTTAGATTTGTTCGTTTGATGTAAATAGGTTATTCACTAAAAATAAGGGTCTCTGGACTAAAAATAAGACCAGCACTGCACTGGTCCAGCAGTGGTGTAGCGGTATAGCACGTGGCACGGAATGCCGAGGACCTGGGTTCGATTCCCAGTGCTGGTCTTATTTTTCTGGTTCTTCTGTGCATCTATATTTCAGTTTGTATTTTCAATTTAGCAATAGAGGCGACAGCAGGATGTCATCTACTGGGCATGAGCATGTCAAACACTAGGACATTTACCATACTAGGTAGGTATGTATTATCAGAAAGTCCGTATGCCCACACATACTTATTACACTTTTCTGTATTGTATATTTTTGCAATGCCCTTAGAGGGTTTAATGCAGTATCTATTTTAAATCGTATCTACACAGATAAATAGGTCTTTTGAGTTTCAGTTAGGAATATCTTCGCACAGCAATTGATATTGTCGAAGTGCTAACATTTCTATAAGCCCATAAATTCAGTCGCGTTTACAAAAGAAACGTGATGGAAATAACATTTGGCACGTGAAGTAAAATTTATTGAGACATACATTTCAAATACGTCGCTACCTACCTGATAAGCTACGGTTTCCATAATACCATTGTACGTATTCCATAATACACGACGTAACACATGAAATCAAGAAAAGCGTTGTTGCCTGGGCTACTCGAAATTGTGTTTGAGTAGGTCGTACTCGTTCGTACATGGAAGTTGAAGAACAAAGACAGAGATCGTGACTTCGTACCCAACGTACCTACCTACTGTATCTCACCATCTACTGTCTTATTTCTAGTCTACCTCTGTCTACAACTAGAGTTGCGATTACGACAAAAACTAGCCTGACCCCATGTGTTTTTCCGTGCTATAAACGTGGAATGAATCTGATTGTTTTGAGATAAATTAGCTATCTGTAGAAATAGCTAAAAACTTCTATTTTACAATATCTATTAGGTTATATCAAATTCTTGGTTCTAAAAACTTACCGCCCTTTCCTTTCATTTTCAAAAACCTTACACATATCATACTATTCCGCATTATTTAGTCATAATCGTTATTATCTTTTATTACTGACTCATTCTGTGACACAAGCAACCACGACGAATTGCCTGTTCTGATAGTTCTGAAACTTTAATCTTTTTGTCGTACTTTATTCGTTACTTATATTGCGAGGAATAATTTCGTAAAGTCCTTCATCTTTTAACCCTGCATGCACCTTGAAGTAGTGGCATATTTCTGATCCTGATCTCCATACGAGCGCACTTTAAAACGCCCAATCTATCAGAACATAGGCTGTATGCATCATTTGCTCTTTAAATTTTCATTGGTTAAAAAGAGTGTCGTCGCTATTCCGTAAGATAGGCTTAGAAATAGAGAAATGGATTCAGATTTGGTCTGTCATTCGGGCAGTGCGCGCGTCCTAGCATTTTTATCAGGCATATATCTACCCGTTATCACTGCGCACCTCCAGATTGTCGTCCTCGGCCAAGTTTACCGATTAGTTATTCAGTAAAACTCGATATTTCTCATAAAAGTAAAAAGTTCGCTTCTATGTATATTCATTTCAGGATATCAATGTACTTTATTTATCGCCTAGCGTTAGGCATTAGCCTAAGTTTAATTTTGACGCTAAATTAAGTTTGTTTGACGTAGAGTGGTCACGAGCTACGTCGACCAGTGTGGGCCAGTTGGGCCTCTATAAAGTACACACATATCATTCAATTCTGGCAAAAAATCTGGATCATGATCCAGAGAACATGGAGAACATGGAGATGTTATGAAGAATGCTATTCCGAAATAGTGAGATAATAGACGATTACAAGCGAGACTGTGGCTGTAATTTCTAACCTAAAAAAGCATTTCAAATTGGAATTTGGTTTGGAAGTGACAGATTTTAAATGGGACTATAGGATCTTCGCTGCTCTAGATTATAGGTAAGGTAGGAAACAAGAGCTGGTTTTTGTTTCGCTTCTATGGCAGGCATTGATAGCGCCACATGGAAACCCAGATAAGTAAGTTTCCTAAACAACCATACTTTTTTAATCTATGTATGTATACCTAATAAGTAAGTGGCAAGCGGAATCAAGGGCGCCCTAAACTAACTTGGCGTCGTTGCGTAAGACAATAGATGGCTCTGTTGGGCATGGAGTGGGAAGAGTTGACCCAAACTGCCCAGGACCTTAGCCAGTGGAAGAAAATTTATTATTCGAACCCTACACCCCAGTAGAGGGTAGGTAACAGAAAAGACGAGCATCATCATCTATGTATAATCTTCTTATAAAAATTTTAATCCCTGGAACTGTTAGTCCGATAAAATAACACAGCAACACTTTAAATCGCTGGAGATAAACAAGTGAATTTTATACACCGCATTATGCCGTCGCCCGAGGCGTCCTCATTTTATAAGACAGACTGTAAATAAAAAAACTGTCGATCAACATCTGACGAACAGAAACTAGTTGCAGCTGAGGTTCGTGCACTATGGATGTGACAGGGGTAAGTGCGGCAGGGAGGGGGTGACATCTGCGCGTGCGTTGTGTGCGTGAGTGCTTAGACATTTGATCACATTTGATCGCGTCTTTGTGTGCGGCACAGGGCTGCCACCCGCAAGCAACAACTTTAAATATAATAATAACTACCATGTCTTTGTTGATTTTTGGAATTGAGTTTAAACCAATTTTTTTTTACATGCATAATTAATTTCGATTACCTTTTTTAAAAGCCAAGTAACAAATACAATGTGTTGCAAGATAGCCCGAAGTACCTACCTGATACATTTTCTTTTATGTAATGAATGACTGTGTATCTCTGAATCAATACTAGTATTATAAATGCGAAAGTGTGTTTGTCCGTCTTTCACGCCGTAACGGAGCGACGCATCGACGTGATTTTTGGCATAGAGATAGTTTATGGGCCCGAGACTGACATACTTAGGCTACTTTTTATCCCGGAAAAATGCACAGTTCCCGAGGGAACAGCGCGGGCAAAAGCTAGTCTAATTATAACTTCTATTAAACTTAGAATAAAGTTGAACGGGATTGATTATTTTATTGCAGCCTCTTTAAAATATTCTCTTGTCCTGCAATGACCATAGAAGATTTATGGGAGTTACCTATTATAACTGCGCAAAACGCGTGGCAACCATTAGGCAGTGCGTGCACCTTGCAACGGGACCGATCCCTAGCAGGTAGTCGGCTCAATCCCGACGGAACACTTTCACGCGAATATAATACTTTTGAGGGGAATGGGCTTTGAATTACGATATTTTATATTAGTTTATAATATCGTATTGGATGTTATAGAAACTTTTCAGGCCAAAAAGTTATATTTATTAGTTACTACCGAAAACGACACAGCGTCAAAACTCTCAAAACTGAAAGCTTAAAGGGAAACATAAGTACATATGTGTGGATAAAAGAACCCTTAAATCTACCTGATAAAACAGACCCGATAGTGTCAATCTAATAATATTTCAAAACAGAATGGACCGTTTAAACGGGATGAGAATTTCTAAATGAATATTTTATCACTATAAAGAATAGAGGACGTAACTTTTAGGCTCATACTCAATAAGTTTTAGATAGTTTTACAAAAGCATCTAAAATGACTTGCAAGGTTTATTCGCCTACATCAGGTACAGCTACTTAAGTACAGTAGAAGCTAATAAAAAAGTAAGACAAGTAAGAATAGGTAATATATATTGTTTTAATCGTTATCACCATGTATATATTTTTTAAATTAAGTAAGTACCTCAACATTTCGGCCGCATTAAGCAAAAAAATATAATGTGTAAGTCATCATTGTGTAAACTCATTGTTTTTGCGTCCAATCTCGGCTGGGACTGCGTGGGCATTACATCCCAAACCCTCTCATTGATTAATGCGTCCAATCTGCGCTGGGACTGCGTGGGCATTACATCCCAAACCCTCTCATTGTTTTTTGCGTCCAATCTGCGCTGGGACTGCGTGGGCATTACATCCCAAACCCTCTAATTGATTAATGCGTCCAATCCGTGCTGGGACTGCGTGGGCATTACATCCCAAACCCTCTCATTGATTAATGCGTCCAATCTCGGCTGGGACTGCGTGGGCATTACATCCCAAACCCTCTCATTGTTTTTTGCGTCCAATCTGCGCGGGGACTGCGTGGGCATTATATCCCAAACCCTCTCATTGATTAATGCGTCCAATCTGCGCTGGGACTGCGTGGGCATTACATCCCAAACCCTCTCATTGATTAATGCGTCCAATCTGCGCTGGGACTGCGTGGGCATTACATCCCAAACCCTCTCATTGATTAATGCGTCCAATCTGCGCTGGGACTGCGTGGGCATTACATCCCAAACCCTCTCATTGTTTTTTGCGTCCAATCTGCGCGGGGACTGCGTGGGCATTACATCCCAAACCCTCTCATTGATTAATGCGTCCAATCTGCGCTGGGACTGCGTGGGCATTACATCCCAAACCCTCTCATTGTTTTTTGCGTCCAATCTGCGCGGAGACTGCGTGGGCATTACATCCCAAATCCTCTCATTGATTAATGCGTCCAATCTGCGCTGGGACTGCGTGGGCATTGCATCCCAAACCCTCTCATTGTTTTTTGCGTCCAATCTGCGCGGGGACTGCGTGGGCATTACATCCCAAACCCTCTCATTGATTAATGCGTCGAATCTGCGCTGGGACTGCGTGGGCATTACATCCCAAATCCTCTCATTCTGAGAGGATTTTCTGTGCCAACCAGTGGGACGTACGCTGAAAACGATGATGACTGATGTAAGTACTTAATTGTCTTTGTGTTGCTAGTGAAATCTACATTTTTACCCTTAATTTGGCAGTGTATGCCACAAGGAACATGATTCAAGACTATCTTTTTGTATTTTTTTAAATGTAGAATTTTTCGGACTATAAGATAACGACAAGGTTTGAATCATGAACTTTTTTTAATTTTGTCAAATTTAGGGTTAATTTAAGACCCATTTCAAGATCAAATATATTTCTCGTTTCATCTTGTATAACAATTCAAAGTTTTTTTTTACAATATGAATCGATTAATTGTTTTCTTGACTTGCATAACGGAGTATGCTAATAAAATGTAATAATGCTTCTCCAAGAGAGTAAAAAAGAATAGGCAGGTGCTCACAAAGAAAGTAGCACTGAGCTGATGCTCAGCTCAGCTTTGACATGCCAATCGAATAATATCGCAGCGCAGAGCTGGCACAGTAACATTTCAGCCAAAGTACTAAATATAGTACAAAATAAAACAACTGTCGCTTGCCCTTCATTCAGCCAAACATTATGATAATTTCTACTCAGTGCCGGTAAAAATAGTGTCGATATTCATTTGTCATGCGTGGGCGGTGTAATTGGTCGGAGCCGACGGCGCAGGCGCACCAGAATTTTTAATTATGAATTAATTAGTGGCGATCAACACAAACTTGCCTAATCCCGGTTACTCATTGTTAGTTCACACCAAGTTCACACTATCGTTAACACCAATAAAAATTACTCGCTGAAAAAAAAACAAAAAGAAGGAAAGAATCGTATGATATCTATTTCGACCTACTTTATTAATCATTGGCTTGTTGGACAAGTTTGACGAAACGAGGGCGGATCCAGCTTTGGCGCCAGGGGGGGGGGATTTAACTTTGATAATAATAGATGCAGAAGTATTGAAGTATTATTATATAAAATAAATTAAATACTGAATATACTTACATAAAATCTATATTGTGACAAAAATATATAAATATGTTAAATAATTTTTATTAGTGGTCCACCTAGGTCCTGGACCCAGCCCAGGGGGGTCATGAACCCCATGGCCCTCCCCCTGGATCCGCCGTTGTTGACAATTAGTTCCCGTAGATCGATCAATGTTCAAAGCTTAGTGTCAATGAGAACGGCGACAAATGCTCTAAAATTTTTATTAAGTACCTATTACAAGCATTTTTAATCAAGCTATTGCTGAATCTACCAAAAATATTAATAAAAAACTCGTGTGTGTGGTTTTTAGGGTTCCGGAGCCAAAATGGCAAAACGGAACCCTTATAGTTTCGCCATGTCTGTCTGTCTGTCCGTCCATACGAAATGGCTACAGAACCTTATTTTGGGCGTGTCCGACACGCTCTTGGCCGGTTTTTTTACTTAGAAACATAAAAAGATAAAATGTACTTTCGTAACTAAGTAGGTATACAAAAATTTAAACATCTACTTACAAGATTTAAACATCTACTTATAATTTACAAATCTTACTTTTTGCAACCCAATCGTCACTTTACCTACTATAATATTTTTCTTGTCGATAGGTATACAAGTTTCACAGAATCAATTTCCACACTCATTTGATCATTTCTATTCACCAGTAATTATTAATTCACAAATTGTTTTATTATGCGTATACAGTAACCTAAATATATGCATAGCGTCGACCCATGCGCCGGGGTCGTCGACTCGGTGATAAATATTAATATATCACAGTATCCAACTCATATCTATGCACAAACTAAACGTATATACATGTTTTGTATAGCACACCCTACGCACTGTCAAAGCTCTAAAACATTTTTAGATTCGATTGTAAATATATAAAAATTTAGTGCTTCTAATACGTCTACAAAATTTGAGATAGAGCTGAAATTCGAGACTAAACCAACGGGGTATTTTCGGAATATTGAAATGTTTATGATTGCTTTATAAAAATAATGCATGCTTCTTTTGGCGGACCAATTATAAAACACTTAAACTAGTTTTCTGAAATATGAAATCCTCAACACAACAGTGAAACTCCAAGATAATTTTATAAAAGTCGTATGTGCTAGTTATTTTCTCTTAGGCACCACCTGCTAAAGTCTATTCCTTACTTCTTTCCGTTATAAAAGTTTGCCCGAAAGAGAATGACCTGAAACGATAAGGCCCACTTATTGCTTCTGTTTTTTTTTCTCTATGTATAAGTAAGTAAGTACCTACTAGTTTTCTGTACTGCTTACTATGTATGTAGTGTTCAATAGAGAGTCGTATTGAATTGTACATAATTAAGTAAGAGTGGAAATCGCAAAAGATTAAAACATTATAATATTATGAAATCATAGTCCCATCTACTTCTCTACTACTCAAGTTTGAAACAAATTCAACTGTAAAATTATAATCTTTAAGTGTATAGCTAACACGGCATTGTTAAAAGATATTAAGTTTCAACTCCATTCTTGGGTCATATATCGCTTAAAGTACTCGCGTGTAGTGGGTGTCAATTCAACATACCTAATATTATCATGGTTTAGGCCAAGGCAGCGACGTCGATCGGTTGGCGATCAACGCAAGCATCAGAGGAATTCACAAGTAGGCAACGTATCGATGAAATACAATAACTTAATCAATTGCTTGCTGTGCAATCTTCTTGGCACTAGGTATAGGTACTAAAGAGAATAACTAGAAAAGTTATTGACAAGTGAAACATCATTATACAAGGTGATAATTAAATAACTGAAAACCAGAAAGTAGTTTTCTCAGAATCGAGAGTAGAATTGATTACACTATGTTTTAAATCAGGTTTTGTTTGTGTTTTTAAATCCCTTTTTTACTGTGCCCAGTCTAAAAGTTACGACTGCAACAGGCGCCAGTTAAATTCGTATTTCTATAAATTTCGATAAGTACCAGTTTGCTGTCACTGTGTGATTTTCTTCCAAAAACGTCAAAGCGCAACTGACAAAAACAAATCATGAGTATAGAGTTAGAAATTAAGTAGAATTACTGACTTAATAAAACACACCCAATATCTTTTAAAACAATGAAAATATTCAAAATTAAATTCAATCAACTTACTTAAAATAAAAAAATATTCTTGGGGTGTCTGAGGTTTTCAGTTATTTAAATAACACCTTGTATATTATGAATGTCATATGATTTCTATGTTAATGTTAGAAGTGTGTTGTCGTTGAGTGGGGACTCCTAGCGACTTATAAGTTGTCATATTTTTAAAAGTACTCAATAAATTTTATTGAACTGAAAACAATGAAAACTAAGGCACGTGTCCCACCGCCGACGATGAACAAGAAGCGAGTAGAGCTACAAAATAAAAACTACTTGGCGAGCAGCATGAAGCGAGTGCGTAATTCCTATAGTTTCGTCGCTGAGCTAAGCGACAAAACTATAAGCGAGTGTATGAGCGCGACGGACGATCGCTCACACTGTAGTGTTATAATTATGATGGCTTTTTACCTATCCTTTCGGCGCGAGTTCTAACTGCTAAGCGAGCATCATTGAGCGAGTAATATTTTTATAGCTCTTATCGCTGCGACAAACTACCTAGTGGGAGAGAGTTCTTGTTGGCAGTGTGAAGACCCGCGATCGACTAATATTACGTGTATCTCTTTTACTGACACGGGATCTATATCTATTGCTCGTTTGTTGAACGAGAAAATAGTTGATAGCTAATAATTGCTTCCTCGCCGGCGGTGGGACAAGTGCCTTATAAATGGAAGCTGCAATCAAATCGATCCAATCGCTTATTATCTATACGTACCTATACGAGTGTACGAGTCCTGAATTTCAAGTTAATCGGACCGTTGTAAGTGGGTAAAAATCGAGTTAAACGATTTATTAAATTGTTAGTCAGTTAACTAGTTTGACAACAAGTAAAGCTAACAAAATAAAGTAGGTATACAAAATGTTTAAAAAAATAAATCAGTTTTAATTTTTCAGCAGATGGTTAGGTTAGGTAATTTGACTGAACACTCCTGTAAAGGTTTTTAGCCCGACTGCCCGAAGGAGGTTTACCTATTTATCAGAATATTTAACTCAAGATGTATAGTCACAGCTTTGACGCCGCGTACATTGACCAATGTATAAAAACATTTCGTTACTAGATACTTTTAAAAAAGCTCGTACCTACACCTACTGCAGAAGAATGTTGCATACCTCGACGCACGTTCGTCTGTGGCACTCGGTGAAACTCTTTCGGCAGGAACCTCTGCTGTCATTTATCAAGATTTTGTTTGATAAGTGTGGCAAAAGCTGACTGCGACAGGGTTCTACCAAATGTTACGCTACGCACAAGCCTGTCAAGGGTAAAAAACGTTATAGAACCTGCACGCGCGGATCCAGGATTTGGTTTAGGGTCACGCATTAAATTTACTTCTCGCCAACAACTGTCATAATCAGTTTGGCGACTGGATTTAGACAGTAAGCAAATGTATGTAATACCCATGAGAAATACTCGTAAATTAATTTCGTAGCTAATATATATATATATTTATTAGCTCATTTCACTTAGTCAATTTTCCAGATAAGTAATATGTAAATAAAAATTGTTATCCCTATCCCTGTGACCTGTAACTGATTTAAAAACCGTATAGGTATGTTATTTTATTTATTTAAATTGTCTGCATTTCGATGATAATAATAATAAATTATTATTTTTATTCTTTTTTATTTGACTGGATGGCAAACGAGCAAGTGGGTCTCCTGATGGTAAGAGATCATCACCGCCCATAAACATCTGCAACTCCAGGAGTATTGCAGATGCGTTGCCAACCTAGAGGCCTAAGATGGGATACCTCAAGTGCCAGTTATTTCACCGGCTGTCTTACTCTCCACGCCGAAACACAACAGTGCAAGCACTGCTGCTTCATGGCAGAATTAGCAAGCAAGATTAATAACAATGGCGCCGAAGAACAACTATGATATTAGCTTTTAGTAATTGCAACGAAAACGAGCAAACCTCATTGCTTATTGCAATCCACCGGCATGTTTCACTGTCCGTCTGCGCTTTATGCTCTGGCCGGGCTTTAAACTTAGCATTTCAACAACTTCACACATTAGTCACTGAGTTATGTTTATGAATGGACGAGGGGTAGGCGAGCGGGGAACCGCTAAATATAGACTGGATGCAACAGGTGGTCCCTCACCCTAACAGAGCTACGTTATGTGTACTTATGTGTATGTACGAACCTACAATTCGTGTCAAACACGACATGGCTTGCATGAAATGCTATAGGAAAAGTGAAAACGCTCTCGCTGTACCAATTTAAATACATTTGCATGGACGCTTGGCTAAAAGGTTTTAATTAAATGTTAGAATACTGTAGGTTAGGAATAGATTCGCAGCTGTTAGTTCTGTTGATAAATTTTACTCAATGTTCATTATGGTAATTCAGGTAGTAAAATATGGTTTGAATATTTAAAATAGTCCTATGAGATTTAAACTTTAACTAAAAGTAAATGTGGACACAACATTGTTTCCTATTAATCCTGTTTGTTGTCACTTCTGATCCGAACAACTTCCGGCGGACTCGGACATATCTAAATTGTCAATTGTTAGCCTACCATCTCGCCAACCAAAAAACAATTTTCCTAATTTAATTCTCTGGAACAGGATTAATTACTACAAAGATGTCTCCAACTTAGTAAAAAATCTACTACATTGCCATTAAACCTGCCGTTTAATAATGACTTACTTGCCTCAGTAAACATGGCATGAAAATCCTAACGAATGCCAAACATGTTGGAACAAAACATGTCATTAATTACCATTTCACTAACATTGTATACGACAAGTTAGCATGTACGTACATTGGTAAAGAAGCGTCTTGAGTTACAGAACAAGTTTTCTCAGAACCGCGTCTGGAGTGCAAATACAGATGGTATTAGCGCACACATTACTGCCGGTCCAACTGAATGGTCCATTCCAACTCAAATTTCATATTTAACTCTAATATTATAACTACATTTCTAGCTTCGCTGTCTTGAGGCATTCCCGTTTGTGCGGACACTTAATTATTAATATTATTTGCATACCAACCTTGCGGAATTACATTTGAAATTTACCACGAGCTTTTCGGTGAAGGAAAACATCGTGAGGAAACCTGCACAAACCTGCGAAGCAATTCAATGGTGTGTGTGAAGTTCCCAATCCGCACTGGGCCCGCGTGGGAACTACTGCCCAAGCCCTCTCATTCTGAGGGGAGGCCTGTGCCCTGCAGTGGGACGTATATAGGCTGGGATGATGATGATGATGATGATCAACCTTTATATAACTCACACTTCAAGATTAATTAATATTACACTGTAGGAATGTGATTATAAAGATTGCAAACAATTACTCACCTTACTTAAAAAGTGAACTTCTTAGTTTAATACCTATGACCACATACCACGTCTGCCGCACAACTGTCGTAGTTAATGACTAGCTCTCCAGTTTCATACGTCAGAGAGAGAGGTAATCAATTTTACATTTTAATTTGGTTGCAATTCAATCTCGCCATCAATCATAATTTGCCGCCAGCGAGTTCTTGGCTGGTGTCCTCGCGACCCTGAACGTGAGTCTATATTTAGCGCGATGCAACCCTTCTCATATGTGGCCATAGACAATAAATCAACCGTTGTTTGAATTGCAAGCGCCTGCGACTTCTACTTACTTATATAGGCAATAAAATCAAATTCTTAGTGTGGTTAAACTAGCAGACGAAAACTAGTCCCTTATAAAACAAACGTAATAAGACAACTCTTTATACAAAATGATCTATTACTGCATTGCATGCACTCGAGGGCCAGATTTTTGCCGCTTAGTATTATTTGCAATACTCAATGTCTAAGAATGGGGATTTTTTGACAGGTGAAATATCACTAGATGGCGTTAGTATGGAGAGATCCGTTGGGCGATGCATTTCTTACTTGTGATTGGCTTATTTAGCTAGGTATTTACCCAATCACAAACGTGACGCAAATGCCGAAGTTATACGGACCTCATGATACTAACGCCATCTTGTATTGTATCTCGTACTCGTGAATCTATCTCATGAAAAACGTGGCTATTCTACTATTGTTTATTGACGGGCACAACGACCAAAAAAAAATGCAAAAGATTCAAGGTTCATAAGGAGTAAAATGGTCCATGTCCTTCTGGTCCGCGGTCCTGTACCCTGGTTGCTCCTCCTCATTGTGCGGCCAGAAAGTGGGTCTGTTGACAGGATCTATAGCGACTCCGGGATACATATCGTAGAATATCTCCATAGTCATTTGGTCAAATGCTGGTAAAGCTTTAATTCTGCTAAGCTCCTTTGTGGCTCTGGTAAAAAAAATGGAAATGGATCAACTTTTTAGTGTCCCTTGTTGTCAAGGTAACTTCTCATGAGTTACTTATTAAAAGTATGATTTTATCGGGTACAAATATACATATGTATACCTATATACTAACGCTTATGTTGATGCAGTTAGAGAACATAAAATAAAATGTATCTTTCTTACGAATCAATTTCCTTCTGCTGCTCCGCGCAGAATGCTTTAATTTGGGGTTCCAAAGATTTCCATTGCTCATCTATTGCTTTAGTGAGAGTATCTTCGGGCATTGGTATTTTGTATTTCTCGTACTCTGCTTTCAATTTGTCCACGACACCTTCAACCGGGACTAACTTCTTATATTCATCCCAGTTGATTTTAGGCGGCTCAGGAGGATTAGCTTGTACTCTGAACACAATGACAAAAGACCCATAATTAATAACGTAAAACACATTGACAACGATAATCTAACAAACGAGATTACTTTTATAACACATGGTTATACAAAAACGAATTAAAGAAATAAAATTAAAACCTTCTCAGATAGCTATCCGCTTTTGCTTTGAACGCTAAAAAATTTGACTTCTGCTCAGGGGGTACCTTTTTATCCATCTCTACCCAATTAATACTAGGTTTTGTAAATCTTTTTGCCATGGTTGGTGATAGAGTAAATAAATTAGAACATAAAACCTAAACAATTTTTCAAGTTATGAATGAATATGCAGCGCAAATGTCATTAAATGAAGGAAGTTGTCACTGCGTTAAGCAAACCCAAAGAAAACCGCTTTACTGTCACTTACTACCTGAACATACTGGCTGCGTGAGCATTTTTATGTAAAAAAAAAAGAAATGCTTTCTCTGTTTCCAGTGTGCATAATCGAATCGATTAGGCATCATGCGACGCAGAAGACACTATTAAAGCAACGTGACATGCAATATCGCGTGCCGTCTGTTACCAGGTTCAAGTTCTGTAGGTCGGGAACCTTATGCTGACGGATTAGCATACGTTGAATACCAGAGTGCATGCCTCGATCATAATTTAAGGGGTCACTTTATAAAAGGCCTTTCGTCCTCGAATCGCCTTTAACTTTGCACCTAAAAATACACATGTAAAGTCCAAATCAAATCTTATGAAAATTTTGATGGGATGTTCAAATGAGTTGTGTCGTAAATATTCCTTGGGTTCTTGACGGGCAGACACTCCAGACAGCCCTTAGGGAATGATTTGTTTTAATGAGGCTGAAAGTTAATACCTTACCTTCAGCCATAAAGGTAGCGAAAATTGCTCACGATTGTAAGAAAGTTTTGTGACTCAGGCTCTACCTTTTAAAGTTTGGAGGCTTTTTTCTATCGTGAAGTGGGAACATGGATATACCTATACCCTATACATATAATAGGTAGTAGCAGATATTTTTGTAAGCTGGAATTTTTCGAGTGATTGTATTAACGGACGATCAATACAATGTACCTACATTAACAATATACATATTATTTTCAGTGTCAAAGAAGCATTATTGCAATTTGAACAATAAAGTGACAGAAACGCGATACATAATTTTAAGATAATTTATAATACGCGCAACGATAAAAATTATACAATAAGTGGACGGTTTAGGACAGAAATGAGATATTTTTCTACGAATGGCTCTTCTGCTAATGTTGATTGCTATGAATGTCACCAGTATAATGCTTGTAGCATAATGTTGTGATTGTGACGAGCTAGATACGTTTATCTAATCGCCTGCGTCGCGTGGGCGATAGGTTGCTTTGGCAAAGTTGGCGATAGCTATGTATATTCACTTCAACTTAGTTTTTCTATTCTAGCACTGCCTTAGTTGTTATAATATTGTCGTATTCGTTGTAGGATTGGTTGTTTTTGTTTGTATATTCACTTCATGTGTTTCTAGTTTCTACGTAATAAAAAGTTTCTTCAGCTCTGCAAATAAACTTTATTGTAAAGGCAAGTAACATTATTAACCGAAAGAGAACTCCTTCTGTCTGTGAAAAACATGGTAGGTATTCATCTATTAAAAAAAAAGAAATGTTTTAATAATCGTTATTTACGAGTTTTATTTAGCAGAGATTTATCTGATTTCTTATTTTGAGTTGCCATTGAATTTAAATACTTTCCAAGGGGTCTATAATCCAAGGCAATAAAAAAAATAGATTTGGAAATTATTGAAGCTTGTACATACGCTAAATAAACCTCTGACTCTCCCTGTAAAGACGTGTGAGATGATAATCCTAAATATTTCCAGTCTCTCTTCATCTATTAAGCGAGGCTCACACCCTTCTAACAAATCGCCGCTGATCGACACACCGTTTCAATTAAGAGACAATAATGCGACGGTGTCAGTCGCATCGTATCCGGCGGATATTAGGCGTAACTACACGACGCTTCAGAACACGCCGAATTCTGCCGACGACACACTTACCACCGTAGCTATTGACTGAAACTAACCCACCAACATACTGGCCACATCCGCTGCAGCAACTTTAACCTTAACAACACGATCGTAGTGACTCCAGATCATATCGAATGAAAATAGATTCGGAGACGATGCTTTCGGAAACCATTTCCGCCGGATCAACTCGTTACATTTGAAAAGTATTAACTAATTTTGTATGCTTTGATGGGATTCGAAGAAGGGTTTGGTAAAATTATAATTTGTTCACTTTGAACTAAGGGTTAGTTAAAAACTAATAGACGAGGCGGTCGTCAATCAGTATCAAGCGGCGTCTAATTTTATTAAACACTGCTGCGATACGACAGTGATATCCGACGTCATCCGATACAAAAATAAATCAATCGTAACAAACCAAGTAACCAGCTAACCGGGCGTTGCATGGCTTGTAAAAAAACAAAACGCAGTTGATAGAGCCGATGGAACAGGTTCCCTTGCGGTTGTTGAAGCCGTATTGTTGCTAGGTGTGGACACGGAGACAAGATTGTAGCGTCGACGAGAACTGACTTTTGAGAGTGCAAGGTTTCTTTTAGATTGGAAATGTTTTGACATATCGTGAGAAAGGCTACAAGTAACTTTTTTCGAATACTCGAGTATATAAGTTTTTTTGTGTTTCGCACTTTATTAAAGTGAAGTATTTCTAGCATAAAAATTTCTAGAACTGGTCTATCTGGTCTTTAATCTGGACTAACAATTTAGTCATAACTCGGTGCTTTATTGCTTTTCTTTTTTCTTTTACGACTAATTTATGACACAGCTTTTCTAGCTCTCTAATTTAATATGGACGTTACATACACGCAAGAAGATGATAAACACCATAATTTAATATGGAACTTATAATTTCTCAAACGAGCGCTAGCGTGTCGCTTTTGCATAGACGACTAACTACCATGTGTGTCGATCTTCTCGCGAACTGTTATTACTAAATATAAAACTATGCAATAGACTCAATATTTGTGGCCTTCGCCTTTTACTAAATACGCTCAACCTAATTTAGTTAAAAAAAATACGAGTAAGTTATTTTTTCTTACCTATGTGAGACGCGTTTTATATCCAGTCCCTTCAGAATCTACTTTAAGGAGTTTTATTGTATTTAATCTAAATTTCTGTCATTTATTTGCAGTCCCAGCACGATGAAGCTGGAATGGGCGGACGGCGAGTCCGACTACGGGCTGGAGGAGGCCGCGTTCTACGAGGGCCCGCCGGCGCCGGCGCCGCCGCCACGCAAGCACGTGTCCTTCAGCCTAAGGCTCGATCTGGTAAGTCTAATACCGGCTCTGGAGTCCTCCTCTTATCTAGGAGCGAAATGAGTTTTTGGAAAAATGCGTACCTAGCGAGGGTGTAAAGATAGCATGAAAGAGGCCAACGCTGAATAAATGAGGATCGAATGAGGTCGTGTGTCTTACGCGCTCGCCGTGACAATCGCGTTTACCACTCCATTCTGCAACCATCTGATGTACAGCTTAGGTATGCATAGGTGTTAAAACGTCGTACTTATATGATAATGATTTGTATAGACAAGTAATTAATCTTTTAGAGCTGACCTGACTGCTTTCGCCGAGCCTAATATTCATTTATACTTGGTTCGGATAGGTATTTAACTAAATGTAAACAAAACAACGTCAATTGGTGTCTTAAATATTGAAATTCCCCCGTTAAACTATCTAAACATTTACATTTCTGTATTAATATAGTAGAGTCTAGTTTGTATTACAATGATAGATAAGTAAAATGTTTAAAGTCCTTGAATGTACCAAATCTGGCAGCTGAAGTTTGTTTACATTTAGTTAAATACCTATCCAAACCAAGTATAGAATTCTTAGACTCGATTAAAAAGTCATGAATGAAACTTCCAAGCGCTACATACGAGCTTCAATCGCTAACTGGACTAAACCTTGATCTTGGCATAACAAATGACAGGAAAAATCAAAGAAAGTTGTTTTATTTATGTAAAAATCCCTGATATTAGAAAACCAGCAGAGACCGGTCAGCGGCCGGCTACCTAATAAGTGGGAGTGCGTTTCACCCGGTTTCCTTCCAGACACGCAGAATTGTGGGTAGGAATAAATTGTCGGTTTCTATTCCATCGTGCAACTAAAGCGTCAGTGTTTGCCGGTAATTATAGTTTCTGTGATGTAGAGGTATACAAATCGACATAACGACGCTGTTTGCAGAGCAAGATTTAAGTGCAGAAACTCGCTGCCTGGCAACATTGAATGCAATAAACTTATTATAATGTGATCTTCATATCAGTCTTATGATATCATCTAGTTTGGCCTTTAGTCAAGTGTCGCTTCTTTAGATAGTATAAAGATAATACACTGATAGTATTCAGAAGTAGGCATATTATTGTTGCGCAATGACAAAATGGTAGTTTCCAAAATTTAAGGTTTACTGATCAGAGATTGACTTAATAAGCCAATTTGCAATAAGTACATCATAATATTAGTACATTTGTTACTGGGGAATCCCATAAATTCGTTACTTGTATATGTTTTTATGGAAAGCCTTTGCCCAGCTGTGGGACACTAAACGGGCTAAAAATAATTATAATTAAAATGCCAATAAAGTGATGATTAGCGTCGTTTGTTGTGATACCTATTATTTTAAGAATTCAGAAAAGTATTGTACGGTTGAACCCTAGAATATGGCTGTATAGGGTAATGCACTAGATAATCCTAGGTTGCTTAACCACATAGTTCATAAATCCCTACCTATCTAGTTTTTTTTTTACTCAATATTTCATTAAACATGCTTCCGCCCATATTTAAAATACTACAAAAGTTTTGTCAAAAAAAATACATTTTAAATATGAAATATAATATTTTCTCAATTATCAAACATTGTCAGTTAATATAATGTAACAAATTTCAAATCGATCCGACCAGTGGAGTTGGTAAAATATGATTTGTATGGTTTAACACTTGAAACTTAATAAAAGTGAGATAATCACGTTTTTTAATTACCCAAGTAGTGGCAGTAGTGTTACCTCGCCACCGGATGCGCCGGCGCACCGGACCGTGATCGACCGATGCTCTTTTTTGACAACCCCTGATCTAGTTTCTAAAAAAGATTTTTGTTTTAATAAGTTATTTTTATATTGCTAGTACGGCTACCAACATAGTAATTCTTCAGGATCATACATAGATTGAAATGAGATGGTTAAAAAAGTTAAATATTTGGCTGGTCCAAAATGTTCCAGTTAAACAAAGATAAGGCGACCAAAGACCAGATCCTAAAATTAATAAAAATTGCAAGTATTCCTCTCAAGCTAAGATTGGGTTCAAATCTTTTCGGAAGATTGATTAGGCTAGTAGGTTGTTCTACTTAAAAGTCCGTGTTCTAAAAAAGTCCATTATTTTTTCTAAAATTAACTTTAAACACTGACTCAGAACAAAAAAAATGACGACAGTTATACGCTGTGTAATAATAAGGTCCGTAGCAGTTAACTGGACGTTTAGTCCATACACGATCCGGTTGCTACCAGGCCCAGACGAGTCTTACAGTTTAATTCTACTAGTCTAATTATCGCTTTGACCATAATAGCTGACTGTAGTGGAAACCGATGAAGCATTCATGCTCTACTTGTATCTACACAGTGTACTTTATAGTATTCTTGAAAGAAAATGGTTGACTGCTTACCCTTAATATCACAAAGTTTAAATGTTTACAATTCCTTCAAAGCTCATCATATTTTTGATTGAAGTCCTAAAGATAAAAAAGAACAAAAATATAGTTAAAATCCTGCCTACTGTAATCTAGTCCTTACTTCTTTCTGTCAAAAAGATTGCCTGGAAGAGATCGCTCTTAAACGGTAAGGCTGCCTAGCTTATCTTGTAATTTTTCTCTCTGTAAGCCTGTTTCTGAATCGCTTACTATTTATGGTGTACAATAAAGAGTCATTGTATTGTATTTTTTTAATACAATATAGGCTTGCGTTTGGCCACAAAACTGAAAAACTCGAGGTCTTCTAGATGTTTGCCCGCCTTCGGTTTCAACCATGCAATGTGTCATCAACATTGTCCTTTGTATTGTTATTATCAAATCAATTTAATTGAATTTAGGATTATTTTACGGTTAAAAACTTTTTTACCTGCTTTGTCAACTGTTTTCAATTATTTATTAAATCTTCATGGTGTAAATTTACCTTTGAAATTTACTTACTTTAATGTTTACCTCAATATCTAAGTTTGTCTTTAAAATCAATAATTGAGCAGAATCGTCCTCTTCGACTCTACAATAAAGAAAAAGTGACTTTTCCCTTTAACTACTTATATGTAAATAGAATATCACTGATATTCTCATTCTTTTTTTATTGTAGAGTTATCACGCTATCAGAGGTTTAAAAAGTGGTAACCAACGCTTGTCTAACACAACTATGACCGATCGCTGTACTAAATCTACATATTATATCACTTTTATAATCAACTACCGAACTTAATGAACTACTTATTTCCAACAATTCACCTGATGGCCTGAAACGCGCGCGTGCGGCAACAATCAATCATCGCGCAAAGGAGTATCGAAAACAAACCGGAGTTCCTATTTCAAAGTTCCCGCTCTTTTATTATTTTTAAACTTGCCCGTGACACTGACGCTAAGCCACACTAATGAGTTTCGACATTAGCCATAGAGACGTTTTGGACTTTTTAAGAATGGGTTAGAGAGCTACATAGAGATTATTTTAATCTCAGATTTTAATGTATGTTTTCATTTAATAAATTACACTTATTCAATTTCAATGAATTCTTTTTGGAAGTAAAAGTGTTCTAGCAGAGCTCAAAATAGTTTAGTTTCTACTAGTGTTTATTATAACAACTAAATCAATTAGCTAACGCCCACAAGTAATTATACACAAAACTTTACCTTCATTCTTATCCCATTTACGAATAACCCTTAATACTTTCACTAGCCTATAAAATGTGATTGTGATTTAAGAGAAGCAGATCATTAATTACTATGTAGCATGATAAAGAACCCGTCGACAGTTATGACGTTAACGCCTTCATTCAGTAAGTGTCTCTGCCACGAAGAATATGATTTACGCTTTATAATTATATATAGTCTTTGATTTATGCACCCTTAGAATCCGTGTGATTGAATTGTACCTATAGAACAAATATTGAGATAGTTTTAAAAAATTAGGGCTGAATATTTTTTATTTAGGTCTAAGGACACATTGCACGGGTGAAATCGAAGGCGGGCAAAAATCTAGAAGACCTCGAGTTTTTTAGTTTTATAGTTTACTCGTAAGGAGAAAATAAAAACAACCCAAATTATCAGAATCCTGCACTAACATAAATACATACCTACTATGAACCGATTTTACCTATACGTCCTGATAGTAAATACTACTGCCAGCTCCAGAGATCACGACCGTAGGGTACTTTTATTTACCTACAGCCAACTGTACATTAGTTACTAATGTATAGTATATACTAATGATTAGTATACATACGTACTAGCTCCGTATTAAAAAATAATAATAATTTATAAATTGTTTTATGATATTTTTAGGTAATATCGTGAATTATCCGGTCGACCGAACTCATTAATCCTCCGACATCCGGCCTCTCTTATTAAACGGATAATGCTAGTTATCTGGCCGGCAGGGCATGACAAATATACGGTGATTTTTCTTTACATTTAGGTATTATTTGCTACATCATCACCTACCCAATTAAGAATTAGTCTTGGGTCAAATTGTTAGGGGGATGCAAAAGCGTATCTTTAATAATTAGGCGTGTACCTACAGCATATTTTTTTGCAAAAGAGTCTATTTTATTAATTCTTTTTTTATCCAAAAAAGTAAAAAAAGTACAAATCTGATGTACTGAAATTGTTTAAGTACTTAGATTAAGAGTTTGCAATGCATGTAATTAGTTGTAATGACTTGCTAAATGTGACTGATGTTACTTGGCCAAATAAATGAATATGAATATATAAATATGAATATCGAATAGCAAGATACATGTTTCAAAGTTTTGTTTAATTTATTGTTTATTTTAAACAAAAAATGAGTTCATTATTCTTATTTTTAATGTCGTTCTTAAAATTACATTTAAGCTATATTAAAAAAAACTAATTGAAAACCTAATCTTATCAATGAATAGTGTAAAAACTCAAAATGTTAATCAGTTGTTAAAAAGATTTTTTTCCAAGAACTGTGCAATTTTCCGGGATAAAAAGGATCTTTTTTTTTATTTAACTGGATGGAAAACGAGCAAGTGGGTCTCCTGATGGTGAGATCACCACCGCCGATAGACACCTGCAACACCAGGGGGATTGCAAATGCGTTGCCAACCTAGAGGCCTAAGATGGGATACCTCAAGTGCCAGTAATTTCACCGGCTGTCTTACTCTCCACACCGAAACTAAACAGTGCAAGCACTGCTGCTTCATGGCAGGATTAGCGAGCAAGATGGTGGCGCTTGTTTTAATCCAGATCCCACTACAGGTATACCAAATTTCATTAAAATCTAACAACAGAATATAAAAAATACATAGGTATTTACTTCCATACCAATTTTACGTTCCTTTCTATTATTCTCGATTTATTGTAATTTAGTAGTAAGTTTGTGAGAGAGACATTTTAAGCTAAAATAAATGTTCAAATGATGGATATACGCAGAAAAAGTATTAACCAAATTTTTTTTATAAATTCCCCATTGTCATAATATATGCCCTGACAAAATTACAAATCATCTCATATCCGATTCAAAATTATAAACAAACGCCAACTAAAGAAGATTATAGGTACCTATAACAGTCCAACGAAATAAAGGCATTAATTTGACAGTAATACACAAATGATAGACTGTATATCCAAAACCATCCCTCAAATCCCCTCGTAGCAATACTTCACAATCAGGAGATTAACAAAAGACGATAAATCTGTAGTAAAAAAGGCACGTGATATAGTGAGACAAGAGCGCCACTCCAACGAGCGACAAATAGACAATTAACCTCGGCAATGTGTTATCCACATCCTTTTTGGAAGTTTTCCTAACACGCCTCTAAAATGCCATTTATCGTTTTTGGGTTAAGCTTAGACAAACCTTCAGTAGACTCTATGTTACGCAGATATGTCTCTATGATCACTTGATTATAAATTGAAAGTTGCAGTCAATTTTCTACTTCTAATTTACGTAATTGTAGGGCAATATCTGACCGTGAATATTTTTTTTTTCAACCCTTACATGTTTAAAATTATTTTTGTGTTCAATAGGAATTACTAATACATAATACCCATTAACAAGCAAAAGTATCAATGAATAACAAGCACCGATAAAACATATCGGCACATCCGGTGTTGTTAGTTAGCTTTTTGCCATTAAGTATGTTTCCCCGTGGTCCTTAGTTGATTCAGACGCATTAGTTACCTACTCTATATTCATATAGAAATGTAATGCTCAAGTCAATGTCAATTTGGTTGCAACTCCCTTCTTCACACTCCGGTGACCGACGTTACTGTCCCTTTTCCGGACTAAAAATAAAAGTATTTGAAGCGTAATTTCCATTATTACTACTGGCATCCGTTTCTGAACAAGCACGTTAGAGAATTGTCACAAATGACTCTTAGATTTAAAGAATTTACCCAGGTTCGCTCTGGTTTATCGGTAGTCGCGTCGTCGCCTCTGACATTTCAATAGCTATTTATCTTTTCGGTCCGAAAAAATCAAGTAGCTCCGTCGTGTCAGTCGTTAGCTGTACTATTAGGAGGTGTAAGTGAATTGGGTTCGTGCCCTCGATGTAGATAATCACGTGGCAAGCAGGGGTGACCCGACCCGGCTGCCGTTAAAAATACTCGGCTGTTTACGGGTTAATCATCGCGCACGCCTCGGCGAGTATGTAATATACGTACGGTGATTATTTGAACTAAAAAACACATCAAAACTTGTCATAGATGATTTTCTTCTAAGTTGTTGAAGTGAAGTGAAGGTGACACAGAAGGTGACGAACCAAGTGATAAAGAAAATAAAGTCTTCGCTGATTGTAGTTTGATTCTTAATTCTCGTAAAGCTGGTTGTAGGTGTACCTACATAGACCAATGAAAGGAACTGAGAATTATGAATCCTTATGGTAATGAATACAATTTGACACACAGTAGCCCTTAAACCTTGCCTATCAATTCAGCCAATATAGGGCAACGTCTCATATTTATTTAAGTGATCACTTTTATACCTTGTCGCTTTGAGTCGATACACAATTTCGCATGGCTTTCAAACATGACGTTAAAATGACAAGGTACAAAAGTGTTCCCTTATTTATGACGTTAACTGTACTAGGAAGATGGCAGAAATGCATTAATATTCATTAAAACCATGCATTATATAATAGATTTAGAAACTAGTTGGTTATGATCATGAAGTCTGCTTATTCTCTGCCATGTGTCAGTTATCAGCAATGATATATTTGCTTACCTCAATGTAAGTAGGGAGATAATAACATTTTTATGTCTAAATAACTTTTATAAGATGACACGACAAAGGGTCTCATAGAGTCGGACGAACTTGTTGTTCGACAGATTGCCCCTGATTGGTCCGAGGGGGCCGCGCTGATTCGATTTTGACGTTTTTATTGGGTAATATTGATATACTTTGTGATTAGGAGCTATGTCAAGGGTCTGATACATTCAATTGGGTAGGGTCAGAACACCTATTGATATCTTATCAACTAACCTAGCCGTCGGAACTAAAAATACCGATTTCCTCCTAACAGAGAGTGCGCTTGAGCATCGAAGTTCAAGAGCGTTGTGGATTACTTAAGTACCTTTCGTGAAGCCGTGCAAGCAGACCGAGCAAACAAAATAGGACATGTAGGCGTGAAGCTTTCAAATTATCGACATATTTTTATTGTATTTGAAAATAACGCTAGTACCCACTTACATCACTTGAAGAAATAACCTTGACTGTAAACCATTGTGAGCGGTCAAAAAACCGGATTTTACTTGAGTTATTATGATCAAAGCTCATCGGTTCAATTGTTTCTGAATATTTTTAAGCAGTGCATGTCTGTACGGCGGAAGCGGATTTCGCTTTGTGAATAGAAAATCGACTTGACCGCTCGTATGGCCAAAGCAATCCGATTTCAATAATAGCCCAACAGCATGTTCCTGCGATCCAGCTGTACTATTTATAGCGCTTTTCGACTTAAAAGCTGAACGAACAACGTTGTTTGTAGTATGCTGCTTGGGCGTAGAGTAATGGGTCCGAAATGTAAACAGCGCAGTCAATGAATTTATAGTTATATTGTGACTCGAGGGCATCTGCGATTTTTCTCATATTTTTTATCGTTATATTAGTATGATGAATAATGGTCTATCTCACCTGTATTAAAAATATTTGTGTAACAATGTGGGCTAGGTTAGGTTAGTATAAGGCTAAACTACGGAGTAGGTATTTCTTTTCTTCGCGTTATTTATTTTCAACTGTTTGCCCAATGGCATGTGGAAGGTTATATAATATACGTTTACATTGTTCGAAAGAACCACGTGTACATTCTGATAGTCTTTAATTCACCGCCCACCTAGTGACCCAAATCATCCTAAGTCAGCACACAAAAGGGGTCTCAATAGAGTGACGTCAACGTCTTTGCACGCACTTTTCTCAGAAACCATAAAGAAAGAAATACGTAACGCGATTAATCTCAAGGCTGGTTTAGTATAATCATTTCAATTGACAATTACTTTGAATATTGTGATGTGAATTACTGATATTTGGTGACTTTTGTTACGTGCTAACTTACCTATATGATACAAAGCAAAATGAGATGTTACGGGAGTAGCTTGCAGAAGAAAACAGAAAATTCCTTTCTCAACTTATTAAAATAGAAAAAGTAACAAATTTGGAGTTGAAATAAAAAATACAAAAAGACTCCAAAAAAAAACAATCATAAAATAGAGTCCGAAAATTTGTTTAATAATTTATCTACCCTAACTATATTTACGAGATTTCGTTGAAAAACATAATTCGCAATTAAACCTTAACCGATACCCAATGCATAGTATATAAATAGTGTGAAACAAATCCGCGACGAAGTATCTGGTAGGTACCTTGTGCCCTAAGTAAGTAAGTCTCTTGTGCCCTCTTATTGTGAATAGTCATTTGCCTAAGTTACGAACCTACGAAAAATATTGGCATCTGGGGACTGTTTGCCTCTTCTTTTTTATTAGAAGTTTTTTGCTGATTATCAAACTTACATAACATAATAGTTACCGCATATTATTTTATAGTACATATAACCTTAACGTACTAAAATGCCAATTAAAATTGCCCTCGCCTCGCCTTTGTACTTAACAACTTTTCATGTAACCTTTTTGTACACACATACAATAATCAAACAGAATTAAAGTTCGTGATAAACAAAAGATACTTAAGGGTAAAGGAATGAATTTTTAAACACCCTTTTATACCACGAGTCAAATCTCTCTCCAGGCGGATGTTATTTTAACCCAGTGTGATATTTTCCAGTGCGATGAGGGCGGCGGTGCGGTGGAAGGCATCAAGAGCGAGCCGCCGGAGAATGAGGAGCCAAGGGCGATGCAGAAGGTGCCGTCGCTGTCTGACCTCTCCGATCCTGAGGCTTCACTAGGTAAGCTCCAAAAAGTTAATATCAAAGCTAAAGGGTCCGAAAATGTATTTTATTTGTTGTGGTGACCAATCGTCGCGAGTTATAAATGAAAATCCAAAGAGCGATTATAATAATATATCTATATATAATATAATAGGTACTATAATCTTAATCGAAGGTTCCCGATAATAATAAGCCAGAGTTTTTGCAATTTCGATAGCAAAAAATACAATAAGCTGTTTTATCGCTAGTTCCAACAGATATATACGTAGATCGTACTAAATTACATTTTAACGTATAAATAATTATTCTGTGCAAGTTCTACAGAAAACGAATGAATTTTATAAGTATATTCACAATATTTTACAAACTGCACATGTCAGATAGATTTCCCTTCGCAATAAGCTACGTACCTAAACTGATTTAAGGCGACAATGGAGCAAAAATTTGTCTAAATTCTTCCCCTAACGCGGCCGAAGGTTGCCTTGCCTATTACAGCCCAATCGCACTATCATAGAGCCCCGGTGTAAATCACCAGCAGTTGTAGGACCGGAAGCCAACGAGGTGCATCCGGCGGCCAACTCAACTCATCCCTGGATGCATCTGAGGAAGACCCAATTGTATATATCCGAAGAGGAATAGAATCATTAGTAAATAAATAGCTTTACGTGTATTTCTGCTTCAAAATTGCAAGAGAGGTCGGTTTGCGACTTTTTCAGCACCATCTCAGCCTATATAACGTCCCCTGCTGAACACAGGCCTCCTCTCAGATTGAGAAGTCTTGAGCCGTAGTTCCCACGAGGACCCAGTGTGACTTTTAAATTCATCAAAAAAAAAGTTGCTAATTAGCTAAATTCGTTTTCAAGCAATTCATTACAAAAGTTCATACCTGTGTTAATACCTACCATACCTTTAGTTAACTATATGAAATTAAAATGTATACTCTATTGTTAAATAACTTAGCTATGTCTGCGCTTATTTAGCTTCTGATTCTAGATCTTAACATTAAAAAGCCTTTGAAAAAAAACTTTATTCCAAAGGCAGATTTTCATTTTTTTAATCCATCTGATCCATTCATGAATGTCACTGCCAATACCTATTCATCACGAGCTAATGGAATTGCTACATACTTCGTCTACTAAAACATCTAAATAGATCGCTTTGCGGTTACAGAGCTAGGATGATTAGCGAATAGATGAAACCTGAATAGAATAATGTGCCGCATCCTCGTTACGAGCTGCAGCTTCAGAACGCAACCTGTTGTTTTCATAACCTGCTACAATTTTCCCTCGCTTTAATTCTTTTATAATAGCCTATATAATATAGTGTTCCACTGCTAACCAAAGGCCTCCCCTCTTGATCTCTACAATACGGTCTAAATTCGACGAAATCAAAACAGTTGTATCCAATGCTTTATAGAAGTACTAGAGTTTACCCGCGGCTTCGCACGCGTAAACTATTCGATCTGGTAATTACAATTGAAATTCCGGGATTTTACAAAATTCCCCGGGATATCCCAAAATTTATAACGTGATCTTCATTGAAGTTGTGTTAAGAACAACTGTACAAAATTTCATGAAACTAAACCCAGCCGTTGAAATTTCAAGATTTTATCCCTATCCCGTGGGAATATTGGCATAAAAAGTAGCTTATGTGTTATTCCAGACGTCCAGCTACCTACATACCAAATTTCATGACTTTAAGCCCAGCGGTTGTCATTACGAAATTTTATCTCTATCCCGTGGGAATATCGGGATAAAAAGTAGCCTATGTTTTAATCCAGGTTATAAACTATCTTTATGCTAAATTTCAGCCGTTTCTCACTCACTCACAAACTTTCACATTTATAATACTAGCCTGTTACCCGCGTCTCCGTCCGCGTAGAATTCGTGTATTTCTATCCCGTGGGAACTATGCAATTTCCCAGGTTAAAATTATCCTATGTCCTTTCCCGGGACTCAAACTATCTGTATACCGAATTTCATCGAAAGCGGTTCAGCGGTTTTGACGTGATGGAGTAACAAACAAAAAAATAAACAAACAGATTTACAAACTTTCGCATTTATAATATTAGTGGGAAGTAGGATAATACGTGTAAGTCCATTTCATGTAATTTTCGGCTGCCTTAGTACTTAGGCATATCACTAATTTATTCAATGATCAATCTAGTGGTTTGATCTAGGTTTGGGTGATATTTGTATAAAGAATGAATAAATAAAAATATATTTTTCTTGACTACATACATTTGAGTAGGTATGTATTTATTTATCTGTTGCCTACTTCTTACCCATAGTACCTACCAATTTTGATTAATTTGGGGTCAGGTTATTTTTTTATATGACAGAGGAAACGGCGTCATTAACCCCTGACTTTTATTTATTTAATGAGTTTATTGATACAGCCTTCCAAAATAATAGTTGCGGCCAATGTCAGTTAAGTTAGTAAAGAGGCGATCAAAAATTACTGCGCTAATTCGAGATTATTTATCGCATGCTGCGCAAAATGCACCAAATATCACAATTTATGCGTTTCGAGACATTCGCGTCACAACACAACTCACACCTAATTGTAATTAAACGATCTTACGGGGGTAATGAACTGTTCCAAACGTGTCTGAAGGCAGCTCCGGGGTGGGCCGCATACGGGCCCATTGTTTCGTGTGTCTGTCTGTATGTATTCAACGTGGGAACGCATATGTTCATTACGGTATTTGTTTTGAGTAACATAGTACCAAAACATTACCAAAAAAGTATTCAAGCGAAGCATGGCGAGATTAAGGCTGTACTTGTGTAATGAAATTTCTACACAGGGTAGCGGGTCGCTGCAGGTGAGGAATTAAACCAAGGTTTTGGTGCAACAAGATGTTTATTTCTAAGGATACTCACAATTATCCTGCTCCCATCAACCATACATACACTGTGTATAATTTAAATCCTACTTCCTTATGAAAACTAAGGGTCGTGAATGCAATTGGCCAGTGATTTGTGATTACTTAACTATCTGTATAATCTAAGTAAAGGTAACTCCTATACCTCGGCTCCGAAGCTGCCAAACCTGGCTGCAGGCCACTGTGGGCCACTCCAAGACGCCGCCTCGTGCTCGACGTCCCAGCGCCAAAGACAGTAAACCACGCTGGGCAGGCCAACAAGCTCCACAGCCGCCAGTGCTCCTTGAAACACAAGATGCTTTTGCCACAAATTATAAACGACAGGCTGCCAGCTCAGCAGTACTGCTTACAGCAAGAACACTTATTGCAGACACGAATTAGTCTGTAGATCGAAAGTGAATGAATAGCGTAACACGATACATTCGTTCGTTCATTCGTTCTGAATGAGCTGGCTCCGTCTCGGTGCGTGCATGGCGTAATTAAAAAGCTTTAGAACATTTAGCCGAGAGAGTTTGCCACCCTCGACGTTTGTTTGCATACTTTCATCTACCTATAATTTAGAGGTAAAGCTTCTTACAAACATAACTTAAAAGACTTAGTATGGCATTGTTATAATAGTCAAAATAGCTAAAGAAATGATGATGAGATTTCGATATATCGTCATCATCGTCATCATAATCATATTAGCCATAGGTCGTCCACTGTTGGACATAGACCTCCAGTTGCTCCTCCTCCAGTTGTGGCTTGCATCCACCGTGAACCCGCGACTTTAAACAGGTCATCCGTCCATCTCGTCGGTGATATTTCGTTCGATATATCGTAAATTCTAAAAACTACTGCAGACATTTAATTAAAAAAAAGTCTAGCAGACCAGAATAAGAAGATCAAAGGCTCCAGGATGATGATCGAGTTCAAAACAAATTATTTCCTGCAATAACTAAAATATTTACGACAACTATCAACATTACCACGTCAAAACATTATCATAAGCTTATCTCCTCGCTAATCGCTCAAAAATGCATTATCAATTGCAAGTACTACGTATAGGTGGAGTCATTCACGATGACGCTTGCCGTGGTTTTTATTACAATGACATTAATGTCTAATTTTGACAAAATCACGCGTCTTCGTGGATGCCACTAGGTATATGTAGCTACTTGTCAAGCCGATATTAGTTAGGTATGATATCGACGCAGAGACAACGCTACCAATTTGCTGCTATCACTACATGAGTCACGCACGGTGGCCGACCGTCAGCTATAATATTGTGCCAAATAGATCGACTCTATCAACTAACACAATTTACATTGTAACAGTGAATTTTTTGCGCTTGATTTGATACTAAGAAATTAATACAGCTACTAGGGTTTTTCACTAAAAAAGAAACATACGTTTTCATTCCTGTTCATATAAAATTTTCTTTGATGATAAAAGTTGCAAGGCGCTAAATGCGCATAAAAAGCGTTGTTTCCAGAAGTTTTGACGTTTCTATAGAAAAAACGTGATAAAAAGTTTGTGAAGATGTTTGTTACTGATTCATCAAATAACGTCTGAACTGATTAAGATGAACTTGTTATGAAGACAGTTTATGGCCCGGGGACATAGTATAGTTTTTATTCTGAAAAAGTTGCATAATCTCGCGGGATAGCGATAAACTAAATTCATAGCAAGAACAGCTAGTATTTAATAATTACTGAAAATATCATATTTTTCTTCAAAATAGACTTCTGAGCAATGACAAAATGTACACTCATAGTCGTAAATGATTGTCATCAAATCATAAAACGCTAAGTGATTCACGTTGTTCCTAATCATCATCTGTTTTATTCTTGCTCCTGTAGTCACTGTTAGTGCGAAATACTTGATATAACTAAAAGAAAGATGGTTAGTGAAATTGTAGACATTCCTGAGAACACGATAGGTGTCTCAGGCGGCGCGGGCGCAGGATGTTGCGGTGTCCACTTCCCCCGCGTGTTGATCACCACGCAGGATGTTGCCAAAACTTTTCCACGCTGCTTTCCTCAGTAAACCACCTACTAATGTTACATTTCACTACACTCACCTACATAAACATAGCGCTACTACGTATTATGTCTATTAGGCACATTGTACGATGTTTCAAAATATCATTCATTATCACATGATCATTCATAACATTCATTCAATATTCGATAATACATACTTCCATTGATACTCCGACGCACCTTAATACTATAATCTCTTTATATCCCCGCGACACCGCGTGAAAATATACGATGTAATAATATTTGGTTTTACGATCTTGTTGTACCTCCATTATGTGATCTAAATTATGTAAATCAGAAAGTGTCAAAATACTTGTACATATTGTCCAAACATTTTTTATGTTTGCTGACATTGTTTACCCACCTAATTGTGAGCACCACGCGTCATCTCTGCCCGTGAATGATCATGACACAAAAAACATTCTCACGGAATCTATGTTTGAAGGTTATTTATAAAATAAATCTCGACTATTTTTATAATATCCGAACAAAAATTGACATTTTATGTGGGGTAACAGTATACTATTAATGGTGTGGTAAGCAGTTTTTTATGCTCCATCGAGTGGAAACAAAGTTTCGTATGTCACCTGGTTTTTGTGAGAATATGCGGGACTAAGAACTTTATTAATGGAGAGATAGAGCGTTAATTATTACTGAGAGTTCGCGTTTATTTAACTTTATTTTGTGTCGCCGAGACACATGTGCCGTTGTCCCTTAACCGCTTGTGTGTCAGATGGCGTATCTTTAATCAATGTTGGCAGATCGTTTTAATTAACTCTCGCGTCCTTTTTAGCAATTCATAACTATTCAAATACAATTTTACTTTAGTATTCCCACGGGAAGCATATGCCTTTAGCATATTCTCATGAATGTAAACGGTTTTAAGTTGAATACTTAGGTTTAGCTTTAGGTTACTCAGTTCTCTTAAACTTGGCAAACACAAAGCTTTATACAAACTATTTCTGTTAAAGCCGGTGTTGACACAAGAAAATTCTCAGATCTGACTCCCAGGCATGCTGGCTTGCATAAACACGTGTTGAGCTCTCACACAGCGGCGCAGTGACTAACGCCGACACACACAAAGGAGTTTCATTCATTGGTTAGCTTTTGAATGGACGCGAAAGCTCTCGAGGGCTATGCTCGCCTAGTACCACGGACCGATCAGTCGGCGGACATGTTGTTTCACTCGTTGACCGACAATGAATGACCGCTCGATAATTTCTGAGCAACGCAGGGAGCCGGCGACTCGTAAAATGTTACATTGTTTTTATCTTAACTCATATTTTTATGTTTTGTGTTGAATAACGATTACAATAACTAGTAAATGTTACGTTATTCCACAGACTGTATTGTAAAATAAATCTAGATATGTAGAGATCCAATAATTCAGTTTCTGAAAAACTACGTTTGCAGTCTTCTTTTTCTTCTTTCTTTCAGGTTGAGAAGTTTTTTTTATTAACAGCAGCCTAACGCTGTAAAGATAGCTATGCAAAAATAAGATAATTCATATCATATCCACTTTACCTATTTATAGAAACCATAAAGCAATTCGTATGCTAAGATTATGACAGTGCATAAGTAAGTAAAAAGTCTGTCTTTTTTCAATTGTTTCTTTATTGCTGACTTTGACGATCAATGATCACTTCAATGCAAAAATGAATGCTATAAAATTGCTTGGTAGAGTTTTTTCCAGGCTCTTTGTATGTATAAGGCAGGCAGTAGGTGGTTTGGTTTTTACTTTTTACAAGTTTTATTATATAGCTACGGGTAGTGGAATTAACTTGAGATTTAGTATAATTATAAAAATTGGATGTCAAAGCAGTACGTTTAGTACGTAGACGTAACGGACGTAGAGTCAAAAAAAAAACAAAAATTAAATAGTTACTTACAGAAAAAAACGTAGGTATAAGGAGACTTACACATACAACTCTTTATAATCAACTTCAAATTATATATTTATTTGTAATTATATGTTTAGATCGTATAAATATATTAAAATATCTAATAAAAATTAAATAATAACTAAAAAGTTTGTATCAAGAAAATTTTTCACATAAACTTATTCAGAGTTTTTCTAAACGAAAACTTTCCTCTATAGTATACAAGTAACGTGCGATGGGTTGTAAGGTTGTTTTTTTTAAACTTAATTACTTACATACTTGTCATAACACTCTTATTCATTAACTAAATATTTCGGCTATCAAAACATACGTACCTACCTACCTAGTGAAATTTTGGCTCATAGTAACCCAATAAGGTTCGGTAACAGATTGTGAAAAGTAGCTTCGTATCTTTATTAATACATTGGTCAAACTTTCAAGTATCAAGAAAATTACTTTAAAATATGTAAGTAGGTACTTTACATTTTAGTATCTTATCTATCAGCCACAGATTTACAAATAATATCTGCACGTCTGTGGCGGGTAAAGAACCTTTTAAAAAGCCGTTTTTCATTTATTTTTATGGTCGGCTTCATCGGCTTACTGAATGAAGCGAACAAAAAGTCAGTAAAATTTATTAATTTGACGTTAGTGTTGGGCAGCTCATAGCGCATGCGCGGTGCGTCCAGCGATGCTTGCGCGCAGCTAAATGGGCTGCTCGTCACCTCTCCTGCTACTGTGTAGTTTGCATACTAAGCGGATTACTAGACGTATATCATGCTAGTACTCATATATAAATAGGAATAATAAGAGAGCTTTTATTTGTTTATTTAAAAAAATGTGTACCTATGTGCATTCTCATTTAAACTGATTCACTGTTTTGATTAAAAATTATTATTATTGCACACCAACACAGTAAGCAGAACAGAAAAAAGAGGTATACATACATAGAGATTTTCTAAGGTAAGCAATAGGTGGCCTTATCGCTTCAGAGCAATATCTTCCAGGCAACCTTTACAATCCACAGAGGAATACATTTTAACAGGTGGTGCAATTTACAGTAGATTAGAGCAGTATCAAGAATACATAAAACTAACATATACAATACACATATACAACAAATCTAAACAGATAGATAAGTACCTAGATAGATACCATAATAACATATAAATAAGCTAAAACATATGTATAATATTACCTATCAATTTATTTTCAGCATTTATATACTTTTTACATCAAGTAAATTACATAACCATCATTAGTAGGGGCCACATTATTTCCTAAATAAATTACGTTCTGGCGCTTCACCGGCTGCTACCGCGGCGCGCTCGCTTCGCTCGCTCCGCTCGCGCATTGAGGTCGCCATGTAATTGTAGGATTTTTGTACCTAAAATAATTTATTTGTCTTGCATTAGAGGAAAAAAGTAATGTCATGCTGATGTATATTTTAGAATTATCTGCAGTACTAGTTTTGCTAAACATTTAGTTTATTTGTATTGAAATAATTTAATTGATGTACAAAAGTATATAAATGATGAGAATAAATTGATAGGCAATTATTTATTTGATGTGCAATTAATAATATTCCTTTTTTTAATAAAGCTCTATCAGGCGCTTAGGCCTTTTTTAAATGTCTGAAAAATGGAAAAAATGTGCTGATAAATGTACGAATACTATACACTGTTGAAAGGAACCATAGAGATGTTCGTATATTTTAAGCAAGATATTGTTATAGATAATTTTAACTATAAAACTAACGTGCACTTTTAAATTAATCCTTCTGGCGGTTCACTATGAATAAGGTAAAATTAGGTTCCAGGAGAAAATAAAGTGAGGCAAATTCATTAAAACTGAATTTTCGCACATTACACTGAAGTTTGCGACCTATATGATTTATAGAGGCAATAAATCTGTTGCTGACTCGTTATGATACACTAAAGACGTTTGAAAACCTGCCAAGTTGCGGTAACGAACATAACAACACAAGACCACAGCACAGCACTGCACATCCCACATTAAAATTAAAATAACGATAAAAAAACTGTGCACTCTAAATTTTTGCGTAACATCCATGAAATTGCCCCTATAAACAATCAAAACAAAGAAGACAACTAACAATAAACATTTTCGTACTTGGTAGAAATCCATCGCACTTCTCTAGATTGTTCAATAGCTTTTCTTGCGGTCTCAAATAATGTTAGGCACAGAAATAGAACTCTAAATCAACATGCCTGTTTCTCCGGAGACATAAAAATAAGGTTTGTAAGCAAATGTGCGCCTACGCTTTGTTTCTTCTGTTTCGTCAGTTTACCGCGCGCTCGGCAGTACTAGCGCCATCTAACGTACGGTGGTCAAGTTACGAAGTCGTTTGGCGTTGTCGTTGTGCACGGCGCAATAGTTCGTTGCACACACGATAGATGGCGTTGTGCTGCGAGTTTTGTACTGACTTTGAAAGATGGCGCCACAGAGAACTCGACATTTTTTTTTATAGTTGAAGACAGAGTTGCAGACACTCAAGGGTTTTTATTATTTTCTGTTGTTTTCGGTATTTAGCTACTTTATTTCCAAAATGTTTACCTTTTTGGCTTACCTACCCCGATAAACATAATGCAACTGGATAACTTGTTAAACCTTGTTCATTTTCATCTACATGTAATGATAAGATCTTGCGTTATAGGCATTGCTAGTTTGCGTGTGTGACGTCACGGGGTAGGACGCGGAGGGCGGGGGAGGCGTGGGAACCGCGCGGCAGGTGCGCGCGCGCCGGCCACTGATCCTTCACACACACGCACCGCAACATGTTTTATTCTACGCACACTAGGGTGTTTCCGTTATTGGGAAACTTTTTCAAGACCCTGCAAATTCTAAATTAAGTGTAGTTGTTAATTTGATTGCAATCCTGGAGCCCTATACAATTTTCTCACTCAGTATTTTTAGAACCTAAATGTTTGTCTGTCAACCAACATGCAGTTTTTTAAGTGATTAGATAAGTACCTACAATAATCTTGAATCCTTAGCTTTCTAATCTTTAATAACTAAACTTTAACTTAAGCTAGTAAGCTTAAAGCTATCATGAATGTATTAAAACAATTACCTGATTCTCTATCTCTTGGGAATTTAAAAAACATTTTTTATCTGCCTCTTTATGATCCTCAAGAAATGTGTCTCCCAAATTTCTAGTCTCTAGCTCCACCAGTGTGTATTGCATGTCAGTTAGTAATTATAGATTAGTAAGTACGTAGATAAGTTTTCCTGAGTTCATATCGCATCCTACTATTAGTAAATAAGTATATGCAATGCACCCTTTCAGTTCAATCAACTTGTCTTATTTAACACCTCTGTTTACAAAACGTTGATCATTCGCTAATATATTTTAATTACGACATATCAAAATAAACTATGGGTTGAATTGAAGTGAAGGGGGTGATCTCATCTTAGTAAATTTGAACTGAACATCAACTAAAAAGCTTACTAGCTAATCTGCTGACTCGCTAATCTCACTATATTAATCAAAACTAAAATTGGCATTTACGTAAATATAATCTAACCATTCAACTCTACTATAAAATAATGATCTAAAACTGTGGTTGAATTTTAACCTTTTTACCGCTTTTTTTACTACTTCACTGCCACGAAAGCCTGAATCAATCAATTTTACTTCAAAACTATGGTTCTTAAAAACAGACGGCGATCGCGATGCACAAAACCCCAAAGAGGTGAATTTCATTAAGTGACATCAAAGCACCCTCGTCGCGGCCGGAGAATCTAATTTTTGACGAGTTTTATTGAATCTCTGCCCCCTGGCGGTCACTAAGTAACCTAATTGACTACAAGCTTTTATCGCCAAAGGTTTTTAAAAACTTCTCCAATGATTAGTTCGCCTTTTATCTTTGAGAGGACATCGCTGCTGTAATTTGTTCAGTTAAGGGAAATGGAGACAAGGTTTTACTTCGTTCGATTGCCTTTTAATTAGGGGCTGATATTTTGTTAGGGCTGCTACTGCTACGTACCGGTGCAAATGAATATTTCTAAAGAGAGGTGAGCGATTCACTCGTTCATTATTCCTTGTAGGGCTCTACATAAACATTTCACTTAATCTAATATTAAGAATTATCATAATTATTATACCTGACAATGGTATGCGCTCTACGCCCTTTAACTCAAAAACGGTTCAGCGTATAAAAACATAATCGAGAAAAAATTACTTTAAAAAAAATCTTACAATTTCGGTATCGTCGTAAATATTATTAATTAAGGGTTAAAACGATAGGAAGCGAAATATTTGCAAGAACATGTGTGTTGCCTTTGACTTTGAGTATCTTCAGACGTAGACACGAGGTCCTATAGATGAGCCTTTTGAGGCAAGTTTCAGAATAACATTATAAAAGTTTAAGAGTTCCAATTTTTTTATTTTTTTATTTTATTTATTGAGAAGGGAAACAAACGGTCGTATACAAGAATGTGTACAGACACACGTATGATTAACATAAGACCTACAATTTCCTTAAATTGTAAATGTGCTAAATACAAACTAAAAAGGATTATAACTAAAATTATTTTATGATGTCGGATTCTGTGCTAAAAATGTTATTGAATTTTGAAACGTTTTATTTTGGATATTAAGGTAACTTTCGGGATGTATTATTATAATACGGATTTCGACATCTTAAAATTAATATTATTATTTTATTTCTTAAGTATAACTACATACAATGAGAAATATATTACATGCAACATTATATTATATTTAAAGATGCATGCGTCAGTGACATTATAGTTAAATATGTTGTTGAGAAGTACCTACACAGTTACACATTATGATATAAACTAAGTATGGCTAAAGTTGTAAGTTTAGAAACAGTTGTGTATTGTATTGCTAATCATTGGAACAACTTCTTCAAAGATAATATAGTACTATTAAAAATATCAAAATTTGTTAGTTTTACATTTTTATTAAAAAGTCTGCAAGCACGTCTGATAAACATATTATGAGCTTAACATGTTCTGCTAGTAGGGATAGAGAACAATTCCTTTCTGCGACATTGACGAATAATTATTATGTCTCATTCCGAGGTTGACTTAAATTGTTTATTTGTACTTATATGTACTTATTTAGTCTTATTATGCATGTAATACTTATACAATTACATTAATTACCTAGGTATTTCAATTGGCTTAATAGTTGATACTAAAAACAACGAGCACTTGATTAACTTAATTACTTCGTTAATAACAGGACGTGCTGCTGCACTGCTTTTGGTGATCAATAAATTGTATTGTATTGTATTGTGCTGTGCAAATCGCCTCAATAATAACTGTATTTTCGAATAAATATGAAATTATTGTACCTAAGTACCTAGTATCTACTTGAAAGTAACCTTAGTTTTTAAATCTTCCGTGTTTTAATCAAACTTAGTAGGTATATTTCGTTGGGTGATAAGCAGTCGGCAGTCACTAAATGAAAAAAAAAATAGTAGAATATTAACCTTAAGATGTTATGTATAAGTTTGATTATCCCCTATTGACTTTAGATGATAATTAGTGGCTTTTTCTTGTCGCCCGACGATTTGTACTAAGCATGTACTAAGTAAATCGATCATAAATTATTCATCATCATCATAATTGTAGTCGACCGAGCCTTCTGATATAAAACAATAAGGCTCATTGTCATATTGACTTGTGGGTGAATGCTTTGACGTTTTAAAGGATACAAATGACATTTAAACTTAGGGTGGTAAACCAATTTCGGTAAGCTGCACTCATTACTAATCCCATGTTCTTTCTCAGTCAGAAAGTAATCTTACTTTTATGCCTACTTCTTTTCGGCCTATGTTCCTACAGGCCTCCTCTCAGAATGAGAGGACTTGGGTCATATTTCCTAACCCGGGCCCAGAGTGTATTGGGAACTTCACACACACCATTTAATTTCTTCTCAAGTGTGTGCAGTTTTCCTCACGATTTTTTCCTTCAACATTTTGCACATGTATTCTGAAAAGACAAAGGTGCGATTAATTATATTTAATATTAATACGTCTTACCCAAGCAGCACCCAACCAACACCCAGATATAGAACAGGCAGACCCAAGAGGACATGGCGGGACGACCTGAGCGCTTTTCAGCTGGATTGGCAGGTGCATGCTCATGATAGGGAGGAGTGACGAAAGAAAGGGGAGGCCTTTGTCCAGCAGTGGGACATAACTATTACAGGCTACATATAAAAAAGTCTTGCTTTTGAAAATTAAATCGACTGATATTTTCATAACGGTCACATGTAAGAATACTTTACGATTTTGTGCCTTGCAATGGGGCGTATACTTATACCTGTATTAGCTGAGATGATGATGATGACCTAATCTAAGTGAAACATTCAAAAAGTTTAATTTTTCCATTTTATTATAGTTTTGCCATGTCTGTCTGTCCGTCTGTCGGTCTGTCTGTCTGTCTGTCTGTCTGTCCGCGGCTTTGCTGAGGGACTATCAATGCTAGAAAGCTGTAATTTTTCACGAATATATATGTGAACTATGCCGACAAAATGGTACAATAAAAAAAACAAAAACAATTTTTTTTAGAGTGCCTCCCATAGACGTAAAGTGGGGGTGATTTTTTTCTCTCATCCAACCTTGTAGTGTGGGGTATCGTTGGATAGGTCTTTTAAAACCATTAAGGAGTTGCTAAAACGATTTTTCTATTCAGTGATTTGTTTGCAAAATATTCAACTTTAAAGTGCAAATTTTCTTTAAAATCGAGCGTCCCCCCCTCTAAAATCTAAACCGGAGGGTGGAAAATTTAAAAAAAAAATCAGGATGGTAGTAAGTATATCAAACTTACAAGGAAAACTATAACGGTTAAGTTTTCTTGAGAATTATAGTACCTAGTTTATTTACTCATAGAGTAAATAGCAGCCTAAGGTATAAAATATACCTAAACTGGGAATATTCCGAAATCCTTAGAAAAACATTACTTCATTTTTTCGTAATGGCTACGGAACCCTATTTTGGGCGTGTCCGACACGCTCTTGGCCGGTTTATTTAGGAAAATGTTCTACTCATATTACGTTCCCGCGTACTTTACCTACGAGCGTCTGCGGCGAAGCAATTGAGAGCAGTAAATACCCCGAGGCGTGTCGGGGGGCGTGCGAAGCTCTACTTAAATCGGGACTGAACGTTGATTAATTGTTAATGAGCCGAGTGTTAATCGCTGTGTTCAGGTTAACTACTTACCGGTCGTAACCATTAACGATATTTAATTGCTGGTTAAAACTGTTGTCTGTTCATTCATACCTCATAGGAAAGTTCGGGAAGTTAGAGACACTGGCTCATTTGAATCAAACAATTATCCAGCAGCAGACCTTAATCTATATAAATGTTATTGCATCTGCCAAAAGAAAGATAGTTTGAGTCGAAAAACCTAGACCAAGCGAAAAAAAGGAGTTTTCAGTACCAATGTTCTAGTATTTGACATGATTATGCCCGATAGATGACACCCTGCTGCCACCTCTATTGTCACACTACTGGGACAGTAATCACCAATCAGACGTCTACATAATATACCTTAACTAACGTGATCTCAAGCTTTTTATAATACTGATAAGTATAAGAATTTTATACAAAACTTTCATAACCATATTCCTCGGTCTTTAAATTAGGAAGCAAAGTGACAAAGTTCCTTATCTTAACACTGGACAGACAGACAGACATGGCGAAACTACCTATAAGGGTTTCGTTTTTGCCATTTTGTCTAAGGAACCCCAAAAACACACACGACCTGCTTTATGGTATAGTGTGTGGTATTTTTCTCTCGATTCTGAGCAAACTACATACAGGTTTTCAGTTATTTAATTAGGTACTTAATACCATGGATAGGGAACCAACGACGTTTGGTTGTAGCTTTTAGGATTTTGAAGGCATTTTCTTTTAACTTTTACGTAACATTAGTTGCTAATGTGCACTGGTAACTGTTAACTTTCGACCAGCCAGAATTAACACAAAGACGGGAAGCCGCGGTCAAAGTTATCAGGCCGCCTCAGACCTGACAATAAAGCATTCAAAATTCGATACGATATTACCATTGTCACCTTCTGTAGCGAAAGGAAAACTTTTTGGCGAACCATTGCGAAATCTTAGGTCGAGGTTTGACCGATAGAAACTTCCCTTAAACCTTACTTTAAACCAACTGAGTTTGAATTTCAAAAATAAAAAGGGCCTTCAGAAGGAAAGAAATAAAAATGTGACATTATGTGACCCTACAAGGGTTACAACAAAAATAAATTATAACGACATGTTTAAAATGTGTAAATTATGAAATGCGTGTAATTTTTGTTAGTTAGTGAAAAGAGCAAAAAAACGCACAATTTCGGCCATCGATTTCTTTTATTTAAAGCCAGCTAAAAACCAGACGTAAAATCAGTCAATGGCCAAAACAGCCGACCCTTTCATAAGACGCTCATTACGTCAATTCTGCAAATGACTTACAGTAGCAGTTCCAATTGAAGGTTTGACCGTTTACTGGGCAGCTTGTAATTTCATTGTGCGCAGTAATGGAGTCAAACTTGGGTTAAACTCGTGGATCGCGTGCGCCGGCACAGAGCCGGTGTCGAAACTCTGCCATCAGGCTAACACTGAATTAATTAACCGTTCATTTATGCCCATTTGTTGCTTTGCTTGATCTAATTTATTATTTTTAGAAGTGTAATAAAACATTAGGTAATTAGTAACAGTTAGCACCGCTAGAGGTTACTGATGGATCGACTTGTTACATTTAAACTCTGTTTTAGTTATTAAAAATTACCTCTTAATATACTTATCTATAGACTAAAATTCAAATAATTCTATAGTTTAAAATAAGTCATTAACCGATATTTAAACTGCCTGATTAACTTTAAAATCCCTTTTAAAATGTAACTTTATCCACTAACAACTTTGTCTTACAGAATCTTAAACGTAAAACCAGTTGCTAACCTACCACTTATTAGTGTTAGAGTACTAAATAAAGCGTAATGATATGCACTTTGGTGTCACATTACCGTCTATCGGTGGCATAAAATTATCGTGACGCGTCGCATGTGAGCCGATAATGTGGGAACATCGACGCACCTGCGTCACGCCCCGTGTGACACTGCCTTAATCGAAAGAATAAACTACACTTAAACTTAGGTACTTACTACAACTTAGGGAAACACAATGTTGCAGTTTCTTACTTTACCTTTATAGATAAAGGTATGTTATCGTGTAACTTGGACAGGAATCAATGGGAAAGAGGGTAGACAAGAAGAGTAAGAAAAAACATTTATAGCTCTTAAAAAAACCATAAGTATGAGCAAGTAACTGTTCATTTAATATGTGCCAAAAGGCTCAGGTTCAGCATGTGCGGGGAGGACTGCGCTTCATCGCACTGGTTTTCGGCCTGCACCTCACAACACAGCACAAGCAAGTTGCTTCATTCGACATTGTCTGAATTGTTATATAGTCGATTGTCGTACAGCCCACTTCAGGACGCATTCTTCTTCTCATAATGAGTCCCACGCAATTCCAGTGCGTTTGGAAACTTTACCCAAGTACACACTTCATTGAATTTCCTCAGAGATTTCCTTCACCGTAAAACTCATGATAAATTTGAATGTAATTTTGCAGATAAATTCGAAAAAGGCAAAAGTTGCGAGCCTGGGCTTTACCTACTTAGTATAATCCAAGTAATAGTACATTGTGTCTTAAGGGCGGTAAACAGGGAATTCCGAACGAGAGTCTATTAGAAGCCCGAAGTCGAAGACTGAGGGCTTTAATGTTCGTAATTCTAGTACCGCCCGTGCGACATACAATGTTTTTCATCACATTTGCGAGTAAAATTGTATATTTGTAAAAGAAAAAGTAATATTTTTTCAAAAATTGCCGATACCGCTGACTACGCTCTTGGCAGCGCCAGCCTCCGCGCCGCCCTAGCCCTACCCCAGCCTGACCATGCGCCCGACGTGCGCGCGCCGCGCTCCTGCAGGCGCTGCAGCACGCCATGCAGTATCACACTCATTTACCGACCTTGGGCTTCATGACAACAAAATTTGTACGGTCTATGACTCATTTACCGACCTTGGGCTTCATGACAGCAAAATGAGTACGGGCAATGACTCATTTACCGACCACGGGTTTCATGACAAGAACATTAAGGTCGAGGGTTTTATTTGGGGGGTTGCAACCAAGGTAGCCTGCATATTACGACACTGTTTACAAGCAAGTGTGATGAAAAAGTTTAAAAGTAGACTTATTGATTGAAAATCCACTTTAGTATTGTAATAATGTAAGGTCGCATGCAGGGGCCCCCTAATAATAGCTCAAGCAGATTTATTTATAAAATAACTAAATGAATTGGATTTATACACTTTGCACGTGTACTACGTGCCTCGTAAAGTTTTGCCGCGCGGAGCCTCGCAACATTTAAGGCCGCCACAGCTTTTTTTCCGGAATTATCGTGATACTGTAGGCTTTAATCATTACCCTAACAGTGACTTAACTCTCTAAACCTTATTGATTCAACAGTTAGGAACTTTACTTCGATATTTTTACCTTGTTTTTCCATAACCTATCATCAGTTTTAATGCTAAAGGATCGTCAAACCATGCCGTACTTCGCTAGTCTATACTTAGGTTCGTAGCGAATCAACCCAGCTAATTGTAGCCTCAAACACTTCGACCAAAATAGATTGAAATCTCTGGAACAATTAATAAATCTCGTTTATCTTCAAGTGACCGTTCGTAAATACAGGGATTGCTAAATTGTCTTTAATTAATTTTAATTGAGAGTCCTTTGGGTCCTTCGCGCGGAATGTTATTGCAAACGCCCGCATCGCCCCCATAACCCGAGTACTTAAAAATTCACATCAAAACTACACTTTAACAAAAACAAATAATTGATTTCTTTAGTAACCGTATTTTACGACGATGAGAAATAAACATCGAGAACAGAAACGTAATTCTGCATCCTGTTTATTTGGGGCTTTACTAACGCTTTGGAGGCAAATCGTTACATTTGTTGTAGAGATTTTTCAAGAATAGAGAACCGATATAGCTCCCGGCTACGTTTACTTACCGAGAAAAGTGTGAACTTAAAACCGCCGCGGCCACAAACGACACGAGACAAGCTACTATGTGAGACGGGTAAGATTTCATTAGGCTGAAATCCGGCGAGTGTTTTTCCGGGCTTCCCGGCGCATCCACAATGGCGGCGCTTCCGGCCAGGTTCCCGCCAAAACAGAAATAAACTGACCCAGTTGCGCGGGCGCACGTCCGTTCTGCGCGCACGCCGTTGCGTTCTGCATTTCCGGTTCACTTGTCATTTTTGATGGCTTATGATTTTTCTTTAATTGATTATCGGATGAACAAGTACTCCCGTTTTCTGGATCCGGGAAGTAGACATAGATATGTATGTAGATGGTGTTTGCATAACCATGTCAATATGTGCATACCTATAGTCAAATGAGGAATATGGAATACGTAAGTACCTTACCCTTAAATAAAGTTTAATTGGTTTTGTTAAGACACGATGACAGATTTATTAGAATGTTAATTATTTATATTTACGAGATAACTGAAGTAAATAAATTATGGCAGTTAGGGCACAATTAATCGCCTTGGAAGTACTTCTATTTTAATTTGAAGGTTTGTTATTGATCTTACCGCATAAGTAAGTTCAAAGCAACCATGCTTGCCCTTGGACTTAGCCCAATGCCCTTGTTGCTTTTTTATAATATTTAAAGAATTTATTTAAAGTATGTACAAGCAGCTACAAAATTAAAATATCACCTTTTATCGTGTATGTGGAACGTTAAAGTTCGAAATTAACACTAATTATTAACGGTAAGTGTACTCTTGAAACAACATTAAGGTTAAGTCAATTCGGTATTTCATTAACTGACACAGCTGGTTTTGTTGATCAGGTGTCATTAAACGGTTACCATTATATACTCGTAACTACTCGTCACCAGTATAATAGACCATAGCATAGATGATGGAAAAGTAGGAAAGGTTATTCGTTACTATTCCGTGTTTAGGGTTCCGTGCTTGAAAAGGAAAAACGCTTATAAAAAAAGTCGTATAGAATCTCTTTGCTGTTCGTCTGTCGGTCCATCTGTCAAAACCCTTTTTCGCAGGAACGCGTGGAGGTACCTATCAAGCTGAAATTAAAATTACAACTTGAATCAGTGAAAAAAAAAACTTCTAATTTACCGCAATCGAAAGATCAGTCATCAAATAAATAAATAAAATGAAATTTAGTATGAAGGGACTAAGCTCTTACTTATAGCGCAATCAAATAGCCTGAAAATGTTCTGTTTTTATTTATTTTCTATATGCTTAAGTAGTAACTATCTAAATGACCACACGGCGTGCAGTTTGTTAAGATGGGTTCTGCTATATTGTATTTCGATCCAATTTATGAAAAGTGTAAACAAAGACGCCATTTATCCGACCACAGACATTCAATGATGTGAAACCTAGAACCTTTTGCAAAATAATTAATCTGTTCAGTAAATCGATTAATTTATTAATTGAATAGATCAAAGTATTTTTGTCTATTTTATTATTTACAATACTTGATTTAATTCCAAAGACTGTTTATTCAATTGAATAAACAGCCTTGCTTTTATAATTATAAAAGCAGTAACTATTTTTTAATTTTAAGGAAAGTAAATAAAAATCGCTCATTAATCCGCGCAGTAATCGATTTTTAAAATGTCAAATTTTTCACCATCTCTACGCTAGTCTATGCTACTACAAATTATACACATGTTTCAATCAAGAAACAACGTCAGATTTTGACGAAGATTTTTCATTTTGGTGAAAAAAGTGATTAGACATCTAGTTAAAAGACACGAATTATAGATAAATGTGTTATTAATTCGATCCAGTGGGTGTTTATAGAAGAATTTTGATGAAATCGGTTTGTTTACACTTTTAATAAATTGGATAGGTATAAACCATAACACTGAATATTCATAGATACCTACTTTGTTTGAAACACTCCTTCAAATGGCTGAACACTCTTGATGCAAAAATTGTTCAGGATTTTTAAATTGTGGTCGACAAACGTTTGCATTGATCAATGAATACAATAAGCCTGCGACAACTTTCTCAGGGTCTCAAACTATCTTTCATACCTTTGATTTAAATAAATCGATCCAGCGGTTTAGATGTAAAAAGATAATAGACAGATGAACAGACAGTTACTTTCGCGTTTATATAGTAGTTTGGATGGCGTCAACGGAACTACATCCAGAATCAAATATTTCGAAAAAAAACTTGTAGGTACAGGTGTCCTAACCCAATCTTCCGCTGAAATATACGGAGTTATTTAGAATAGAATAGAAAATATTTATTTTTGAACAACTACAATAATACAGTTAAAGAAAACCATAAACATATGCATGAATGTAGGTAGTTGATACAAAAAAGGACACCCCTCCGCATGTGTCAGAAGATCTTGTATTTATATCCCACGACTGGGCAAAGCACACATAACTTAACAAGTATCATAACTAGCAATACCTAAAATAAGAAATCAAAACAGTATTCGTTCCTCAAACTACGTTCTGTATGTAGTTTCCTTGGCTACGAGTATAGTCGGTACGTCGGCATCGGCGGGGCACAAAGAAGTTTGCATAAGTGCTGTGGTTTTTGGAGCGGAAAGGACATAAGGATTGCTCCACTAGACCTGACCTTGTCGACATTAACCACGGTTCGTATGTTCGGTACTGCAATGGCGCATCCAACTACTTCTTAGGTACTTATACAAGGTGTTAATTAAATAACTGAAAATCACAGACACCCCAAAAATATTTGTTCATTTTAAGTTTGTTGATTTCATTTATTTTTAAAAATTATAAATTAAAACTTCACAATGCCTGTATAATATAAAACAAAATAAAGGTAACTAAAACTACATACAAACTAAAATTATAAAAAAAAAGTTGGCCAAAATCACTGCCAGGTGGTAAGGTGCCCAGAAGGCTGGCAGCATTACCACGCTGTATGGCAATGTTTAATCTTTGTGCTAAGAAAAAGCCAGCCCTCTGGTCACCCGAAGCCGTAATCAATTTGGACGACAATGATTTATAAATGTATTTATTTTTGAATATCTTCATTGTTTTAAAAGATATTCATGTATATTTTTAAGTCAGTAATTCTACTTCATTTCTAACTCTACATTCATAATATGCATTTGTCAGTTGCGCTTTGACGTTTTTAGAAGAAAATCACACATTGACAGCAAAACGGCCAATATTAAATTATCGAAATAGTATGCAACCTCGCTAAAATATTTAAATAAATACGAGTAAGTTAAAAAGGTTGTAGTTCATTGATATGGATCTTCACGATCTCTTAAATCAATAAATTATTTGAGAATTTATTTATTTAAATACTTATTTATTTGGGTTTATTTGTTTGGGTTGGTATTCTGGCAATTGAAAATGTAGAGTTATCCGTTGCTATGTAATTGTACTTACACACACACACACACACACACAAACATCACGCCTGTATTCCCAAATGGGGTAGGCAGAGCACACGAAACGTTACCGCTTCGGAGCCACTTTTAGCAATTTTAGGTTTAATGTTTGACAAAAACGGTACAATAATTAATAATTAATAGGTAATTGTACTTAATACCTAATAAAAATCGATACAAAAAAATGAGCGCAAATGTTAATCGATTCTCTACTATCTCTATATCTGTTATGGTTAGAATATTTGTGAGGTATTTCTTTTAAAACAGTTTCACCATAACAGTAGAAACTACGAGCGTCTAGTCGCGTCCCTTAGCGGAAGTGGTTGTTACGAAATTAATGCGGCTCTAATTAAATAACAAGCCGCCATGTTGCTACGACTCCTTTTTAACAAAAGCATCGTGACATGCGATGTCTTCATGTTATACTTGAGATCAACGTAAAGTATTCAGAATATTTAGAGACTAGACACTCGGGTTTCTACTAAGGATAGGCCGAATATTCGTTTGATATTCGGTATTCGGCATGTTTACCGAATATTCACCGAATAAATCATCGAATGTTCGGCAACGTGGTACTCCAACTTTTTATTGTATTGAGCCATGTATGAGTTGAGTGTTAATGTGTTATTTTTATGAGGTTTTATGTTTTTGTTGGCACGGTAGCTTTATTTCCAATAACATCAGATAAAAAACCGGCCAAGAGCGTGTCGGACACGCCCGAAATAGGGTTCCGTAGCCATTACGAAAAAATTAAATAATATTTTTCTAAGGATTTCGTATTTTGTACGGAATATTCCAAGTTTAGGGATATTTTATACCTTAGGCTGCTATTTACTCTTAAACTACTAATAATTCTCAAGAAAACTTAACAAGGTTTTAAAAGACCTGTCCAACGATACCCCACACTACTTACAAGGTTGGATGAGAAAAAAAACACTTTAAGTCTTTAGGAGGTACCCTAAAAAAATTTTTTTTTAGTATACCATTTTGTCGGCATAGTTTACATATATATTCGTGCAAAATTACAGCTTTCTAGCATTGAAGTCCCTGAGCAAAGCCGCGGACGGAGAGACAGACCGACAGACAGACAGACAGACATGGCGAAACTATAAGGGTTCCGTTTTTGCCATTTTGGCTACGGAACCCTAAAAAGATGGTTATTAATTAAAAACAAAATATAAATAGTATGTATGTAGCTGTTTTGATAGAGATTAAGCTACCTCACGCGCGCGCGATCCGCGTGATCTTTATAATAAAATAATAAGTTAATATAATCAATCAAGTCTTTATTGTGAGAAATTAAGCATTTTTTGTTTAAATCAAGAGTTGCATGATTAAATTGCACAACATTTGAACAAAAAATTAATCATATTTCTAGTTTCTACTTAGGAATCAATTATGCCGAATATTCGTATTCGGTGAATGAAACCCGTGTTCGTCCTATCTCTAGTTTCTACTGTTTTAGAGGACTTACTTAAGGTGCTTCTTACCACAATAAGCACGCATTACGCCATAGCCTATTGGTTTCAGGCAAAGAATCGTAGACATAAACCTGGGCTCGACCATTAAGTTTTTCTTCGTTATTTTTCTCCAAAATTTATGGTATTGGTTTTTTGAGTTGGATACGATGGTAACAGGAATTTTATACAAGGAGATGTCTGGGATAGGACACTTGACAGCATATTAATAAACTGTCATTATTGAATTCTGTTGACAAATGTTACACGGCGTACGGTAAACGGTATGGTGTGGAGAAAATCATATTTTCCGGGATTAAAAAAACTCTTTTCCCAAGTTTTATCTTCCGTTTACATAGCAAGTTCGAAAGCACCATGTTTATCAACAAAGACCATTATGCCGTTCGAAACAAAAATCGGTCTCACGCGAGATAGCGGCGCTTTTGTCGGCGCGGATCAAAGCTTGCGCGTGCGCACGCGTTCGGGGAACGAGAGGTCCTGGGTTCGGATCCCGGCTAATCAAGCGCCGATATGTCGCGTTATGTAATGCTACCGCGAATTCGTGACTAATCTGATTTCGCGGAATATTTGGAATGATTAAATTTTAAAATAATTTCGGTATACTATAAGAAACTTATATGGCGTTTTCAGGAGATTCAAAACTACATTTCAGCTGGACTAACAGATTTATGTAACGGTTTCTTGAAAAAAGCTCTAACAATATTTGGATGAGATTTTGTACTCCAAGTTTTGCATTCCAAGTAGAGCTACATAAATAGGTTAGGTAAAAAAAGGTTCACAAATGGTAAATTACAGTACAGATTAATCACTGTGCCAATATTACTGAAAACAATAATTTCCAAAACACATGGCATTATCAGTACTTAAACAAATATTTTTCTATTGAACCGCTCCTAAAATAAGTTAGAAAACATAACTTCTAACCCATCCAAGAGAACATCATTTCCCTGTCATAACCCTATCTGTGTGCCTAGCACTGGCGGTGTAAGTTTTATCGCAAGATTAACAAGCATGAAACATATTCCTTTCTAATAACCAGTACGTGCTAGGAGGCTTTATGTCCACAATAAACGCAGACCTTTTATGAGATAAACTCTAGTGCGCTAGGTCGACGCGGCGAAGTCTGTAGAGATTCATTTTGGTTTGGTCCTTTCTTCTACACTTTTATTTACATATGTTCAATACCAACTTGATACACTATGTCTACGGAAGCATTTGAAACACCATTTCATACGTATAAGATGTAGTTTTTAAGTAGCCGATCGAGCCATTATCTGTGTTATCAGAGCCCGGATCGCGCCGGGCCGACAAAACCGACAAATTGCCGTGGTCGTCGGTCGCTCCGGTAGTTTTTATCGTTTTCATCGTTTTGGGCGCTACTGTGTCGGTCATGATTTTATTATGTTCTGTGATCTATAAATCATAATTATAAGTCTGCTGCATTTTTAAATTACGTACGACGTAGTCGCGGTATTTAGGGCTACAAGAAAACGTTTCGTGTTGTCTGTAGGTATAGGTTTAGTTAGGATTGGGTAGGTATACGATAGGTAGGCTTTGCAGCTTGCATATGCAAGTACAGATAAAAGACATCAAAATTTGTCAAAAAGATAATGTACAGTCACCAGCACCAATGACACAACAAGCGTGCATAAATATCTGATAAGACTCTATTTCTAGGGCCGGTAGTGTGTCAGATATTTTTGCACGCTCCGCTGTGGCCGTTATTAATGCAGGTGAGTGTACTCTGTAGTTTCGTAAATATATAATATGGCATAGTTCCCATATTAAATGGTAAGTTAAACTTGAATGTATTTTAAAGCCCGTGTGACTTGCAAAATGATCGGAAGCCATACTTCCTGTCGATGCAGTTTTAATTGGGCATTACAAATGTAACAAGCGGATTAATCACTTTTATATTGAGCAAAACAAAATAACACAGTTTCAGCAATAAGATAAAGATCAATAAAATACATTTATTGTCGCACTAATTGGAAAAATTATCGATACACATTAAGAATAAAACATTGCGGTAAATACAACTATGAACTAACAAGTAACTCTAACTTAGTCTTACAGTAAAAGTAGCTGTAGATTATCTACAGAGAGATTTGTGCCCTGACTAGGCAAGCTGCAACGACTGACAACACCAAATCATCCTAACCGCCACCTCTTAATTTTCTAAAACAAACTTCATGCTTTTAAAAATAAAGTTCTATTTCGAATTAGGCATGAGTGCGCTTAGATCGTTCTCCGTAGTGCAACACCGGACACTGGTCCACAGTACTTGGGCGGCAGGTGTTTCGAGGCAGGCCTCCTCCCACTGCGCCGGCGCCGCTCTCTCGATCTATAGATCAATGATCTAGCTGTGATTTTTCTTAGGCTTCACCCACCTAGACTTCTCGAGCTATTTTTTTTAATTAAAATATTCGGTATGCTCTCCTATCATATTTTCCTAATATGTATACTTGGAAATCTCCAATAAATATAAATTAAAAAAAAAAAAACAAATTAAGCAAATATGGTTGCCTAATACGAATTTGATTAGATAAGAAAAAGTAACTCAAAGTTAAATCGCATTAAATTAAATTAAGAAGAGCACCACAAAATCGCTGCTGCAACTTTTGATATTGATTTTCTTTGGCAAATATGACTTTGGTCTAGTATAGGCTCAAAATTCTACCGTTACTTCCCATGCAAATCTTTTAAAAGCTAAATCAATCACACATATCTAATGAGTTTCTTCCGTGGTCTCGTATATAAACTCTTTAACGTGAGTACTTCGACTTTCTATAATTGTCAGCCCACATCGAGCTTAATAAGCTCAGTCGGGATTAACGAGGTAATTAAATCGTGGGCAATAATGCGTTAACAGCCGAGTGACTGGCGCTGACCAGTAAGTAGCTCGAGGTTCTCGAGAAGCTCTTCTGCGGATTTAATTTTTAAAGAAACAGAAAATCAACCGATGGCTTTGGTTTCATTTAATTATGTTTTATGAAACGATGAGACGAACGATGAGAGTCGTCTCATAGACGTAAAGTGGGGGTGATTTTTTTTTCTGATCCAATCTTGTTGGGGTATCGTGGGATAGGTCTTTTAAAGGGGTTGCTAAAACGACTTTTCGATTCAGTGATTTGTTTGCAAAATATTCAACTATTAAGTGCAAATTTAAACCATTCAACCAGAAATTTTCATTAAAATCGAGCGTCCCCCTCTAACATCTAAACAGGTAGGTGAAAAAATTTGAAAAAAATCAGGATGGTAGTATCAAACTTACAAGAAAAACTATAATGGTTAAGTTTCTTGAGAATTATTAGTAGTTTAAGAGTAAATAGCAGCCTAAGGTATAAAATATCCCTAAACTTGGAATATTCCGTACAAAATACGAAATCCTTAGAAAAATATTACTTAATTTTTTCGTAATGGCTACGGAACCCTATTTCGGGCGTGTCCGACACGCTCTTGGCCGGTTTTTTATTAAGAATTAAAACACTATATGATGAACATTGTAAAACTAAGTGAAGTCTCGTAACTATATATGTTGTTGGGCTTAATTCTATGTAATCTTGTTAAGAGTCCATAATTAATTAGATCGTAAACTTTATACTAGGCTAATTATTATATTGGTAGAGACTTAGTTGGCAATGAATATCATGTATGTTTTATGTACCTAAACTTTGTAATATTCGTATTCAAATTCACTGTAATAGTATACCGAGCTGTAACTAGGCACCTCTATATTCATTCTATCGGCATGTTACTTACAATAGTACCAATAATTCACTTGTTAAAAACGTTCCAGAGCGGTTATTACCGCAGCCGTTGACCCCTTGGTCACGACGCAACATCTCTTTTATACGATCGGATTATAATCCAATTGGGTACAAACAAATTGATACCGTCTCGCTGTATTACTTCTGTATATAAAGCCGCCGTGAATACTTGACACGGCTTTATACTTTATTCGAGTAAAACTGTTGACACTTAGCTATTAATAGTTTACTGAGTGATAAAAGTTGTCACCGCCTCCACAGAATAGATAATAACTAGTACAAGTACCGCCTCTAAATACTATATCGATGGCACAATAGTCTTAAGCATGTGCCTCAAATAAAGTACAAATGTGCGTGAAATTAAAGTTTAAAGAGCTTACTTTAAAGTCATTCTTAAACGATCTTTGAATACTTACCTAAAGGCTTCACCTTTAAGCAGCTGCAAGGCTATAATTGAACGATGTATCTGACTGACAGCCCCAATATGCACTTTGGTTTCAAGGGAGGGATGACCTAAAGGCAAGTTCCTACAACATATTGAACCTTCATGGACGGGATAATATTATACTGTCATTGATGAAAACTTTGTATTGTTTTCGTCAGTCTAAACTTAGCTCTTTTTGTATAAAAAAGATTGAGAAGGTTGAGATTTCATTCAAGGACCCTACTGAAAGTCCTGCGGGAGGACGTTATTCATCACGCTGCAGCATAATGCATCCAAGATTTATGTGCTCTTTGCGCACGACACCTCGCCACTTACATTCCCAAAACAAACATCGCTTAACAAGCCTTTTTTATTCACTTTCAATGTGTTTAAATCATTCATTAAACAAAGAACGACAATTTATAGCGCCGCCACGATAGGCTACAGCTACATTAATCAATTCTATTTTATGCCCCCAGCTACGACTATTTCATTAGCCTATTCTATTTGATAGCTTTTTGATAACGAGATGCAAACATAAATTCAAAAGTCTTATAAATATTCAATGGCTTCGCCAAAACAAAGAATAGTTCGGAATCAGAGCATCTTTCGGATCTCAAAATGAATTCTCAGGGCGGTGCATAAGATGTCATCATTTGTCTCTCAATGGGGACTCAAATACGGCATATCTACATTGTGTAGCATGAAATTGGTGGTAGCTCAAAACATTGTACACACATGTGTACACGCACACAGACCCGATACACACATGCGCATTACGGCAATGAATGAGATGCCGCCGCTACCGACCATTACCTGTAGGGCTGCCAATCGTATTAAAACTAGCTTAATACTTTCTTATTTATAATTTGTAACATTTCTCGACACAATCATAAAACACAAGATAAATCTAACCAGTTTAATCAAATAATTGGAACATTCAAGCAGCTGTTTGATATTAAAGGAAACGTACAAAATCAGTTCGAAAGCAGTGATTTATCTCCTTATAAATTGCAAAACATTAATTGTTACCTAGTAGTTTACAAGGTTGCGACAGCCCTAATAAATAAAACAACGTAGATTGCGCATGTAAGCATGTTTCCCACGGCTCGCGAAACTGGTTCGGAGCCGGGAGATAAGCTGAAACTTACCACGCGGCTGTTAAATTAGTGCCTCGGTGACAGCTTCCGCCCTGTATGCCAACATCGGATTTGCACTGAAATCGCACTGATTGGGTTTTTACGATTTTGTTACATATTAAATTTAATTTCGTGAATACCGGTTTTAAACATGAATGAGTAGAGGTCTGCGTACCTACCTACACCACGTTTTGAGAAGGCGCATAGCATAGGACGAGTTGCAAAATTAAGTGTCTTATCAATGTACGGTCAGCATTAAAAGTAGCTGCATACTTTTGTACTTTGTCGTTTTACAGCTACGTACTTAACACCATACAAATTTGTAAAATAGTGTATTTTCATTAAAAATAACTACATATCGATACCTTGTGGCTCAAAGGGCGTAAAGGACATTTGAGCGTAAAGGCACTCTGTATGGCATCTTATACATTTCTTTTTTCTGTATAATCCACGAAAGGAAATTCGTTCAAAAATGTCCTTTACGACCTGTGTTGTTTTAGTCCCTACAACAACTACTACTACCCACTAGCGGAAAAGCAGGGTAAAATAGTGTATTTTCATTAAAAATACCTAGTATTATCGATACTTGTGGCTTAAAGGCGTAAAGGACATTTGAGCGTAAAGGCATTTATTGTATGGCATATTATACATTTTTTTTTCTTTAATCCACGAAAGGAAATTCGTTCAAAAATGTCCTTTACGACCTGTGTTGTTTTAGTCCCTAAACACAATTGTTTTCAAAATTTGGGATATAAAGAACAAGAAATTACTTTGTATAATCATCAAGGCAGTAAATATAAAGTATGTAAAAAACACCGGTTTTAAAGCGACCCATATTTGTACACTATACAGTTTGCCTCCAAAAAAATTTAAGACAGATGGCGCAAGCTGTAATTTTTCAAGTGTCCTTTACGATTACCAAAATATTTTACCGTTATATTTTACATCTTAAAACCGTACCATAAAAATATCGAGCATGCCACAGTGTGGCATAGTACGTTTTTTTCTCTAAAAAACGGACAAAGGTTTCCGAAAGACAAAACTGTCTCAAAACACAGACATTCATTATACGGAACTCGGAACGCATATTTGCCATAATTTATTTGTGATACCAAAATTTACTAATTCTTAAAGTACAGCTGACCCAAAACTATGAGATTTGACATTTCGGAGACCTCACGCTACAGTAGCGCCTCTAGTGGCGAATTCATACGCGATAGCCCTCATTGGAGTATATTAACAAAAACTACAAGAAATTCTAAGCTCTTCGTCAATAGAAGACTAATAAAGTATAATATTTTTATTTCTTTTTTCCAGTTTTTTCCTTCTTATCGATATACTGTATTCATAATCATAAATTGTTTAATAAAACATAATAGCTTGCCTATCACTACGTTGACGTACCTATATAGGTACCTACTAAATGAAAATAATAATATGTACTAGCACAGGTACTAGGTATAAATATTCAACACAGCATAAAAAATATTATTGTCTCTGGCCAGCTACTTTTAATAAGCTTTAAGCTCGGTTTGGACACAACTGGGCACGAAAGAGCCCTCTCTTCGCTGCTCTTGGCAGCCCATTCTTTGTTTTATCGGTCCGAATCGTTAATGGATTGTTTATTAATATTGTAATTAGCCGGACCGGTCTGCCTGCCAGTTCCACCGTGAGAAATGCTACACGTCACTTCATTGATTAAATCTCTGTTTTGATAGCGCTTGCTTTTATCGCTTTTTCACTTAAAGGTCCTGTTGTGAATAATTTGATCTGATATTTTACGCCGGTAATCGACTTCCTTGCAAAATTCTCGCGTCATACAAATAAATAAAAAAAACAGCATATTTACTTTAAATTTAATATTATACCCAAAGCTGTGATACCAATTTTATCTAAGCTATAAGCTGTTTACCTCAGAAAGACTCAAAGTGTTTTCTGGAGTCTGTCTCTCATAAAATTATTATTGAATTCTGTCGACAATGCACTTGTATTTACCAACAAGAGTGTTTCAAAACTTTTACGAACTAAGCGAGATCTTTGCTAGGCTTCTTTTTCCTAAACATTCAGTTAAGTACTACGCTTAATTTTTAACCCCCAACGCAAAGAGTGGTGTTTTAAGTGTGATGCCAATGTTGTCTGTCCGTGGATTCGTAGCTCTCGAACGTATGAACCGATTTTGATGCTGGTTTTTTTCTGTGACAGCGAGTTTTCTTGCGATGATTTTAACCTCGTGGCGTAATAGGGTATATAATATGACATAAAAAATAATAATTTGAACTTTACTTGATTGACGTTACCACCCACAATACTGCCAAGCTAAAGCAGCGTGTGTCTTCGAAATCGTGTCGCGCTTAAGCTTTTTTGGAACAGTGGCAGCTTAATCGTGAACAAGTTGCGCAGTCGTCGGCAACGGAGCCTGACACGGGCCCACTACGCTCCATTTGAGAGCCATTCACAAAACGTACGGTTACGGACCAAAGAACTTGTCTTGAGTCTGCGTACTTACTCCTGTGCAATATTTTAAATTTTTAACGATGCTTGCTTGAGCTTTGGTGATGTTTTTTGAGTTTTAAAGAGAACACAACACAATAGTGTATTATGATTAATTTCAATAATCAGATGTAGCATTCATCGTTCCGAGTCCTGAAACCCTGATGAATAAGATTATGTATACTCGTAAATCTATCTTATTGGGCACCTTTGCGCCTGGCCCTATACGAAGTGCAAAACTCGAACTTCGTATGTTGGATTGGCGTCCCGCTGACGCTTATGTCATTTAACACGCGAGTGAAAGGGACGGTGCGATACGAACTTCGATTTGAGAGTTTCTTTGACTGACTATATTTTGTATTTATCTGACCTTTTTGTTATTAATTGAAATGAAAAATAATTCTTGATCTAGTAAAGTTTAATAATAGTTTATACGTGAATAAACGTACGTAGAGCAAGAGTTAAGGTGACCCGGGGAAAAAAACAGTAAAAAAAATTTTTTTGCCGCCCTCTGCCTTAACCTATATAATTATTTAATTAACACCTTGTATATGCGTGCCATGAACGCTCTGGAAAAAGTCAGCAAAGTAATAAAACTTTGACACAATTACGTAAGTAAACATTTCTTGTCAAACTGACAAATAGGTGTATCCTACATTTCAGTTCTCAGACTCACAGTCATTATCTCAAAACGCTGGCTCCGTTTTTGTATATGACTGAAAATAACCCATGGCGACATCTCATTAAGCCCGTCAGACGTGAAAAATGTCTCATTTAACCCTTCCCTAACAGTCCCTTAATAGCTGGTGAAGGGTTAACCCACAAATAACCAACGCGGAAGCGCGGACACTATTGCCAGTATTTTAATAGTTTTAATTAGGAAATAGTTTAATTTTTATGCCGCTTAGAAAGTCGGCTTGTATGGCGAATTACCGTGAGAACCGATCGGAGTTAATGGTTTGTTGTTGTTAGGTAATTTAATTATAATTATGAAGTCGTTTGTTTATGCGTAATTTTTAACTAAATTTCCTGCTATTTTTACGAACATTTTATTCAGCAATAATATTAATAAAATAAAATTCACGTCCAAAGGCCGAGTGAGACAGTGTTCTTCTTTAGAGTTCCGTAGTCAAAATAACAAAAACCGACGTTATTAAATAAAACTTAATATTGAATATTGACCGCATATTACGGTACGGAACCCTTCACCGCGCGTAGCCCGAGACGCACTTGGCCGGTTTTGACATTCCTCGCGATCGCAAACGTCGTTATTCCCCACAATTCAATATAATCCGACTTTATTAACTATACCAATCCCGTTCCAATATAAATACATGATCACACACAATGCAAACAAGTTTCAAGATACATAAGACAGATAATAGATCATAACAAAGAGTTTCAGATTTCAATTATCAACTGACATATTTTGCATGATTCCCATTGGGAGCTGTCGGGCGACCACGCCTCTTCCTCCGCCATTAACATGACAGTTACATGTCATCTCACCCCTGTGCCCTGTGCAACGGTATTTTGGGGTTATATTTTGATCTAACAAATGATGTTTTTTAATAGCGTGACCGAGAAGGGATCTGAAATACATTTACTTGTTGCTATGTGGACTCTGACTGTTGGTTATAAATACATATCGAGTGTGATAGAACACTATTGTAATCCCATTAATTTCGCTGTGAAATTATAAATGCGAAAGTTTAAATAAGTGTTTATCTGTACCCGTACTTATCTAAGTATAACTTTTATATTACTCTTTTATATAATACTCTTTACGCTTAAACGCTGCATGGTTTTGCAAGAAATTGCGCACAAGTTTATAACCTGGAATAACGTAGCGTTACTACATTGAAGAAATCTCGTGTCTCAAATCATTACGTCACCAAATTAACCTTCAAAACAATAGGTATTCATAAAGTTCACTCAGAAAAATACGACAAACGAACAGCGATAAACGAATTGCAATCGCAAACGAAAGATTTCTCTCACTTGTCTATAGTGTCAGGTATCAATGCTTAACGATTCACATTAATGTCCAGATGTCAAAGTTCTATGGTAGCTTAATAATTGAATTGATTGCCTGTATCAAATATCCATCCTTGGTGCTGCTAGATATAATTACTTCATTAGGTTCATAACTTTTTACTTATAGTTCATTTATTTTTGTTGCAGGTAACGTAAATGCTCGATTTAAGTGTAAGCTCTCAATAATGGCGGAAAGCTGTCATGAAAACTTGGAATCGACATGTTGTAAAAGGTAAGGGTAAATCCATTGTTTTATTATCTATGGAATTACCAGGAGGTAAACCGATCATTACTAGGTAACTTAGAAATTCCAATTTCAAATCAAACGTGAAAAGAAAGTTACAAACCTTAGCTTTACAATTTAAGGCCAAGTCAAAATATTTTTTTTGCTCTAACAAGCACTTCTAAATCGATAAGCTACCAACGGAAAAACCTCTTATGGTAAAAAAAACAGGAAGAAACAAAACGAGGTCTATTTTTTGAGTACACATATGAATTTATTGAAACTTTTCGACGCACCTAGTTGTCTTAATAAACTAATAGATATATTTAAATAATTATCCTTCAGTGTGGTCGCCGTTTTGGAGGAAGTCGCGTAAAAGGGCGTCTACAAAAATTATTAACATCAATTTGCTGTGAAACCAGCACCCAAAACTAATTTAAGCCATAAAATCTAAATCGATTACTGTAATCGTTCTTTTTTTTAACCATCAGCTTCTGTTCTTAATATTAATCGGTACTTGTTTCGTACAGAGCCGAGTCACGTTCCGACCCGCTCCTGCATTAGCTACCATCGAGATGAGAGATAAGCAGTGGTAAATTATGAAATCTATCGATGGATACGGGCAGCGGTTGTCCGTTTCGATTATTACTTTGTTATTTGTACCTTCATCTGTAATAGGCATGGTTTCAAACAAAGACGGATGTTAGTAAAAGAAAGCCAGCTTACTAACTAAGTATAGCAAGTGTGAGTTGACCAGTTAAGTATTAATCAAACAGGCTGGGTGAAAATATTGCGTTAAGAACTAAACAATGGCTAGAAATTATGCATCCTTAAAATTTGCTCAAGAATAGCTACTACAACTTTTGAGAATTCAATACCTACTATTTGATGAAATTACCTCTGTCGGAATCTTTGCCAAAATCATTTGAAAATTTGGCGTTGTTGATATGCAAGCGTATTTGCTTCACCTTCGCCGCGTCTTTATTTAAGCAACTCAAAGCACATTTCGCCTTAAGAAAGCATACGAGTACATCATGCCGAGAAAACCTAAATACCATTTGAAAACTCGACCTCTTGCTTTGGCTCCATTCCACGCATGATTCAAAATGAGAAATAAAAACACCAAATCGGTTCAGACCACATGTAGTTGAGTTCAAAGAATAAATCTCAGTGATGTGCTTATGAAGTGGACTGGCATTACAACGGTCAAACCGGTCTCGGTTCATTCACTAACGGACCACCACTCACCTCACCTATCTAATAACTAGTAGAAAAAGTTCAACCTCATTGATGCTTATTATTACTTCACATCACTACATCTCACTCATTCAGATGACTGGCTCAGAGATGAATTCTCATTTTAAAATTTGAATGCGTCCAAAATGCCTAATATTAAATGTAGCATTACAGTTCAATTTAAAAATAAACAATTGAAAAGTGTTTGACGTATTGCTCTATATGTAGTTTCTTATGGTTAGCGAAAGGCAAGTGTTGGCTTTCTCTTTGCAACATGCAAGGTGTCGGAGTGAATTAAACAGCCAGTTAACTACGTTGTTTTATGGAAGACTTTCAACAGTATTTTGTTTAATAATAATTGGGTTTAAAAACCTTGAAGACAAATTTGTTTGTCTAACTAAACTTAAGCGCGAGTCGTCATTTCAACACGTTGGATATTTTTGCCGAGGAACAGCGACGACAATGACACGAAACATCACTGATAATAATTCTAGTTTGAGCTAATGAGCTAGCTATGGTATTAATTACAATCGCACCTGTCAATACTTTAACACTACTTATCTCCATTTCGCTAGTTAGTAAGTTAGTTTGATACTTGTATCTCTTAAAATCAAATAAAGAAACTGAAACTAAGTTAACTGTTATTTTGTACTGAACATAAACTCGACGTAATTAATCATTATAGCCTTGTTGGCTAAGATAGTACCGATAGATAACTCCTCTGTGGTAAAGTTAATTGTTACTTTATAAGCAATATAATTTATTGTTTTGTACATTACCTACCACACAAAGATCTTTTTGGACTGTTGCTAAACTACTTCAGCAGAATTCGTACTTATTTTTTTATATCGTTATTCAACCTAAAGCAGTACCTCGCTGCCAAGTAAATCCTCCCCCATTTTCTCCAATTATTCCGATTTTGAGCAGGGTCCAGTCACTCGTTAAATGCGTCTAGATCTTCCCGCAACCGGCGTCCGGATCTCCCGCATACGTGTAATTTTTTTAACACTTGTGAAATTTAATGTCAAAGTAGGTTAAAAAAAGCAAAATATTGGTATGCATTATCTCTCTCTAGCATTGACGTAAAACCATCAAGAGCTTCTTCAAAGCCTTTAACTTTTGTCATAACAGTGACTAACTCTCAACCGCTTTTTCTTCGACACATCACCTCATCAGTCGCGAGCGTTAATTTACTTCGTGAAAACAGAACGCAGCGGCTGTCTCGTGAAAAATCACCTCGCGCTTTATGATTGATCATTCCGAGGAAACGAATGCGCAGGCGACAGTTTCGGAGCATAATGTGTTGATTTGATGAAATCCACGCGGTGAGATATCGAGGCGATTTGACTCCAATGTTGGTGGTATATAAATAAAACGCCAATTATATAGTTTGTCATTAGTGGATTGGATAGTTTAAGGGCCTCTTGACTTGAAGGAAGTGGAATTGAATTGACTTAATTAATGGTTTATTAATTTGGAAATATTTACATCACAACAATATTTAATTTAAGTCTAAGAAAATAAGGTATAGTGAGTTTATTGTTGAGGTGATTCCAAAAAAGGATCACTCAGCATTTACATGAAATGCAACAACGACGAATACTGTAGACGATTTCACAAGTGCAAAACGCTTATTCCGACGCATTAGTTGATGTCTCGCGCTCCTTCTCTCGACATGTTAGGTATTAGTAAACGGTTACAAAGTAAACTCAAATATAAATGTGTTTTAAACATACGAGGTAATTCATATATGGTCTGTTTACATATTTCCTGACACCTGACATTTAATAAGCGCATTTTCATGCACCGGCGGCACAGTTATGTGACAAGTATTGATTATTAATTGAATGCTTTTATACGTCATCTCAGTGAACGCTGTTTACTTTCCTCTAACATTCACTAATGGCTACCCTGAAGGCTGACGCAAACTGTCGTGACTCGTGACAGAAAATGATTGGTTCGAAACTTTTGAGAAATGTGTCATTCCAATATTTTTCTTGTACTGAGCGTTGACACAAAATCTAAAAATGGAAAGTGCAAAATGACTAACTTCCTCCAAAAATCGTTCCTTGTAACTTGAGACAATAATAGCGCGGCTTCGTTCGCGTATCGTATCGAGTGACGACAAATCGCTCGTGCATAATCGTAAATATACTTTTTTATCCCGGCCCATTCACGAGACAATCCAACTATATCCGGTGAGCTGGGACACCATATTGTACGAATAGTAGTACGCAAAAACATCGCTATCATTAAATAAGTGTGATAAATGAAAATAGGCTCTATGTGTACACGTATAAACCGCAGTTCTGGAAGGTAGTCGACCTGCGTTTGTAAGGTACAATTTGTAAAAAATTGCCCTTTTGTGGCTGCAGACAGTGTGGCACCGAAGCCTTTTTGTTTGTGCAAAATACTCAAAAAATTTAAAGGGAACCAATCGATTACCTACTTCCACGAAACTCGGATGAGCTTCGGTTCCGTGCTGCGCCCGCGCGTATCGAGTATCGCTGGTATCGTCTCACCCGTCGTACCAATTTCAATTTGTTCGTGTTGGTAAGCAAAAAATTCAACGTAGGTATAATATATACAGTTAGTTTGTCGGCTTCTTAATTAAATAAATGAAATAGTCTATCAATTTATCAAACTAACATCTTTCCACAGACCATTTAGCGTCTTGCCTTACATTATTACATGCGATATGGATATATACATAGTCAGTAATCATAATCTATACATTGATAAAGCACAGAAGAAAGTTCGCCAGAGAAGCTTATGCCAACGTGTTTTCAAGTTTCCTTACATAAATTATCAAGCTTTCATAACGAACAGTGACACCCGCATCGACATAAATAGAATAAGCCCACTATGGTAATGTGACTCGACTCAGTTTTTCCAGCGGTCGAGCGACGCGCTGATATCGTTAGCCATCGGCTGCACCGGCGTTGATTCCATTCATAGATTACCCACTAGATCTTCGCACCTCAACAACCACAGAACGCATCCCATTCACGACAAGCGAGTAAATCAACCGAGAACATTCGCGCCTTAAATTGCTTAATTGGAGACTTCTCCACCAACGGCAAACAACTTTCTGCTGCCGGAGGAAAAACCACTTTCGTCTGCACGTGCTACGAGTTACGACTTTTTTCTTACGACTTTTTCTGCGCGCTCTCTGTTCTATCTTAAATGACATTAGTGCTCCGCTGCAAATAGGTTTTGAACCTTTAAAGCATGTATTTAGAGTTTATTTTAGATGAGGAAGCGTTAACTTGAGACGTTTCGTACGTACGTGTTTGGATTTATGAATGAAGCGCAGCGTTGCGAGCGGAAGCAGAGCCGGTGTGGTGTGGCTTTCCCGCGCGGGCAGTTTCATTAAAATTAAAACGCTGCAACTGGCGGAATGGCCGCGCGGCCGGACGTGATGTTTTCTAGCGCTGGACGCGTTCTATACTCTCGGCAAGAGTAAATAAACAAAGCACTCCAAGTCCTTTCAGCTCCACCGTATTCCAACTTCGTTAGAGAGCTCGAAACTACAGCCCACTCATTATTCCTTTCTGTCAGTAAATAGTTTACCAAATTGGTACTGTACAAAAAACATTGAGTAATTTCGAAGCTCCGCTCGTAATACCTATCATTAAACAGTAGCCATAGAGAGTGGCTTCGACCTGGCACATTAATTTGTTGCGGTCGAGTACGAGAAACGACAGAATAAAAGTCGACTCGCACGAAAGAGAGCATCATTGATTGCGTAAGTTTAAATAAGATGGAGCTAGGTGCGAGCGAGTGGGAGAGGTGGTGGAGTGCTGGGGTGCGAGGGAGACGGATGCGGTAGCTAGATACTCGCGCGGCACTTCCTGTCGCGAGGACTAGGCTCGCTGTCCACAGAACTAAACCCGTTATTACGCGCCCATTAGATATACACTGGACCATGAGCTTTTTTCACACTTCCACAGTTTGCTTTTTAAACGTGTGTCTACGACATACCTATTCGATGTTGGAATGCACTACTGCTACTGAAGCTCGGACTGCAGTCAAATTAACATTTCATCAATGAACATAATAATATTCCGTTCGATCCAGTCATTATCTATTTACCCAACTGCCCGAAGGAGGGTTATGTGAAAATATTGAAAATTTACCAGGAGCTTTACGGGAAAAACATCGTGAGTAAACAGGTTTAATGTTGGACAGATATTTTGACAGGGTTTATGATTGATATTTGCTATCTAGATTGTGATTAAGTACCAATTTTTTACCGTACTCGAATATACCAGGTAAGGCCTGTAATACGAGCAATTAATTAAAACATAAATCATACTCCTCAAACTGAACAACATTAGTTCAGCGACTTTAAAAAAAATAGTTTTTTTAATTTTTATTGCACTTTTAAGTGTATTCGAAGAAGCAATGTAAAGCAAAATGTTTGATGTTTGTAGCGTGACCGGCGACGTCAGTTGTGTTCTAGGATGGCGTTCATCGATTGCAATATTTAATTTGTATGAAAAAAGGAACATTTAAAGACTCCAATTTTTTTAAAGTCGCTGAACTAATGTTGTTTAGTTTGACGAGGACGATCTATATTTTAATTTTTTGCTCGTATTATAGGCCACACCCGGTATATATCTGACAGGTGACCAAATGTTTATATTTATTTAATTATTATTGTTTTTATTATTGACAAATTTAGTTTATATTGTAAATTTAAAAATTTTATTAAAATTTTGCATGCTACAACGTGGCGGAACATGCATTCATGTAATTTAATAAATAAAGGAAATGAAATGAAATGAGACCTGAGAAGAATTTATTATTTTTTTGTGTGAACTCTGAAACTGGACCGTGAAAATCACGGCCCAAGCCCTCCCATTCTGAGTAAAATCCTTGGTATACCCTGCAGTCGAACGTCCTACTCCCACGTCCCACTGCAGGGCAAGGCCTAAGCTCGAAAACTGAAAATGGAAATCGTATTTATTCTTTACCATATTTTTTGAAATAACATAGATCATACGCAGAAAAGTGCTTTCTCTGTAGCGAATAATTCAAGCTGGTAATACCTAACAAAATAAATAAAATTGATTTAAGAAACATTTTTCAAAGGAAATTGTTTATCTCTCGTACTACAGTCACAAAACAGTTTATTGCTAAGGAAGTAGGAACTTACTGTGATTGTAGTAATTAAATTTGCCATCCCTATTAGAGTGTGGCCGCATCCTGCGCCCACACACTTGTTAATTGTTGTACTCTTTTTGTTTGTCTGCTGTGTCCACCGTCTTAATTCGATTACAGCAATCAGAATCGCCCTTTGGCCCGGACGCGCGCCCTACGGACTAAAGGACACTTTATTTGTTGTCCTTTCTTATTCAATTACAGAACCAACCTAAAATATTTTTGATATGTATTTTTTAAAAAGGACATCCTGTACTTTTGTTAATGAAATTCGAATGCTAAGTCGGGCGATCTCGACTTCTAAGTTATAGGTGAAGTGTTGCTGTTACTATTATTTCCTAAGCACAAAATATTTAAGTGAATTAATATAAACTTCTGTCGTGAATGGAACATGGATCAAGTCAATGAACTGATACAGCTTGGTAAATGGTGTAATAAAAAGACAGTAAATTTTAGCTACTAAAAATCATCCACGTACCGAAGCTCCTACTCCACCTAGCTTACGAAATGTTTGTTCATATTCAACTCAATTAAATGCTACGTTTCATTCACGCTTAATTATTAGGATTCCGACGTTAAAGCAAAATTAACTTTTGCTGTATACGAATAAAGACTGACGTTATCTACTACGTCAAGTTGTGATACTACATTGTCGCGTCGAGAGACTCATTTATGAATGAACGCACAGATCGAGCGACTTCCGGCTAGCTATTGAGATAGTACGACACTCTTCCTGGTTCCTGCTATGGTATCTTTAATTACGATACCAGCATAAACAGACCGGTCTTAGTGATAGCCTATACAGAATTATCTGTCCTAATCCCCGAAGATAGAGCATAAAATTGAGAAAAGAACCGATCGATCGGGGCCCACAACTGCTTTATCGAGATCGTTCGTAACATGAATAAAGATATTCTAAAAGTGACCAAGCAGTCTCGCTAGCTACACAATTGTAGACTTTAATTTATTTAAATACGGTCGAGTTTGAATCAAAGCTCTCTCAGAGTTGGCAACTCGCATCCTGTGGAACGTGTTTTTTTCCTGTCTCCTTCCCGGCGTTTCACCGTTACGCAATATATCGTAAATAATTAGCGGAAGGCGAGATTCCCGTGTCTTATGGAGTTGCTGACTTTCTAGTTTTTTCACCGGACACTTCCTGTCCAGCCAACCATACGCCTGCGCCGAGTCTTCATTGTACGATGCATCTACGGAGATGAGATTTGTAGACGATGCACATGAACAGATTCCATAAATGCTTTCGAGCTTTCTAAATTATTACAACTTATCAGAGATGGATATCTCACTCATACTTGAATCAATCTCATATTTCGACACCGCTTTAAATTTTTTAATCGCTTTAATTTGTAACCAAAATAACATTTTTAATGGTGATAATAAATGACTACCGTATAAAACGAAATGTTTTTTACGCTTTTTCCCTTCAGAGCAGCGAATAGGAGGAACGACCGGCCAGCATTACTGCAGATTACTTGCCAATACTTACAAGTTAAGTACGTGTCTCCACGTCTGCGGTTTTTGCTTCACCAACTAATTGCAGATATAACTTTTGCCAAATTGCGCCATTTAGCCGGCCTTCCCGCTTTAAAGTTTATAAGAAGCCTTTTTATTTGTCAACCGATTTTGAGCATTGATAATGGGGCCCGGCCACGCCGACGTTTTTATATCCTTCATTAATCCCAGACACGTGAACACGGAATTACAAATTAAAACGTAAGTCGACTTTCTTGTTTATTTCACCAATTTTCTCACGAGACAATAATAAAAGAAATTTCGGTCAATCGATCTAATCTATTCCACCAAACCACACCTACACTAGTTTATCACAAATGAGCGTTTTTACACATGATTTTTATGTGTGCGACGAAAACTGACAACCAGGTTGGCAGCCAGATTGTGGTGATACGCGGCGCGTCCTACGTTCGTTCATCAAACAGAGAGTCCAGGTACGTTTCGGAGGTACAGCGGAGCTCAGCGTGTATTGGTCGCGGTGAATGTTCTCACGACGGCGCTTGCGCCGGTGATGCTCGTGTTGCAAGCGCTGAAGACCGGTCGACCGCGATTTTGACCTCCATCAGACCTCAATTAGATGGAAGCAATCGAAATTGTATGTCAACTGTCGATACAAGCAGCCTATGGATACAAAACCTCTCCGGTTCTATTATTCGAGTGCTACAGCCTAATGGCAACATTTAATTTGTCCAGCGGCCTCTTTCGGTTTACGATTCGGTACACTTACGTTAACGAGCAAATTGTACTTAAATGTTACCTTGAAAAAGATTAGCTAAATTTGTGCATGGACTTGCCCGGGCTCGGGATGCTACACGAATCAGAGTTAATTAACGATATCTTATCGGCGTTGTTAATTTGAAGTTAGTATACCTAATAAAAAAATAATGTATCAACCATTGCCTTTTTCCCGTGCGAACGTTCGAGCTCTTGTTTGTTTTAAACGTTTCAGAATAATCCATGGCACGCATTAACATGTTAATTGGGTGTGATTCTCGGAATTGTATCATCAGTTTAGCTTTCTTACAATATTCATATGAGGCAGTAGAAATAATAAAGTTAAGTTATGAGACTATTTTTTGTGTTTGCATTTTCATTTTGAAGTTAAGACGGATTCTCCTGATGGATCGATATCGAAATCTTCACACTCGAATTGTAAATATTTTTTCAATTTTACCTGCAGTAATGTAACAAGTACCTAGCTGCAGTAGTGGCCAGAAAGTAAGCCATATTTAACTAGTACAAGATAGGATCTATTGTAAATTAAATAATTGAAGCTTTACCAAAGCTGCAATAAGCCGCGAGAATTTCAGCTACGCTTTGAAATGATAAACTTAACTGAAGTCAATAGTCAAAGATAAAACTAAATTATGCCTCAACTTTCCTGGCACGACATCGGCGTAAATCGCTGTGAAGATGCAAGTTTGGTTGATTAATATAAAATTTTACACATGTCAATGGATCCGAATCCAGCGGTGATGGTATCAGAGCTTAACTCAAGATGCTATCACGACAGCCTCCGACGGGCGACGGCCTATCTCCTTATCTACAGTACTTAGCCGTACCTTACATGCTTTGCCTGAATTAAGACGCAAGAGTAGACATGTCGTATTCTTTAATTAAGAGATGCCAGTTCGAAACTTTATGTTATATGTTAATAGGGGTATGTAAATATTGTTTACAGATGCAGGTGGAAGTAATAATTTACAGTATCTGGAAGATAACTATAAGGTTTGCTCCAGTATATCGAATAGGCGTACTGAAGTTAGGAGCTACTGGGCTGATAAACATTGATTAGAAACAGTTTGATTTATTGGCTTTTATGTCTGTTAATTCATTGTTGATACAGATCATGAGTTGATTTCTTAAAAAACTAAATCATCCTTAATGTTTAAGTTAGTCATTCATACACGATACGATTCAGTCTTTTACAGATGCACAATAGATCAGATTTTTTTTTAAATAACTTTTTATTAAATCTAAACAACTAATAGTAATTAAGCACCTATCACATTATTGCTAAATAATCCACAAAAATGCTTAGGTACCTGATTGAGTCAATCAACTTTTTCTTGTACCTCGTTGCCATGGTTACGTCTCCTGAGTTACTTATTAAAAGAATGACTTTATCACAATAACAAATCCACTAAAAGTTAGGAATTGTGACAATTTTAAGGAATTCCTTCATAGTTCATCTCCTAAACATGCTAATAGTATATATTGCAAACATTTTTCTAACAAAATGTATCACTGATGTCTTCTGAGTTACTGGATAGAATAACAACACTAAAAGTTTTTCGAGACTAAAACTGGCCCATATGGCCTTCCCGGGATCTCAAACTGTTTCTGTACCAAGTTTAATGTAAATCGACTAATTGATTAGATACACGTGAAGAGGTAACAAAGATAAAGTCAGAAAGAGTTGCTTTCGTATTTATAAATAAGTATGTGTGGATTATTATTGCCCAATAGGGTATAGTCGTATAGTATTGGGTAGTGGTCGAACTTATAGCATGACCAAGTAGGATTCTTTTAGCGATGCCAAGGATTGAGAGATGACTATGATTCACCCGATATATCCTGATCACCTGCAGTTTTAAAATAAAACATTATCATAAAGAACAATAGCAAACAAAACCTTGAGTATTTATGCCTGCTGCGTCAATACCAATTGCATATTTTTTGTTTAAATGCTACGCGTTCTTAGTCAAAAACTTAGCCAGCAAAAGGGTTGCGTATTCTCTAGTTTTGGCGCCCACCATTTCTAAGTCGCTTTTGTCGTAACTTCACTGCAAAAAACATACCTCGTCAAAAACCACTTGGCCCTTATTTTACCTGCCTAATCTGTTTTCTTTGTACCATTAACGTATAAACGAATACCTACGTCTGTGGTTGCTTCAAATAGCCCGTGTAAAGTATACAAATAAAGCTGTTGGAACAAGTTCCGTTGACTGAGGTCGCATTATTGACATTATCGAAAGCAAGCTCAAACAAAACGATCGGCCAGACCTCACCTCAACATGTTTACAACTTGTTTATTTCGAAAAGTAAATTGTCTTTTGCAATTTCCTCGAATGCTGTGTTGTAAAACTATTCATGTTGAATCAAATATTATGTAGAAAAACTGGTATTGCCGGCATCGGCAGTTAATTTAGTTTGACTGTATTAAAATTGATATCACGGCAATTACGATATGGGTATCTGTCGCGGTAAATGAGGATAAATAATTAAGCATTCGCCTATCAAAATAACGCAACATGATTTAGTTTAAATATTCGATCTGACGCCTCCCCTATCTGAAGTAGCAGCATTATCTCCCTCACGACATACCTTTTAACTTTAAAACGGTATGTTATCAAGAGTGTACGTGGCGCCAAACAGGATCTGCCTAGCTCTACGTGAGATTAGAATATTATGCCCGATTATATTTAATGACGATATTATAATTAATGCCAAAGTTTACGGGCGACATTATCTACTTTTTTAAGTTTATGTCGATTATAAAATTAATACAATACGGACTATTATGGAAACCAAGGTGGTTGTATTTTATATACCTACGTCGATATATTAAAAGAAAACTGTAGTCATTTGTCATGTTAATTTTATCGTTCATCAAAACCGCGTATATTGCTGTTTAATCTGAGCATTTTGCAAAAGTTCTCACACTCGGCTACAATAAATTATGTCAACACGGAGTAAAATATTTCGACCAATTTTATTGAGGCTCTCTCGATTGGGTTTGTTTGAATAGTTATATTAAGTCATTGACGGGAGGCTGTGCGGGCCTGGCGAGAGGCTGGCGCGGCGCGGCGGCGGCGCGACACGGCCGCGGCGCGACGCCGCCGCGCGGGCTTCCGTTCCCGCGACCGACGCCGTGGGAACCGCTTTATTTTCGTATTTAAATTCGACCCTCATTAAACTGGTTTCGTTCAAAATTCGCTGCCTTCTTTCGACGCCTTTTACTCAACTTTTTATGGTTCCGTTCGACATTTTACTGTTGGATTGTTTTTTGAAGCCCGGACTCGCGTCGGTCGCGCGGCACAATGCGTCCGCGTGCAGAATAGCGCTGCTATTCTTTGCATTTCTAAGAGCTCGAAGTGATAAATGCGTTCTTGGCACGAATTTATATTCATCGTTTGGATGATTCGCATTTGCATACGTAGATTTGGGAGGAGTGTTTCTCACGTGGTTAAATGCTCATTTTACTGGCTTCATGTTGATAATCAATCTGTTGTAATTATTAATATATTCCGTGGAAACAATGTTCACAGATGATGTTAATTTAATTTGGGTAATATAAATTAATGGAATTGGAGAGAACCAGTTGCGGTGCGGGCGGCGCCGAAGCAGCGACGGATTGCTCGACCATTATATTTAATTAATACAGGACGACGTATGCTTACGTACGTGATACAGTTGCGTGTAATTTTTCTCTAAATAGAAGGCAGCTATGAATTATGGTTATGGTTTCTTAGACGTTATTAATTAAAATTGAGCCGCATAAATAAAACAGTTGGGATCTGTTTGACTTATTTGGTTGGATCGATTGATTCCATGTAGGTATCATGGGAAATCTTTTTAATTAAAGTGATTAGGGCCTTAAATAGTGAAAATAGTATAATAAAATGTGTATAGATGAGAGGGGAGCAAAGCGCGTTCAGCACGCGTTAATCGGTGCCATAGAAAAGACTTAAACGCTAATGTTGCAAGACTTCGGGAAATTGCTTGTGCGGGTTGCGGCCGTTTCATTCATCGATGTTAATTACACTTAGCTCGTAAAATGATTACGCATTTCGATATTTCTCTATCGGTTTTATTGATCTTACAACAAACATAGAAACGTGCATAGAGTCGCGTTGCTCCTGAGAAGAAGGGCTACGGATTAGCCCGAAACATTTCGAGCTAAACTCGTTTTAAGACGTGAGTTATCCGGAAAAATATATTTTAATATGAGTGAGTCTCAAGGTAGTTTCATGTTCAAAACATAGAGACTTTAATTGGTCCAGCAAATATCTTGGAATTGTCTTCTGATTGGTTAAGGACTAGTGTCGGTTTTAGCGGAAAATTTTCCGAAACTACGACCGAAACTGAAATTGTGGGTGTTCGTGTGGCGCTTGGGAGCAATCGGATTCGTGCAGTGCAGTGCCACCACAAGGCTGTGCATCTACGAATTTGTCGTGTCTACACTAAACAGAATAGATACTCACTTTTCTTATACTATCAACCCATCAAATTGTCTAATACTCAAACGCATATGTCATCATCATCATAATATCAACTGTAGGACGTTCACTGTTGGTCATAGGCCTCCCCCATATACCCCCAGTGGCTTCTGTTGGAAGCGGCCTGCACTCACCGTGAACCCGCGGCTCTGCCGAGATTATCCGTCCATTTTATTGGTGGATGGCCTACGCTGTGCTTGCCGATCCACGGTCTCCATTCGAGAACTACATATAAGGCCTGCCCATTTCTTCTTCCACAAGCTAATTCACACATGCATAACAACACATAAGACATATTTACAAAATAATTATTGCTAATATACTTACACCAGAATTGCTCTCGAATTAAATTTCTGTTCCAGCCGAAACTAAAACAGAAACCGTAATTCACATTCGGTCTCGGCTGCAGGTAGATACTAAGTAGTTTCAAACGGACACTAGGTAGTCTGAACTTTTTTTAAACGTTTCACTGAAACAACAAGCGTCTACAATGTGTGGCCCAGAAACGGGGATAATATTAAAAACAGAGGTTCTGTAGGTCACCTGTAATTGGATCATCATGGTAACACTTAATTAAAATGAAAACTTAACTTTTGTTTTTTTTTTTCTAACATACTTAATCGTAAATTCAATGTACGCCATCCTAGAACCCAACTGACGTCGCCTGTCACGCTACAAAAATATCAAACATTTTGCTTTACATTGCTTCTTCGAATAAACTTTAAAGTGTATACACATTTTTATTTTAAAGTCGCTGAACTAATGTTGTTCAGTTTGACGAGTACGATCTATGTTTTAATTATTTGCCAGTGTTACAGGCCACACCCGGTATATAGGCACCTATATATTTTTGATGTTATACTCGTACCTAGTATTTCTAATTGGTCTATTATCGATTTTTAAATGAAACAAAGCTTAAGTAGTTGTACGTCTCCTATCATTTCCACTTTACAGTAATCAAATAGAACGTGCTTTAATTTCATCAAGATACTACGCAATTTGAAAAAAATATCCCCTACATAATAAATTTATGGGTCCACGGAAAGAACATGTCTGTCACTTACCTAAGCAACTTTTTGAGTTATGGCGGTTTGAAAGTTAGTCATCACGAACATTTACTATCCTTACCATTATTTCTCTAAAAGTTAAAAAATATATATTGTGCCGCTGAGGGCACAAAATTTGGCCCACTCTACATACTTCTATCTACAACTTTTTGCCGCCCAATATATTTTCTGTTTTCAAATTATTTAATTCAATGGTAAGTCATAGTAGGTACTTTGCGAGCTCTACATTTTAAGATTAAAAAGGTGACTGACTAGACATGTTCTTGCCGTGGACCCTTCAATTTCTGAATAACCACCAATAATAGCTCGTCTCATCCAGGTACCTAAACTCAATACAATAACCAATATTATCATAATGTGTGAGTCGTCATCATCATTATTAAAGGGTTACTGTTCACCTACCCCGAATGCTCACTTCCCCACGGTGTCGCGTTACACCGGATGAGCAGCAACCTTAAACTTTGCCACCATTGAACTTCCAACCTAAAAATACAACACTTAACACTGTTATTTCTTTATAATCTTTCATTGTGGGCATGGAAAGAAAAATATATAAAGGGATTTATTTGAAATTAGGCTCTATCATGTGTTGTTAAGTTTGGGTTGTAAGGAAGTCGTCTTCGGATACCGGAAGAATACTTTGTACGCTACCTGTTGATAATATTCCCTGCGGGTCGCTGCGAGTCGTGAACAATGCGTTGTTGCGAACTGTGGTGAATTCTAAAATCTGTGTGTCGATTAGTCATTGAAGCTTTTGTGGAATAGGTACATTGGAAACTGCGCTCGAAAAGTACCTAAATACCAATGTTTAGTTTTTAAGTTCTTATTGTATACGATCGCTAGTTTATCCCGCAGCATCGCTCCCGTGGAAATATAAAAATTGGCTAGGTTTTTGTCCCCTGGGAGCTTTGAATAATTTTTCCTTAGAGCACCTTGATGATCATCAAGGATTATGTCTGTCGAATTTCATGACCCTAGGTCTACGTTCTCTGTCTTAGTTAGTTAGTCAACCAGGTGTTACTTTTAAAATTGTGTCAATTAGTTAATTAAGTGCAGCAGTTACTTTGTTAGTCACTATTTACCTAAGTGAAATGGAAGAATCTAGAACAAAATGCATTTGCATTATGCTTAAAATTGACAAAGTATACGGTTTGTGCTCTCTCTCATATATCATTTTATATGGATTTTCTGTACTTCTGTAGAAGACCTGAAAAATCTCATGTCTCTCCATCATCCTCAAGTTAAAGTGTTTTTTTGTCGTCCATAAATCTACATCCACTACAAAGTAGCGTCCAAAGCTCTTACGGCGGCACCGCGACTCGATAAAAGACAACACTTACACACTTTTAAATAACCATACTTTTGAATTAGCGTCCACTCAAAATCATATTTATACCAGCCATTTTTCATGCACGACGAGCGGCGCATACGCAAATGCAGGCCATTAATAAATAAATTACAAAAACACACAGCTACGCGTCTACGTCACTAATACTACGCTACACGCTACATGTGTGCACTTCCTCTCCGGTAATGTGCATGTGTGGGTGCGCGGGAGTGCGCGGGGCGAGGGGCTAGGGAGGGGGCACTTCCCGCGTAGCACCTGGCGCTCAGAGGTTACATGGTTCGACGGGATCTCATTGATTTGTGGCCGAGACTCACTGTTCTTAACGTTCTGATTTTACTTTGATTTATCTTCGAACTAAATGTTATGTTGTGGACACCCGACATATCATACGCCTGACCGTGCTCTGGATTTAAGGTTTCCTGCTGTTTGTATCAAACGTCCAAACATCCCGCTACACAATAACATAATCACACGTGCAACATATGTTATACTGAATCGAAAGACGTCGAATTGCGAATTCGATGAAGTGCTAAAAGTTTTACGATTCACTTTTTAAGACTTTTGAATACACATTGAGGTAAACCAGTCAAATCTCTTTGACACTGGGTCAAATTTGTCATCAAGTTAAATAAGCTGTACATAATATTAGCAAATATAATATACTTATGTTTGAATCATCGCGTCGAGGACAATCCCGGCCGCATCCTCTGTTTGCGCGAGTGAAAGCCAATTGTTGCGTTGCTCTTTATTTATTTTAAACGAAACTTTGAAAGCAAGTTACGTTGACGATATGCTTCGTCTAATTGCTTTTGGCCATTAGGGTCAACGCTGAATCTAGCGCTGTATTCCGCAAATGCATTTTTGCTACCGTAAAAGTACTTACCTGAACATTAGCAAAATTTGCAAAATTTGCAAATGTACCGAAATCAGAATAGTAATTTTGACATTGTATACAAAATGGGTTAAATAAACAGTGAGTCAATTTAATTTTATATCCATCCAAGGTTTAAATCGATTAGTTTCTCGAATAGGACCAATCAGACAGATACGATGCTTTGGTAGAGCCCATTACAGTTGCTTTACTAGTCTCCTCGTGAATGCTACGAAGCAGAGTTAAATTTGTTTAACTATGTTATTAATGTTTTTTTTAAAACAGTTTTTAATTCAGTGCAATTATAGTATAGTACCTTTGGTACCATTTACTGAGAGTAATATGTTTTGTTTTGATCATTTACTGAAAACATGAAACGTAGTTAGTAGGCAGGCATATTCGCGTTGTGTAATTTATGTTGCAAAGGATTAGCCGATCTTAGTCACGCAAGCGTTGACCAATGACGTGAAGGATTTTGGTAAGATCTATCGTATAAGGAGCTATTACATCCGGACGTAACATTTAGAGCCGAGTCAAGTGGAAACTTTGTGTCGGTCCGAGTGTTTGCTCGTGACAAAGGAACTGGCCCTAGTGGAGAAGGTACATACGTCACGTCGCCCGTTCAAACATTGACACGGGCCGTTTGACGCCGCGCCCACAGATAGCAATACCGCGAACAATGCCGAGCCGAGACCCGTGCCCTCGAGACTTTCAGCCGCACCTTCAAAAACCCTGAGATTCTTGAAAATATAAAAAAACAACTAAGCTCTAAACACTACAAACCAACTAGCAACTACTGTGACGTCAAAGCATCTAGCTTAACAAAACTATGAATGGATGACGACGGTTATCCTTTTTTGTAACATAAAAACCAAAGCCCTTTATAATACTCTTGACGGATCCACGGAGCGCAATATTTACTACGCTCCTTGTCCCTTTCACTTCCTCTACGGCGACAACCTGTATCCGAGAGAGACTGGGCTACGTTAACCTGCGCGGTGGAAAAGGACAGCGGATTCATTCATAACCGAGTCTGCCATCCGGTCCGCGGTCTGATGGAATACTTCATCTCCTTCTAACGCGCAGTTTACACTCGAGTGTGAGCAGGTGCTTCCGAATGCATCATACCGGGGTTTCAGCCGGGTCGTTAGCTGATTGAAAAAGTCCTGAGGTCCAAAATGTTAGGTCGCTGGGACGGGTAGTTTTAAGTTGGGAGAAGTGGATTTTAATTATTATTTTTTAGTGTCGCGAGCGTGAGGCAATGCAAATGCGCTTGTCTGCTTAATACAGGGGACAGGCGCAATTGGTGATTTTGGTAAGCTCGCTGGGAGTGCGCGGGCCGAGCTTCGCCCCACTGCGCGCCCATTGAGCGCGGCGGCGTAGTCGCGCGCCGGCCGCAGCCACACACGCGCGCACCTCCGTGAACGGCTAACTCAGGATTCTGGACTAGTTTGAAATGATCGAAAGTTCAAAACACGAACGCTTGACTCGCGCCCCGATAGTGTCCGCTAGTGATTTTTCAAATTGGTGCTTTGAGTGAGTGACGGCGCGAATGTACGAGAACTCGCGCTAGACGCTAGACAAGTATACAATGGCCCGAATTATACTAAATGGGTAATTGCTGAACGTCATTGGATAATGGATTCGGCTCATATATTACATTTTGTCTGTCGTTATCGTGCGCGTGGGTCGCCGGTGGATTTCGCACTTGACTGCCGTCTCTCTTTGTTTGATGCCGTTCCATTTAAATGTTTCAACTCAACAATGCGTTTTCTGTATGCATGAGATGAATACAAAGTTTTTTTTGTATTTAAAGTCTGGTATTTAAAGTTTTTTGCTCGCTATAAATTGAGTAGAGGAAGCGCAGTAAGCATTTACTACACTCACTAACTATATCATTATTTACTGTATGAATAACTGATTGAGGTTTAGGTATGATTGTTTACTTTTTTATTTATTAAATAGGTTAGGTACCTTATACCAATCTGGTCAAATAAAAAATGCCATTACAGTTCTAGATGTAGGTAGGTACAAAATTATGTCTCTAACACTCAAAATAGATCATGAATTTCAACCACCTACTTAAATACATATCAATCCATCCTAAGCTTTTAATAATATAGGTATGCTTACGTACCTTTCGATTATCGATGATAATAATTAAAATAAGTTGCACATTAGCACAATAATAATTGCACATCATTTAAAGTTCACCCATTTAATTTTCCTAAATTTATGAACTGCCAACTCTGAAATGAAATGAAAGAGTCGAAATATTTCTTGAAATTCCAAATGATAAGCTGGCTCGACTGTTGAGGCATAGGTACCTGCGTTATCATGTCTCACCGTGGGAATAAAAAAGCGTTAAACAATAGAAGCAGATAACGATAGACCCCATTAGGGGTACCAACGGCTAATTATTATGTTTTCACTTATGTGAATGACTCATGGTTGAAGAGTTCATAGGGTAATTACACGCATCGCCGTTGTGTCGCTGGGGGTGGTTGGAAAAACGCACACATTGACAATGTATGTACTTAATTATAACTGTTAATTGTACATAAAACATAGAATATTACCAAGTTAGAGCCAGTATATACAGGCAAATAAGATTAGATACACCTGAACAAGTTAAAAATAACATTGAAAAAGTAGAGCTTCGTCTCTACTGTTTTACAGATCCGAAGAATAACATCGCCTTTGCTTTGTGAGGGTAGTTAGAAAAGTACACGCGTCGGATATTTGTCAGTGGGGGTAGCTGGTAATAAATAAGAATTGCCGATGTTACCATTTTTATTGTTTGCTTGAGAAAATACAATATTTCGTAGTGAAACCCTTCTCTTGCTGTGTTCTACATATGCTACGCGTTTCTGACTTGTCCAGTCGAGCAAACAGGTTCATGTACGAGTGGTCGTGTTGCCTAACGTTTCTGACGCTCGCGATCGCAATCAAATGTCATTTTTTGTATGCGAAATCTGTCATTTGATTGCGATCGCTAGCGCCAGAAACGTTAACGGCCTCTGGGAGGAACTTTTTAATAATTTCACTAGGATATTCTTGACAAAAGTATGGGATGTCAACATGAGATTAGTAGCACAAAGGTTCCAACCTGGTACATGATTCAGTTTGTTCGACTTTAGGTAGTATAGTTGTAGCTTGATGTTCTACTCATGTAATATAGAGTCGTAGAGTTAGGCGTAGGTATTTGAGCCATCGCGCACGGTTGAGATGGGATGACATTGTCATCATTTATCTTTGAGGTCTTCTACGAGTATAAAGCTAAATAAAGACTAATTTAATAGCACTGTTTTCAGTAGGTGGACAAGGATTTCCGTTTTCAAATTCTTAAATGTCGGATGAAAATAATACTCAGATAATAATAAATAGATTTAATTTTGAAAGTGAATAATAATTTTAGTTTTTAGGGTTCCGTAAATGAAGGGGACCACTGGACCCCATTAAGTAAATACTAAGCATCCCGAGTCTGTCTGTCTATCTTTGTGACACGAAGCCGTATATTACACAAACAGTATAATGGTACATATTGCACCATACATAGACGTGTAGAATTTTGTTTATATATATATATATTTCGTGAAAATGGGTATTGAAATAAAATCATAAGTAGATGCAACTAGGGTTGTCATATCTCAGAATTTGTGCGTAGATTTCAGGATATTTGGGTTTGCGGTAAAATCGATTTCTTAATAAAATGGACCAGCTTATTCAGTTTCACAATAAAAAATACAATCAACATAAATAAAACTCAAAAAACAAGCAAAGTCGACCTTTCTTTATTTAAGTTTGTAAAAAAACTTCAAAACTTTTCAATTGTAATCTGGTAAGCCCATAATATGAGCATTGCGCTAATAAGCACTTTACGTCAAAAATCTGACATTTAATTTCTCGGTATTCTTTATTTTTGCACCATAATTGTATCTGTTAAGACACAAACGCTATATCCTCGAGAAGAGCACCCTGCACCCCGGCAGGATACAGGTGCTCTCTGTTTATTCAAACGCCATTTTGCGAATCCTTACTTGTTCCGCTTTTTTTACTTTTTACACTTTTTATCACGATTTCGATGTTACAAATTGCGTTAACTACGCAACATCTGCGAATTATAAAGTTTTATAGTTTTAAAGTAGTTCTTTGTTCGCTTTTTACAATCTTTAGGGTATGTAATTTAAAACTATGCCTACTCGTATTATCGTATTGTCGTATTAGCTTTGAATTGATACTTGAGTTTAGTAGTTTTTGCCGTTAGTCATTCGACTCATTCCTCTTCTCTATCTGTTCTCCACAGCAAAACTATGTCTTTATCTAGGCATTCGTATCGCTAACAATACTTCACAAAAAACAGGTAGGTAAGTACGAGCCATTGTGCAATTCCCTAAACGAGCGAGCGATGATTCATGAAACAATAGTTTATTTTACCATTAGGTTCATAGAACTGCGATTCGAGGCTGAAAGTAAACATTTTCTCGGTACGACACGGCTGGGCTAGTTTCGACATTTCATAACTACACACGTGCGTACGTTCGCTTGTAAATTATCCAGTAAATTTTATGCCTATGTTAATGAGGATTGATTAAAATAATGGACTCTGTAGAAATTAAAACAAAGGAATGTCGAGGCGAAGCGATGTTTAGTGTTTACTGCTATATAGAAATATAGAACTTGTATATTATAACACATCAATACATACAATACAGAGATTAATACCCAGCACAAAGCAGGACTTTTCTGCTCTAGAGCAGAAAAAATGTATGAAAATCCTTTATTGCATTGTTTTAGATTTTTTTTAATTGCAACACCAAAGAACTCACTCTTAAACTCACTCTTTGTCGGACCCTAACTGGTTACTCCTCTCATCTACTCAAAGGTTGACTGGTAGAGATCCCTTAAAGGGATAAGTCCGCCTTTGTATCTCAAAGTATCTCAAAGTTTATCAATTGTGTTTTGTTTCTTTTCTTTTGTACAATAAAGAGTTTACATACAACATACATACAAAGAGGTAACACAAGTATTTTTGCTATAAAATTAGCCTGCATAGTGTAAAAAAATCTATATTAGGTTGCCCAACCTGACAGTCTTACAAAATTTGACAGATTGCGTACAAAAAATTGTTTCTACCAATCCTACCAATAACAGTAAGTAGCCGTATATTTAAAAAAAACTTTGTGTTTGGTTGGCCAACGTGGCGCCCATCCAAAATTTGACAGATCGCGGGTAAAATATCTGCTACTGGCTACTAACTCTGCCAAAAAAAGCAAGAAAAAAACAAATTTGTCTACTATTCCTGTAATAGCTGAAAGAAAAGCAGATTAAGCACCTCGCATTAAGTAATTTATATTGCCCTCGTGCTTTTTAAAGCCGTCGCTGACGCTCGGGCTCCAAATCGGCACTCAGTGCAATAATAAATAACTTTCTGCTTGGTGCAACAATCTACTATTGAGTGCACGAGGCAGGCAACATACATATAAAAATTATTTTGTTTTTTTACTCGTAATTAAGTTTTTTAGTAAGCAGGTATGTACAATATATCATTATTTTTAATTTTATGTTTAAGTCTATCAGTTAAGCAGTATCATTGTTAAATTTATTTTGTTTTTAATGTTCCTTTTATGAATTCGTCATTCCATTTAGTTATTTTGACCATAACACGAGCTGGCATAGTTAGGTGTCGGTGAGGCAAACGAATTTTCGCAGCCAGCCGACCGTGGCACTGAGTCACTGGGTACTGTACAAAGAAGCGTTAAACCAAACGCTTATAACCATGTAGCGGCCATCACAGGCCTACTAACTATAGTTTTTTTACACAAAACTGACCCATGATCGACCCCTATTCCCTTCACCTGATGAAAAGTGCAGATGAGGCCAAAAGTGTATCTCACTGGTTCAGTAGTACTTGATTTCCATAGTTAATTTTACAATACATGTTTGAGGTCATCTTATATCACGCTGGATGTTGTCCCGTCAACTTCAGAATTATCATTTAGTTTAGTGGCAGTTTGTAGTTTTTTTTTTTTTCAAATATTTTGGACGGTCACTTTACACACAAGACTTAGGTAGAGATTACTTCATCATAGAAGTAAGCTCTACTTTAGTCTTCTCTCTGTCCAAATAAAAAAAAAACTTTGAAATTTAAAGCAAGCCATAAGTAGTACACGTTAGGCCTGTTTGACCACAATAATGAGAAAAAATGGGTCCTTACATTTACACTACTGAAGCCAGTCTGTCTATAAAACTATGTTTGCGAGTATTATAGAGCACAAAAAATGCATGTTTATTTATTTTTTGTAAATTTTTTGCTTAATATTGTATTAAAAACGTATCTCAACCTGGACGTTAACTTGCTGTTAATAGCCATTAATGCACGCCACCTGTCGGACAGCAGAGGGACGCTCACTTAAATTAGATCTTCCGCTTAATGCGCATTGACAGATCGCTTTACGAGCTAACCTAGTTTATTTAATCAAATCCTTAAAATACTTTAATTTATCTATGTAAGTTCCGCTCCAATTAATAAATATAGGCTCTGAAAAAGAGGATGGCTTAGTTCAGCTGCGATAGCTGGTTGTGGATAGAGTTTGACGATTATACTTGCATGTATTGTTGTGTGTATTGTCACTATCTGTCGTTAACGCACCGATGTTGTTGGAGTTGGAGTCTATTAAAAACAAAAGCGATAGCAACTTGTACCTAAGTCAAATGCTTTGTAGCACCGTACATTTAAAGCAATTATTTTTATATTTTGTGTTCATTCATTAAATATAACGTATCTACAATTATCAGTTCTTGATTATAATGTTAGTTTACGGATATATGTGAAGTTAACAATCCATGAAAGTTTAGACACAATGAGATAATTGCCTCAAGCCGAGATATACTTGCTTTTACGCGTCTACTATATTTAGATCTCCTCACCCATACAAACCACCAGTGCAGAAAAACAAATTGTAACAAATTTTCATTTTTCAATACAACTCTATGTAAGTAGTTAAAGATTTTAGCAGGCTTTCAATTCACTTGCAATAATCGTATGTAAAAACTTACAAGTCAAATTTCACCCACTTCCAGTGATCAGATAAACTAGAAATTTGGTACGAAAATGTGCATAGATTGAAAAACCATACAAGTACTTACAGAAACTGGAGCGGCTAAAAGAGCTTGTATTAGAAAAAAGTTTAATTAATTCACTACTTGTAAACAATTAGAGTACAATAAATAAAGAGTGCAAATTTAACTGTTGCTTTATTTGGTTAGGTATCTAGTTACATTATCCGGGGAGAAAACAGGCATGTCCCAAGCCTCTGAAAAACGGAAATTACTTAACGGCGACGTGTTGCGAAAGAGTAATTATTGTCAGTTAAACACGCAGGCAAGTTCCACAAGGTCAAAAGAGCGTTAGAACGCTCTGCTACAGTGACACATAGTCTGAAAAGTGATACACATTGCCTCACATTTATTACAGTTGTCTATTTAGTAGCGGCTCATTCAATTCCTGTACGGCACCGCGGCCACGTTTTAATTGAGGAGTCGGAGGTCAAATCACTTGCGGCCCGCCTGACCCATAATACACTCATTCAGCTATTAAGGCTAGCCGGCTCCATGGAAGAGTACTCGTGTTTTATATCTGAATGACGCAGTTTATGCCAGAGGTAGACATGTTTAAGCCTGTCTTACTCGGAAATTAGATAATGCTATACATAGTGACGACTAATATTCCAGACAGAACCATCTGACAAGTAGTTTTTCAAGTTTTTAAAAGTTGAACTTGCTGAGACTAAGTAATTATGCGACTAGTCGCAATATGAATGATAATTTTTTTTAGTTTAAAATTTCAGCCGTACTTGCTATTTTTTATTATCAGTTTGCTCGACTCTACTCTTATTGAAATTTAATACTCATACAGCTACAAGCAAAGCACTCTACCATGTTTTAAGGCGTTCAAATATATTCGTTATACCAACAAACTTCCCAACATAATGCACAACATTGTATCATAGTTCAATCAGCTTGTACCCAAAAGCTTGCTTACCTTGCGCGGTACACTGCATTGTTAGTTGGCGTCAACAAGCCACCGGTCGAATTGTTCGCTCTTGTTATGCAAGCCAACATTGTTCGTCCATCCCACGTCACACGATTCGGCGAACGTCCATTGTCGTCATGTTTGTTGATGCGCTCGCAAAACCATGCAAAATCTCGTGAACGCGTTATCCAAACATGCATTGATACAAGCGGGAAAACAAACCGCTTTCCGCACACCGAGGCGAATTCCTAAGCCGCAAATCAAAATGACGCTCCCGACGACAGTTTACATGGTAATCAAGATTCTTTAGATCAAAGCTTGCGTTTTTGGGGACATCGTTTTAATAGAAGCTAAAGTTCTAAAGCAGAAGTTTTATTGGGGACAGTTACTATACTTTATCGTATTTGATGTCCACTGTCATGTAAACATCAATATCCAAATTAGACGGACAGCGATGCGGGTGTCTGGGGTCAGAGATGAGCGGAGATGAGTTACGGCGGAGATTCGTCGTCGCGCCCAGCTGCGCCGAAAAAGGGGGCCATTTGTTTCTGCTCAAACCATTCCATCGTCCATCCAAGCGATCGTTTTCCTGACTTATGTATCCACTTCTTCATACTTGTTACATAGAAAAATGGTTAGGTACTTACTTATGTTGGCATCGATTAATAAACGAATAAAAAAAAGAATTCGCGTTGGGTGCCCAGTAGGTAAATTAAAAACCGTTAGAATCGGTACTCGTATTAATTATAAAACATGCATTTCTACTTATAACTAAAGGAAAAAAATAAAATCACGGTTATAATTTTTTTTCGTTTGCGTGACTATTATAAGTACTATAATATAAACGTAGAGCACAAAAACTCTTGACGCACGCGCAGGTACTCGCATTCAAAAGACTATAAACTTGGAATATCATTTAACCTTTAGGCCTCTCAATGGCTTTTATTTGTCACTTGTGCCGTAACGAATGGCGCCCCCGCTCTTAATCGACTAGCCCGATTGAGCTCAACGTATCAGTCGATTTATTGAGAAACAAATCGGTGTCGCCTCGCCGTGTTGGGGCGACAAATTGGGCGCGACAATCGAGTTAGTTGACCCGGGAGCAATCTCGGCGCGACGATTAACCGGACCGGCGCTAAATACGATTGTTATGGATTAAAAGATGCCGTACAAAGCTTTGGCGTTGGCGGCAAAGACAAAAGGTACGCTTAACCTGATAGACTCTCTATCAGTTAATACAAAAGACTCATCATCAGTCAAAACTCAGTGCTGGACACACGTCCTCTCAGAGTGAAGAGGCTTCGGCTATGGTTCTTACGCAGGAACAGGGCGTATAAAATCAAAACTTAAATATGTCCTAGTAGTAAATAGAATTTGCTACCTATAGGTGCAAGACTGGCACTTGCTCGTACAGGCAGAATAGGGACAAATGATGAAACCTGGTGTCAGAGGCCAAGAATTATTTCTTGTCGCTGAACCAGCGCAGTAAATGAGTAATAAATAAACCTACCGACTTAGCAATAGTGCTTTTAAAAAAAAGCAAGCTCGTTAAATTAACTGCAGAAGCTAAGCAGCAATGCATCATGTTTTAGCATTAATAGGGAACATGAATCCTGTAGGGAAGTATATCCCACAAAAAATATAATAAATATAGATTAACTTTACAGAAAAAGCACACCTTTGGGCTTGCATGCGATTCATCGTTCGTAACATAGGCTGGCTACCTATAAAAATATAAGAAAACGCTTAAGTACCATATGATTTATTACAAAAAGATAGCACAAAGCGACCGTGGTTAAACTCATATGACCTTTAATATCATAAATTGCGCTTTACACTCGTATGGCAAGAGACGGCGTATTATTCAACCATTGTCCTCCAATATTGGACTTGACTGGACCTATTGAACGCTACTTACATGTCCACTGTTGTCTAAACTACCACCAAGGATTTCAAGGCATAACTGACTGACAGGCATGTCAGACAGTTTAGTCGACATTTCAAATTACAAATTGGTAACTATGTAGATCTTTCATCCACCATTACCTCTCATATTTCGTTTTCTAGAATTTTTTTACCGTACAACGGCAAAAACTACTAGACACTAGCAAAATTGTCCTCCGATGGACAGAGCCATATTTTTTTAAAGAAACAACAACAACAAATTACAAATTGTATTCATTTACATATTAAAACTATAATAAACGTAAAGATTACAAAATATAAAATTTCATAAATTTTTACTTGGAACCATAACAATTTCATACACTGCAAAATATGAAAACGACCCAACTTGCAGAAGTTTACATTTTCATTAATTTTACAGCAGTTTCTACTAAACACCTAAATTAGGGGAAGACGAGGGGATGTTGTTTTTGGAGCAAAATAAATATTAAATGGCTGCGGTATCTACGCAATATTGTTTCGCTTCATCTAAGATTCCTACTTTACTAATAACTCCTACTTTATATAATTCATTCCGTTAAAAACATTAATGAATTCTGCCAGCGATATTTGCCTGCTTTCCATCATCGTGCACGATATGGCATCGGTTCCAAATGTGATTTTTATTAGAAGCAATTCGTCGCCCCCATTGCCACTAAGTAAGTTAGATTGAGTAGGCACATTGGGCACTCATAATATGTAGCATCCAATATAGAGTAGGTACTCAGAGATACAAGAGTTTGATTAAACCAACCAATGATCATCATGTATGTACATACCTACACGAAAGAAGCAGGGTTGATACAAAATGATACTAGTTAGCGGGTTATGTTTCCGAAAACAAATTAAACATAGCTGCAGTTCAAAAAATATAATTACTTATATAACTAATTGTCGTGTGAAACGTTAGATATAACTAAAGCATTAAAAAATATTACGCCAACTGATTAACAATACTTAAACATCAATAGGTTAATAACGTTTCCAATAAAGCCACCCCTTTTAAAACAGTTATTAGAATGTTTGGAGATTAAATGAAGATGTTAACCCTTGAACTGTGGGGCAATTCCATCAATTTGTTATGAGTATTAACATGTTTTATGCATCTAATACGATTATGATTAAAATAGTTAAAAACTCGTCCGTCACATAATGTGGGTATCAAATGGGTATTGATTGTATTGGTTATACCTAGTGCCATCCACGATGACGCATGATTTTGTCTAAATTAGCCTTTAATGACATTGTAATAAGAACCACGGCACGCGTCATCGTGAATGACTCTACCTATAAATGTTTAAACAAATATAAACTTTTCAACTACATGACAGGTATTAACTTTCGTAATTTTAAGTACTTATGACCGAGAACACATAGGCAACACAATTTCACGGTATACTTAGTTTCTAGTTTGACTGAAATATTAAAGCTATTTGTTATCTCAGACGTCTTGCGGTCAATGAGCAGACTGAAAAGACGGAGTTTGTTAATTAGTTCAAATGAGCTTCCCAAAACATGTTATTGAATACAGGACTATTTTAAAGTCCATTAAAGGCAGATGATAATTTACCTACCGTGTAAATTTTCAACATTCTGGAACAACAAGCTCGTGGACACTTTAGGCTAGTTACACAACCAAAAGTGCTTTGACACAAACTGTAGAAGTTAGCAAAATGGCCCGTCATGGTTAGTGGTCGGTGTGGGAACATCCCCGGCCCGCACCGGCAGGGTGGGAACAGGGTATGAGATAGGGGTGCAAGGGGAGGTGGGGTACCCGGAGCCGCCGTAAGTGGGGTACCAGGCCGGAAGCGTGCGTCGGCACTCCACTCACACCTGTGGGAATGTTTACTGCAATTTGAATATCGCTCTTTTGTCTTGTAAGTGAATTGCTAATAGCGAGCCAAGAGCTTTACCATGTTCTTCGTAAGAATTAGTTATCGTAATTGGCAGCAATGGTTAATGGCGTCAAATACGAATTCCCCTAGGTAACAGTGTTTTTTTACAGGTACAATTACAAACAAAAATGAAATTTAGTAAAACAATAATAAACTTTTCCACTGTGACGTGACACGAACATTAGCAAAATGAAAAACAGCGAAGAGTGTTTAGACTGAGTGGAGGACTAACAAAAGAAACAGTTGTGATATTAAATGATCTTATTTAAAATTTAAGTTATTTGTGAATAATAGAAAAGACATAATATATTGAATAAATAAGTGACAAAGACAGTTTAAAAGTTTACAAAATTTTGGCGATTGAAGATCAGGCTGCTGGCAGTCTGCGGAAGACTCGCGCTGAGGCGACGGCGGCCATCGCAGGCATGGGAATCAAAGTCATGATGAAAGCTTTCAATAAGCCAAAAGGTAAGTCTTTTACTGCCAAGGCAAGGTTAAAATAAAGTTCTGCTAAAAGATATGACTTATCAACTACCTGTAAATTAAGAGTATTATGCAGAATAAGCGCATGACTTTACATGGAAATCTGCACACCATGACCAATGACCATTTAGTTTGTTACCCCGTCAAACTGCCAATCAACCCTTAGGCCGTCGAATTTGAAATTGGAAACACTAAGTTATTATTGGTTGTGAAAATGGCGAGGTATCATCCTTGCCGCGTGACGCAACGCTCTCGGTTTCACGTACACTTGTCCCGAATGTGAACGCGCCGTGACCGCAAGAAAAATATGAACACATGAATTAATATCGCGTATCGTATCGTTTGCAGACACACGAATGGCTGCCTATTTACAGTTTTACATGCCTGACTTAGCAGCAAGCAAATAATCTAACATAACAATACAATTTGCGAAAATTTATTGAAGGAGATTCTTTACTGTACTTAATTTTATATTTCGTCTTTTGTCGAGTCTAACACGCAAAGAGTTAGTTTCAAATATCGGCTACCTACCATTGGAAATCGTTTCTCTGAACATAAAAGTTGTCGTCTGCGTTTTTTTGTTATATATCCAGAAAAACGAATAATTGGTACATACATACTTGTACTTTAGTTCAATACTGATTGAGGTACCTACCTAACTTCCCTCCACCGCAATAATCACACCGATTCGTTCATTAACGTAGGTAAGGCTGGCTGAAATGGAGGGTGAGATGGGCATACGGACTTATGTACTATAACAGTCATGGAGGAACTACTTCATGCTAGAACTAGATCTAATCCAAATCTGACCAATGCCCTAAAACAATTAGGTATACGTCGTAAGTTCCTTCAAGTATGTGTAAGCATTTGGAAACGTCATGTCCTCGGGGAGGCAGGGCTGAACCGTTGTGCAACGATCATTACCGTAATTATGACTTACTCCGCATGCTCTGCTGATCTTGAAAGTGAAGACCTTGTGCCGTGCGTGCTCGTAACCTAAGAGTTGGAATACATTGTTTTTACACAAACTGACTGTCCGTGGCGGGAATTATAAATGATGTAAATGTAAACAAGCGAGGGCAGTTTTAGTTTTTATCATAGTCTCGTTGTTTTCAGAATTAGTAGCGTCCCCAATTTTTCTTATGCGTACAGTCGAGTTCATAAACTTGTGAGCAAATTTTTGATCAAAAATATCTGAACATACTTTTACGCCGTTGACAATAGAGTCGTGTTCAGATATTTTTGATCAAATTTTTGCTCAGAATTTTTTGAACTCGACTGTACTTGCTCGTAAAATATTTTTAGATGAATCTTTTTTTTGTTCACAGTAAGTACCTATTTCAAATTATCTTAGGCATATTAAAAATCTAAGTTGAAATAGCTGTAATAAAATTAATAACTAGATGGGTAGCATTGTGTACAGAGATGACGAACAACATGAATGAAGCAACGGCTTTATGATCCTTCACATTCCACACCGAAAGCCATAAAAAGTCGTACCTAACAATTCACAGATATGACAAAGAAACAGTGGCATCTAGTAGTAGCTAATAACGCTGGCAGCATCAGCGCGCATGCGCGGGGGCGTCCATTCACGCCGCTGATTGGCCCATCCGGTGCGCGTTCAATGAGATGATGCGCCCGCGCCGCCTCTGTCATTGAGCAAAGGTCTCTCGCCTACATTCGTGATCAACGTGGCCACAGATCGCTGAAAGATATATCTCTTAAATGCCTATTCACTTTGACAAACATCTGACTACATACGCTTAACTAAGGCTTTGCCAATTCAAGTAACAGCAGCATTACAATGTATGTGAGGAATTGAGCAAGCACCGTTTTTTATTCATAGGCAAAAAATAAAAATATTAAAGCCGCGCATGATTATGCAAAACGTTCTTTGGACTCATTTTCCACACGAATGGTCAGAGAACCGTTTGTAAAATAACATTTTACCACATTATACGGGAACCCTCCCTTATTCATGGTTGAGTGGCAGGAGAATAACAGACCAACACAAATGATCAGTTTTGGAAAAGCACTAAATAATTAGTTTTCACACGGTCGTAACGGATTTTTTTCGTCCTACTCAAAATACCTACGACAAAGTACTTATGGTTGAATAACGAACAAAAGTAAACAATTGAATATTCACTTATCAGATCGACTTGCAAAACCATTCAATTAGCACAGAAAACCGTTGGAAATGATAGTGCGTGTTTAATGAAGTCGATTATGAACAATTAAAGAAGACAATTTGAATGCGCAACGACGCACGCGCCGCGCGTCTCCGCGCCAAGTTCAAATGGCGAACAATAACAATAGCTACGGTCGAAATGGCGCGAGCTTTTGTTCTGCGACGCTATTGTGCTCGGTCATGTCAGAGGCTACATACGGAAAACTAGAATTATTTGCTTAACTTTGAGTCTCTAACAGTTAAAAGATCCAGATAACAATGAAACAAATAACACTACGAGGATCAGACAATTTCAAAGTGTTGCAGAAGCAATACTCGTATACTATGACACCCACTTTGTAACATTTGAAGTGCTCTGGTATCCGGTCAGTATTCACTCAGTAGTCACAATAATTTACAAAAAGATGCTAGGTTAAACTTATTTCATAAACAGTAAGTAGATCCTAAATGGTTACATGGAAAAACGTCGGCGGTCTTAAAGTGCTCTCAAGTTACCTAAAGCCAGTCCATCTAGCAACACCTATCTAGGTACCTTCTTGTTCTTCAATGGCAAACTAGCCAACCTGAATTCTTTGTCTTATTTAAATAACAATGGAGCTCCACTTAAAATAAAGCTATTACGTTTATTTGTCGGATATAAATTACCGTGCAACAAGTGCCGGCTCCCCTACGAACCCCTGGTGGCCACCTGTTGTACCACTGAGCATTGTTATGTACCCAATAGTTTGCGTGCATTGCCTGATAAGATATTACGGCGATTGTACAACACTAAACTTACTTACAATAGCAATTTAACTTTTTGCTCGTCTATAAGACAATATTAACCTTGTTTCTTGCTAAGTTATTAGTATATGTGGTTATATTTTCGTATGCGCTATCTTTTACGATCTTCGAAAGTTCACCTGTTAAATTTAATAATTTCCAACTTGACTTCTACTTCATATGTTTACTTTTGTCATAAGTATTCTAAATATCTTACCATCGTGGGATGCCAATTTTTACTCTAGCTACGATATCAACTTATAACGATATGCATTCAATGAATTCTATTAGGTATATGTTTACCTATATGTTACGCCATGATATTTAAAGCATTCTTAAACCAAACAGTATTTCCGATAGTCTCTAATCATTTCAGCGGTCACCGTTCTCCTCTCCTTAATCATTTCAACGGCCTTCTCTTAATCATTTCAGCAGTCCACGTTCTTTTACTTACTTATGATACCCAAGAATTTAGTTAAATATTTACTTGAAGATACGTATCTCACACTGACCCCTTTCGCTGAATCCTTGCTGTATTATGACAATTTTTGTGAGACAAACTCCCTAATTTTCAATTAGCCGAAAGCGAAGGTCAGGCTGTCCTCGCCAGCGTGCCCAGGCGCATCTCCGGCCCATTGTGCCGTTATCTACGCTATTCACGATTGGGTCCACTGTTGTTGGTTCTTAGACCCTCTCTCACATTCGACCTCGATGCTCTCAAGGTTGAGATGTCCACTTAAAAATGGCTGAAAAATCGATTGTTTCTGATGGTTTGATTTCACCAGACTCTTAAGTAGTGGTACTACCTAAATGCTAGTCATCACATCACTGTCATCAGTAGTTAAACGATACAACGTCTCAAAAATATCTCAAGTGTCATGTTTCCATTTTTATTAACACCTTCTTTGCTACTATCATTTGAGAGTGCTTTACCAATATTATTTCTATCAATTGGTGCAAATTATTTCATGAAATTTATTTCGTTCTTAATTTGTTTAATTGGAAAAGATATATGCCCTACACCTACCCGAAAATCTGGCAGCTCCTTAACTAAGACTTATCCTTCGCGGTATTTTCAAAGACAAGCGCAACACAAACAGGTTCCAATCAACTATGGCATTAACGGAGCCCTACTGAGACGTGCGTATTAATTTAGTTTGTACCAATGATATCCGACAGGTGACACGATTAGTCATATCTGGAGCCAGACTCAACCCTAAGTGTCACCGCGGGTCCATTATTATCATCCCCACCCCATATAAATGTGGCAGCATATTGTACATGTTCGTAAGCCTCTTGCTACTGGCAATGCCCAAACGGATGATCCTCATCGGAAGCCGTTCGCGACAATTAAGCCGAAATCATTCGCTAATTACTTTAATTAAGGAAACAGAGGTCTCACCGCTGCCTAGTTTTTGCCGAGAAGTACATTCCGAAAGCTTAATGTTGAGCATTAAGCATCTCCCTGTTGTTAATTGTGATACATATTGTCCGGCGAAAGGAACTTTACGATGATCTATAATTAATGTTCACTCTATTTTTGTTAAATTCCTATTATTTTTGCCGCTTCAAACTTTAACCACAATGGGAGATTCAAGTCCTTGACAGTTTTTACCTTGCGTGTAAGGCTTAAACATATAGCTACTCCGGAGAAGTTTGGTTTTCATCATTGAAAAACGTGTCTGGGCTAATCCTACTCAATATTATAAATGCGAAAGTTTGAGAGTGCGTGTGTGCGCTGCGTACGTATATTTGTTTGTTACGACTTCACACTATTATGGCTGGACTGATTTGGATGAAATTTGGTATTTAGATAGCTGGACGTATAAATACCAAAGTTGCAACTAATGGGACCACACACCACTATTTTCGTATGCAAGCAATTAAGATTTTCGGCTAGTTGAACTGATCCCCGGTACCTAGTCTAGTTGGTATGACACGTCTAGCAAGTAAAGCCACAGAAGGTGCGGATTTAAATCTTATAGTGCGGTTCAAAAATCTTTCACGTTTAAATAAGTTCTAGTGTATGATATCTGCGGCACACAGCTTCCCAGCGAATCTAGATACCATTATAAACAACGAAATCCATAAAGATGGACATCATTACGAGCGCATTAGCGTATTCATTGTGGTGCGTCCGCGCAGTAATGAGTCAAACGCAGGTGCGCGAGAAATATAGCGTGAGTAAATCACGCCAAGATCGATGCAATTAATTGTGACTCCTTACCTGTAATGAACTACTTTACGCCCGCGGCTTGGCTCAGCAAAAGCTATGGGATGCTTGACAGCAACGTTATTGTTATTGGAAATGATTGGGGTCAATACCCTTTTCCTAGATATATTGATGTTTTGATACATGTTTGTACTTCGCCAAGAGTATAATCCGCTTTAAAACCAAGACTTTCTCTTATTTCTTCTTATGTTATGATCCGTTTTCTTGGTTATAGCAATAGAAAAGTATGATTGCTTATTTGGAGTCTTTTGGTATATTTTTTATTTCAACTCCAAATTTGTTACTTTCCATCCATTTGTCCAGTGGTAGTGTAGGGGTATGGCACGCAGCACGGAATGCTGAGGACCTGGGTTCGATTCCCAGCGCTGGTCTCTTTTTCTGGTTTTCTGCGCATCCATGTCTCAGTTTATATTTTCAATAGAAAAGTATTATTTTAATCCGAAGATTTAGCAAATATTACGTATAGGGAGGTACCATCGGCCAAATAAGTGGTCTATCAATTTTTAAACAAGTTTAAAAATATGTCGCTAAAATCGAACTTTACTTTTAAGTTGACAGACACGTCTAATGGCATTATTTTTTTATGACATGCAAACGATTCGACCATATATTTGGCTGATAGTACCTACCAAGATTTTCAATTTATTTTACTTTATCGCTTTGTCGGCGTATTTAACATATATACCTATTATACTCATGCAAAATTAGGTACAGCTTCCTAGCACAAACAGTCTTTAGGCTGAACCACAGACGGACGGACGGAGATATGGCGAAATTATAAACGTTCCTTGTAGAACTACGGAACATAAAAAAGTACTTACCCAATAACTTCCCTAAATGTCTTACTAAACAAAAATCAACGAAGGGTTTTTGGGCTAGTAAATAATTCCAGCAGCGTGGTACACAGCGTGGTAGGCACAAATATATAGACCGGTCGTAGAAAACTTAAATGATATGAGCCGCTAGAGGAGATCAGAGTCCGGGCAGCGACCGTGGGAGAGCCGTACAAATCTCCGCATCTCAGAACTGGTCGGCAGGTGCGCAAGAGCACGCACACAGGCGCGCGCACACATCAATGAAGCCTGCATGAGCGTACAAGTACACAAGCAAGGTTTAATCTCACTTGTTTATCTCTGATTTATTTTATTCGAACCCATCTCTAAAAGAGTTACGCTATTAATTTGTTACATACTTATATATGCCTCTAAATCTGAGGCTACTTATGTTTAATTCAGACGTCCGAACAGATGAAGCGGTAAGTTAAATTAATTTAAATGGCAACCTTATATATGTCCTAAACTAGATCTGCATTAAAATGTCGTCAATGTTCCCATCTAATTACTGGACATTCGACCATCTTAAATTGTTAAACATCGTGTATGTATCTCATTATTTACCCAATGAATAGTCAAACCTGATTTTTATCAAGATTAATGTTCTTTTTTTAAATGAAGTTGCCACTGAATAAATTATGTAGGTTTTAGCGCTATTTGTTGAGGTTATTTTTTAAGATCATCATAATCATCTCAGCATATTTATCCAATTGGTAAACACAGGCCTCCTCTCAGAATGAGAGAGCTGGGCCGTAATTCTCTCGCGAGCCCAATGCGGATTAGGAACTACAAACACACTATTAAAAAATTTCAAAGGTTGCGGGCAACTTTCTACACGACACGTTTTCCTTCACCGTAAAGCTCATGACAAATTTCAAACGTAATTTCGCACTTGAATATCGAAAAACTCAAAGATGCGAGCCCGGGTTTGAACCCACAGTCCTCTGCTTAAAAGGCCAAACCACTAGGCCACCACGGCACGGTTGGTCTCTAGATATTGACTTGACTGACGTTCTTTTTGTATTGTTCCAGACATCCCGTCGCAGGTGCCGCCGCTGACGCCGGGCACCAACAAGAAGATGGCCGAGGCGCTCAAGGCTACCTTCGCCTCCTGGGAGAAGGAGCAGCTGCGCCTCGGCGTGCCCAAAGGTAAGTAAATGTCGCTTTAAACCGGGGTACCTAAGCGTAATTTCAACGGCAAGCGTGCCATAAACTAAGCGCTAACTAGGATATATAGAGTTGGGTCATAATTGAATACAATTTACACAGCTTATAAATATGTAAACTCAATCCTACTTCATGGAACCCTGAAGCGTGCGAGGTGAAGCGAGGAATACATAAGAAATTAAATACTTGAAGGTAACTAGAAAGTTGCAGTGTAAAAACGAAGTTTATTGTTCATAATCACATCATAGCCATATGTAAGGTAATTGTAAGTACCCAAGAATGAAGTGAGGATGACAGCAGAAAAAAAGAATATATGTATAGGCATAGTCATTCATACGATGACGCGTGCCGTGGTTCTTATTACAATGTCATTTATGTCTAATTTTGTCAAAATCACGCGTTTTCGTGGATGGCACTAAGTATACATATAATTACATCTAAATATTTATATAAAATTTATAAATATAAACAAGCAGGTTTAACAGAAATCCTAAAATAAAGTATGTGTTTGTACAATGCAAGATTCTGAGCTTTGTCTATATATTTGAACTAAATTCAAATAAAAGGCAATAAACTGCCAAGCAAATAAAACACCACTTTTAAAAGCCGTAAATATCTGAATCGCGTCGGAAATCTGGAATGGCCAGAAGCCGTTGTCAATTATAAGCGTAAAATAGAGCGCATATAATTATGTTCGCTCGTGGCAGATAATGAGAGAAAGCAATAAACCGAATGCACCCTGGGATATAAATATACTTTAACCAGCATTATAAGTTCAGTCCTGCGAGCCGAGTATTGAAGTGCGAACGTTTAGTTGAATTCGCACAATGCCGCTTCCGAGTAAACGCTTCACGAGTTCTCACCGTGAAGGAATCTTCACACCGCTCAAACAGTCTCGCTTTTTGTTATTAATTACGTTTTAATTAAACGCTACAATTAAGCGCCTAAATAAATACGTAATCAAGGTGATTACACGAACTACATATTACGCTCTTCTGCTATTATTTAATCGAGTGTACCAAAAGCTCTTTGACCACCAATGGGTCATTATTCGAGTTTTTCAACCGCCTCATTTTTTGTGGCCACATTTTTTTTATAAATGGCCTATGGAATTGAGTGACATTTTTGATTTTTTTTAGACGTCCTGTACTTCTACTAGATAACTTAGAAACTGCACCAAAATCTTCTTCTTTGTCAACAAAAATATGCCCACGTTAATCAAACGGAAAAATTCTCGAATAATGACCCCAATAAAAATAGCACGCTGAGAGCTCCACAGCGATAAAATATATGTAAATAAGTACTAAAATATGATTAAATGAAACAAACCAAACGACAACGACATTTTCCCTCCCAACGTTCAGCCATGTAGGTACACGCAAAAACTGTTAGCATACAGTGCATCACATGATGCCAGCACGATTTACATATGGTAATGCGATGTGATGGACGCGTTGTGTCCGCCACACACCTCTGCCTTTGTTGGCGGTCGCATCAGAGTTTTAAAACAAAGTTCATGTATTGGAAAACATCCAATTTCTACTGTTAATCTGTTTGCTTATTACACCTACCTATCATACATTTTCGGCTGTCATGGCCACTAGAAGATTTTCAATAAGACAAGCAACAAAATATTCAACTTGTCTCGTTCAATTTCGTTGCTCCATTTAGATTACTGATCCAATTTTTCATCACCACTGTATCAGTTCAACTATGTTCCTAGGTGCTACCTCACTGACAACCTAAATAGGTACTTACTCGCCATAAGTCTTATTGTTTAGCGTTTCTTAAAGCCGCGGCTGATGTTTTTCCTCAAATAATTATTCCTTTTTTTGCGCCTGCGATGAAGAAATTCTAGCATTATGGTCGTCTTTCGTCCGGTTTAGTGCATGCAGATCTATCAAACGTCTACAGAGACGTTTTATGACTTTCCTTGTTCTTATTTCCAAGTTATGTGGCAGCGATAGTTTCCTTCAACTCCCTTCGCATCTCTTATCGGCTGCAGGGACAGGTGACGGGTCGGTGGCCTACGGCGGAAGTGCGTGAGTCTGTGCGCCGTCTATTCGCGCTTCCGGCGTGCCCGCGCAGCTCACAGGATGTGACGACTAAATCTCTGTTCGCGTCCAACATTCATATAAATGCAACACGCATCAAACAATTGGTTATGCACTAGGAGAGCTGCAAACCGTATGTGCGCGTGATTTTACTAAAATAGCAGACATGTATTTGTAATAACATCTATAACATTTCTTCTTTATTTTATGCAGAATGAAGCGACGATCTATATCATCCTCATGCATGACGACATCCTTAATGACGAGTCATTGCTGTTCTTTTTGACGACTCTATTATGAAATATAGCTGAATCTAAAACTGTACCTAATTTATACGCTTTTACAGTCCGTGACATTTGTGCACTACCTACGCATTAAACCAATATCGATCTGCCTAAACTTTTAGTCAGTTCAGCTCCATTGATATCCAAACTATTTCAAATCACTACTATCTGAATTACCAGATTGGAGCCCCAAGTAAGTCGCTGTATCTTTTCGTAAGTTATACTTTTTGTACGCTGACTTTATATTTAAAACTGTCGTCCTACTAAAAAGTCCTTAGTGTGGTTTCAATATCTCGTTCGTTATCAGTAACCCAATTCAGAGTACGTCAGCGGACTGGTTTTCATTAATTTTATAGCGTGGTTCTTGAATTTTCGACGCAATAAAACTGAAAACCATTGCACCCGAATTTAAGAACCTTATCAGGTTTTTAATCGTTCTTAGTTATTAGTGTGATAACAATACGTAACTTTATGAACTGCGACCGAATTTGAATATGAATGTAGCTTTATATTAATGACGTGCATATCGCAGTTCTAAAAGTTTTTGTTTTATACTAGATATTTGTAGTTTATTACACACAATCTGAAGCTGACAATTTATTACTACCTATGCCTTGGCTACTCACGAATACGAATGAATTTACTCCTGACTGTTGGATGTTGCTAAAGGTTCATAACTACGGAGAACCACAAAAGCGAATGTCATCTGCCTACTTATTTACTAGACAATACACTGACTGACGTGCACTCACAATCGTACGGACAGCAAAAACGAGTTATCTTGTAGCATTATAATTATTTGATATCATTACCTATTATTCACTGTAATATTGCCAGTAAACCGATTAAAAGAGTTCATTTAATGATTTTTAAAAACCATTCCGCACTAATCGAAATAGACAGGACTAAAGAAAAAACTACTAGAATAATCCTTGGTTCAGAACTTACTTAACGAACACCACTACCCACTTAATACACACATAACTCATTTTATCATAGATAAACACGGATACCGAACGTAAACAGTGGTGGTAGTTAAGCCGTATCTTAGTGAAGATCTAGAAGTTGGACATAAAATGCATGCAGCCTCCACAATGACGACATAGCCTGCAGGGTGTTATCTCCGCATCGGTTGTTAATGAAATTGGTTCATTATCATACTGAGCATGGCCTTTATTAGGACGTACCACAATTAGTACTACGGCTCAGTGGGACGTTGATATTTTAATGCGCAACTGGTATCTGTTAAGTTAGTTATTTCAAAGACAAATAAGTCTTTTGAGCCATTTTACTGTAACCGAACGGATTTGATTAATAGGGGAAGTACAGTTAGTGTCCTTACACAAATATCTGCTTATTTATACCACTAGTATAAAAAAGTGGACACATAAGTTATGGAACCCATCGTACCAGTCGCGTAGTGGAAATTTTGAGTTGAATGGTGTATGAATACACCAAATAGTGTCGTTTATCTTTATAAGTAGGTAGTTTAGCTTAGAAATAAACGATCCTAATTAGTGGTTATCCTGATCCTCAACTAGACAGCCTTAACATATTTAACGCCAATTTAGCTATTAATTTCCGCGGCGAGATAAAGGTCTAGAGAAATGAGCAAATTCGTCAATTATTTCCCTGTCATTGGTCCGTAAAGATGGCTGCGCTAGAGCGTACAATTAATTAATAAAAATAAGTGCCCCCGGAAGCTAGGAGCTGCTAAGAGTATGCCTACGTTTACCTGCTACCGTTACCCTGTTGCACGTTTCCACTTAACTACGGTTCAATCAAGAGCACATCGATAAAAAAGTTGTCTCCATCACCGAACTTCGTATTTGAAACACGTGGTCTACGTACATTTGAGTTTTAGCTTAGTACCAGTAGGTAGGTACTTTTTCTCGGTAACGCGTGGAGGTATTAAGCTGAAATTGATATCAAATACTGAGGTCTACTGTCCCTTGTAGCTGTGAAAAAAACAAATTTCTAAGCCAACGCAATCAAAAGATGCAGCCGTTTATGCTGCAAATTTCTGCAAATTTTCGAAACTCGCAAGGGAATCAAAACCTACCGGGTACTTCCCGTGAACTCAGAATCTTGAAATTTGGTATGAAGGTAGCTATTATAACACAACCAACTAGAAAAGTCTGAAAATCTTGATATTTATGTCTGTCCGTAAATATCAATGACCAATATAATCTGACCCCACACTGCGTACATTTTGCTTAAGAGTAGGGCTCTGCATACACTGGATAAATTAAAACACTCGGAAAAAGCGAGAAATATCTTCAAGACACGATTCCCGTTTACTTACATACCTATAAATGTGTACGGAACCCTTGGTGCGCGAGTCCGACTCGCACTTGCCCGGTTTGTTTTGTTACAATAATGAATTATCATTGACGTGCGATCCATGACGATGCTACATGACTGATTCTTCTGTTAAAATAAATTATAACAATTTAACATGACTAACATGACTGCCTACTAGTGTCAATCTTATTTTTAGGGTGCTTTTGTGCACATTGTTAGTGCCTTATTCCCACCATTTAATTGTAATAAAAATAAACAATGATAATTAAAAATCAAAAGTAGGAAGTTCAAATCAATAAAAACACAAAAGCATACATTGTCACGTGTTTTTTCGGTCAACATTTATTGCAACAATCACTAGATTTCTCCAGACATGGCGGAATGGAAACCCACATAACTAAGCATCGCAGTCCGAGCCCATCTTATGGCATAAACATTTACTCCCGAAGGCGGCCACCGACTAAAAGCGGTAATTAAACTAATTATTGAATATTAGCTAGCTCTGCTCGCTCCGGGGAAAAAGTTAAGTTCCAAGCGTAGTGCAATTTGTAACACATAACTCCATTTGTATTGATTGACTTTTTGTCCGCGCTACTGTTTAAAGAATCTCGGCGATGTGTGTTTAGATTGATTGCATAGCGTTTACTTATTAATGATTATACAGATGTTTTATTTGAATGTCTGCACCCAATTTAGAACGATGCAAGGTTTTAAAATTCCCGTGGAAATTAAGTAAAATCCTGGAATTAGACTCTTAGTACGTTTTGAAACCAAAATACTAAGTAGACAAGTGCATATCAAATTATACTTACTTGACATGATAACAAGGGTTACACTAGTATACACCTCTTACATTTATCTAGTTTCACATCAATACAAAACCTTTTTAATAAACAACTTTATTTTGTTATGACGATTAAAGTTTCTATCTATCTATCTATCTAACTTCGTAAAAGTTCCAATCAAATATTGAGCAAATAATGTTCTATTTAATTGTCAGTGTTTGTCAGTGCCAAGGTGTAGTGGTAGGGTTGCTATGGTCACCTGATTATGTTTAGCAGGTTGACAGGTTGACGCAGTATGTCCTACTCAATCGGTAAAGCAGATTAGCGCTCACACTGAGCAAAGGAAAATGAAAATAGATCTTAGGGTGACTAACCTTTTTTTACTCCGACTGTATCTAATATTTTACGAGTACGAAGTCGTGAGTAAAGGCTACTTCATTTGTAAAAAATATACACGATAGGTATGTCAACATCTTTTATTCGATAAATTTTAATCCACGTAGGTATATTGAAACGTGCACTAGTAAAGATAAACATAATATATCATTTATTGCCACAAAACATAGTACAACGAAGACTTATTACAAAGAATAAAGAATTTAATAAAGCTTTTTTTCTTTCATGATAGGTATAAGAAAAACTACACCTATCTACTAAGAGTGGAATCTTGCGGCCTGGCCACGTCTGCAGGCGATTAAGCGTAGCGAGCGTTCTTTGCGTTGCGCTGTGATAACGTCTTGGGCGTGCTATTAGTCAGAGAAAACGCTTACCACACCGCCAGTCGCGCTCGCGCCAAGTGAGCGTTGGTGATGCGTTGTAGCCAAGTGAAAATGCTTATAGTTTCAAGCTATAATCATTTGCGTATGTTAGAGCTATTAAGGCTCCATGTATCCTTCTACATTAGAAACCCTTCGGCGTAGAGACAGACCGCGTTTTGGCGTGAAGGTCGCGAGCTTCCGGGCACTGTGGCAAGTTCCGTTGTTGGCCAACGCGTGCGCCGTTTATTGCGGTTGCATCCACAGAGCTATGCTTTTGTCGTTATTTTGCTATTGTTGTAATCGCGTGTTGTATATCGATACCTGCGATGATTTAAATGCAATTTATTAAAAAGTCAAATTAAGCAACGCACATGGCAGGTAGGAAAGTACCTATGGGAAATTTTAAAAATTAATTGACACTGCGCTGGGCTTACATGTACGTCGTACCATTTTGAGTTTTAACTCTTTTACCAAAATTTAATGAGTTGATCATAACTATTGAAACTAACTTTACAAACCTATTGCATAAAGTCTGAAATGTCATGTTTTATAACAAGAGATATAGAGCCATTACAAAGCCCTGTTATTTATACACTAGACGCCCAAATTTCAGGGACGGCGAAAAAAAAATTCCGAGGGTATGACTGTGATGAAAATATACCTACTTTCACATCAAATGTGAGAAAACATAATTCTTACGGCCTGACCAAGGTAGCGCGCAGTAGATGCCGTGCTGTTATAGGTCTTTTATAGACGAAGCTCAGAACTTTAGTCAATAATTTCATTGAACGCAAGTGTAGGTTACTAAATACCTACTACCTATTACCTACAATCCCCAACACTTTTAAGTTAAATCTTGTGACGTGGTCATATAATATATGGGTACCTAGTTCAGTATTTGTCAGATTACTAAAGTATATAGGTACTGGTCATAAACGGGCAACAAATAAAAAATTGTTTTGTTTTAAATAAAAGATCAAAATCAAACTTTAATTAACTATAATAATAAGGCTTTGTAACGAACAAACTATGGATAATAATCTGAATTAAATTACATTATTATTTTATTATTATTATAATTTGCAAATTGGCCGCAGAAGTCTCTTTTATCTACCTACATGTCTTTTTTCAACCTTTTAACCGCCACAGCACAGCCGACAATTTTTTTTCTGAAAATCGTTCCATATGCGCAACGAAATGCCGACATGGCCACTATGGCACTTTTTTTCAGGTGTTGTGTTTTACCGACCGGGGCGGTCAAAGGGTTAATCTACGGTCGCCTTCGGCAAGATCATCATTGCCAAGACGAATACACCGCAAGGAACTTTAATAGAAAGTGTTTTTTAGTTAAAACATATTAGAAATATTTCTGGGCATAATATTAGTACAACAAAAGATTATTAAAACCTTTTTCTTTGTGTGTGTCCCGGAATTCGAACTTCGACATACGAGTACCGGTACTTGTTGCAATCAAGATGCGGGTAGTACGAAGGACTCGAGCTGTTTAGCAATCATGATACCCTTCATAACTTCAGTCTACTCGTTTATTTGTGTGTAATTGCGTAAATTTTGTTGTATTTGTGTGTCTTTTTGTGATCCCAATAATATTATAAATGCGAAAGTTTGTAAGTCTGTTTGTGTAAATATCTTCTTACTTTCTTTAGTTGTGGGTGAAAATTACGAGTTTAAAACATTATAAAACCTTGTTGTACAACCAATGCGTGTTCAATATAAATAACTACGATGTATTACTACCTAAAGTTAACTACAAATTAAACTACGTAGTTGGCTTATTGAAAAAGTGTTCTATAACTTAAAGGAATTCTTTAATAACTATGATAAATATATATTAAAACAGATTGCTACATTAGTCTTAATTTAAATTATTATTGTATGCCTCTATAGGGAACTGTTGATACTTCTATTATTATACAATTAAACATTCTTATTCTCGTTCTCATTCAGACCCTCGACAATGGAGCGAAGCAGCGGTAGCCGCGTGGCTGCGCTGGGCGGCGCGCGAGTTCTCGCTGGAAGGCGTGGCGTTGCAGCAGTTTGCGCGTGCGCAGGGCAAGGACATCTGCGCCATGGGCCGCGAGCAGTTCGTGGCGCGCGCACCTGCCTTCATGGGCGACATACTCTGGGAACACCTGGAGATTCTGCAGAAAGGTTACTGTCATACTTTACTGCATATTACTTGCGGTGCGCGTATCTCTACAGTCATAATTTTCGCAAGTTATAATGAAATGTTTGTTATAACTTTTGAACTTATTCATAATTTTTTCCCCGTCGAAACCATAATTTTATCAGAAATTATTACATGTTTATCTTATAACTTATAAAACTCTATAGGTTAGGTTAGGTTTGTTTTATAACAATTCTGAACAAACGAAAAATGTGTTATTAAAAACAATACATTATGACAAGTAAACATTACATTATGAATTTTATTTCGACAGTTAGCGAGTGATATGGACCCTATTAGGTACTTGAACTGAACAATTATCTGGCAGCTTTCTCTCAACTCTCAACGAAATGGCAATAGGTATTCGATAAAAAAATGTTAGTCAACCTATTATACACAATGCCAAGGGGCCTTTTTTGGGTTCCGTAGTCCTACACAGACCTGATAGTTTCGCGTGCGTACGTCCGTCCAGCTTAGCTTAGCTAAAGCTGTGTATCGACTTCGCGCGGCAAACCATCGAACATTGCCTCGCGTGGTAATCGCGCACTATAAGAATATTCGCGCGGCAGATCGAACAATGCTAGCGCGGCGCCGCGCGGTGTCGGTACGCAACTTAGAGACTGGTGCTTGAAAGCTGTAATTTTATTTTAATTTTGTAGGAATAAAACTAGTCCATCAATATTATATTCATGCTGAACTATTTAACAGTCTTATTTTGACCTTTCACAATTCGCTTCTTTGTTTTACCAGATGTAGAAAAAGAGCGTTCTCTGCTCGCTAACGTGCCTCCGAACATGTACGAGAGCAACGTGTGTCTGCCCGAGCTACCGGACTACATTCCGCCGCCCGCGCACCATTACAACAATAACAACAACAACAGTGGTGAGTACTAGCTTAGACCTAACGAAATAACAAGCTGGCTTCAATAGTGTTATATAATGCATGCCCATGCTTACTGACTGCATTACGCCGCCCGCGCACCATTACAACAACAACAACAGTGGTGGGTAGCTTAGTAATAACTAGCTAGTTTCAGTAGGGTTAGGTACATATTAATTGCCCGAAAGGACTACATATATCCCGCCGCCCGCGCAGCACTAGAATTACAATGACAACAACAAGTAGCTTCAGTAAAGTAACTGTGTCTGCCCGAGCTAAATAACTACGTTCGCTCAGTTCACCTCTACAACAAAAACAACGACGGTAATACCTGCTTTAAAACAACAAGCTACCTTTAGTATGACAACTTGTGCCTGCCGGAGCAGTCTGCGCCTGCGGCCCACAAGTAACTCTAAAAAAAACAACAGTGGTGAGTACTAGCTTAATAATTACAAGTTACAACCTGTACCTATATAGTAGAAATAAATATACGAATACATATGTACATGCAGCTCACAGGGATAGGAGCCAGCTGGTGGTATTATATTATGGATTCAATAATATCATTGGTAGACAAAAAGTTACAACAATAAATTAAACCGACTCAAAATAAAGTATGAGAATATTTTTCTACATACTTGAATCATCATCATCAATCATCATCCCAACTTATATACGTCCCACTGCTGGGCACAGGCCTCCTCTCAGAAAGAGAGGGCTTGGACCGTAGTTCCCACGCAGGAAGACATCGTGAGGAAACCTGCACAACCTGCGAAGCAATTCAATGGTGTGTGTGAAGTTCCCAATCCGCACTGGGCCCGCGTCGGAACTACGGCTCATACTTGAATAATAACTCAAAAAGATGTCGTCAGACCTTAAATCAAATTTAAATCGGACCAAATGAAAAGCATCAGGTTTCAAATAAAAAAATAATCATCATCATTAAATTTTAATTTGAATTTTGAAAATCGGTTACCTACGTATAAATAAAAATTCCGATATAAACACTCATTAAAAATAAAGTCGAATTGAAAACCTCCTTCTTTTCTTGAAGAAGGTTAAAAATTAACAAACAAATTAAAATAAAATAAAATAAATCGCATGAGTCTTTAAAACATCCGAAGTAGTGCTAATTTTAATTAGATGATAGCATCAGGCGTATTAGACTGGTATTAAACCTTAAACTGGTCAACATTTATCGAGAACTAAAATCTACGTATCATCTCGTACAAATACGTAATATTTATTAAAACGAAGACATTTCTCAGAGCAGTCAACGCCAGGGGTGTCGATATCATGTCATAAAGATAAGGGAATAGGCCACTTATCTGCAGAGCGGTAAACTCAACCTCATTAAACTACCATTCGCGATAACTCCGCAATTATAGACGACTGTACATGCATGCAATTTCACCGTAACTGTAAAAAAAGTTATGCCATCCGTTGCCTTTGACACCTCTTTTTATGACAATTTTAGAATATAATTGAAACATCTGACGATAAATTTAATAGTTAGAAAGACGTGTCATCGGCTGAATCCGTGCATGGGAGATAAAATGAGTTTTACAATCGGGGGTCGGCTGTGCAATCTCACGGATAAAAGCTCATTTCCATTAGATATAAAACTGTGTTTATTGCGCTGTAAATCATCGCAGCGGGATGTTTTGACTGCAAGCCGCGGTCGCGCTCAGCTACTGAAATAATAAATTAATGAAGTAGACAAGAACTCCTCTTGGACATCGTTAGCACGGGTGGTCTCGCCCCAGACGTTTGTGTTTCCAATTTACACTTCCAATTGATGTTAAGCATATATCTTGCTAACAGCCAGCGAACGACTTGATACCTTTAACCTTTTTAGGGTTCCGTAGCCAAAATTGCAAAAGTGGAACCCTAAATAGTTTCGCCATGTCTGTATATCTGTCTGTCTGTTCGTCCGCGGCTTTGCTCAGGGACTATCAATGCTAGAAAGCTGTAATTTTGCACGAATATATATATATAAACTATTATACACCCATCCCAGCCTATACGTCCCACTGCTGGGCACAGGCCTCCTCTCATAACAAGAGGGACCCTATTATACGAAATGGTACAATAAAAAATAGAAAATATATTTTTTAGAGTACCTCCCATAGACGTAAAGTGGGAGTGTTTTTTTGTGTACAAAATACGAAATCCTTAGAAAAATATTACTAATTTTTTTCGTAATGGCTACGGAACCCTATGTCGGGCGTGTCCGACCCGCTCTTGGCCGGTTTTTATTTCGTAGTCGTAGGACAGCCACCGTAAATTTGCTCTTCAATTTATGGTTCATGTCATCGTTGCTGCATGTGTCATGCTTACAAAAAGGAACACTTATCACAAGTCGTCCTTTCTAAATGTTCAATTATGCTACCTACCGTACAAACATACTCGTAATATAATTGTCAGATGTGGCAACTCTGCCTTCTAAAGCTCAACTCTACCTACTTAGGTCTGCGTTAAGTCATAATATGGTTGACTACACTGCATCTAGCCCATTATTTATCATAAAAATTACACGTTTGCCTTGAGTGACAATATACTTGACAACACTGGTTCTACCACAGCCACAGTAATACCTAGCCAGAGTTGTCACATCTAAATGTAGGTAAATAATGTCAAAAAAGTCAGAGCACAAACAATTTTTATAGTCTTAGTTCGTCGGTTAAAATTAGCGCCTTTATAAATAAAATTAAGTGGTGCTTAATGTAGCCTTAAAACATACAAAAAAATAGAAAGATTTCTGACTTAATCTTATTTTCAATTGGTTTTCGCTATCAAATTTTATTTACGTTTTTTTTTTCGTTTTTCGTAAAGATAAAGTACTATGTATGTCCCTACCTATCAAATATGAAACAATATACCGCACATTTACTTTCGCATTTATATTGAGTATAGTATGAATTAATACACCTACATACGTTTCAGCACTAGGCTAGTGAGTTATGATGTCGAACACATGCGATGCGCTGCAGTTCCGCCCGGCTGCGCCCGCGCAACTCGACCTTGGCGCCGTTTTTCCGCTCTCTTTCAGTTGATCCGAGGTCTTAGCGAAAATTGTCTCATTCTTTTGCCGTAACTTGAGTTTAGCGACATCTGAAAAGGCCTTACGGGAAAGCTCGTTTAGCATTAACTTTGAAATACATAAGAGCTGTTGATGGTATTTTATATATTCATTTTTTTTATTTCATATTACGTCAAATTGCACTAAGATCGCTAACTATAATAATAATTGAATGTTCAATAAAAAAGTTTACATTCTGCCTAATAAGAAAACGGGTTAGATATTTACGATTAAAATTGTATTAAACAATAACCAAAGCAAACTCGCCAAGCAACTTTAAATATTCCATATCAAAGCTACGTTCGATTAGGACAAAATTTCGGTAATTACAGCGGACGTAAGGCTAGGTTCACAACCTCGGCGCAGGAGCAGATTGACCAACGCGCCCCTTCCACGCCGCCGCGGCCCGGCGAGCGGCCAGCGGCGATCAGTCTTCGAACACATACCTTCTTGTGCTCATCACACTTTGTTTTTTACATATTGCACTGCTAGTGTTACTTTACGCTCTGTATTTGAAAGTTCAGTGTTTTTTTTTTATTTACCTAGCTTTTAATATTTTTTTATTCAAGTTACTTTTCGTATTATTAAAATACTTTTTTATTTTATAATAATTAAGTCTATATTGTATAGGAATTTGTATATTTATTTCATTTGTTCATAATTTATTATCTTTTTAATAGGAAATTTGGCACTGTTGGCTGTTGTATGATTTTTTTGTATTATTGAAATGAGTGTGAAGTGACCGTCAGTGCGCGTGTCAACATGTCTGCCCTGGACTCTGGTTAAGCTATGTTTTTGCATCCGAGCTCCCGTGCCAGGGACTCCACGGAGTTGGACCCTGTTATGGTATGGCGTGGTGAGTTACGCTTTTTTATGACTTACCTATTCCCATTGGACAGAAGCCGAAGAAACGTTTGTAAAAACTTACGGTTCTGGAACTTTTTAATGTATATTCACCGAACGTAGAGCTTACAGTAACTAATACGCATTACAATTTTAACAGAAAGTTTGACACGCATGCTAGATAAGGAGCATTTATTTTGCGCCCAACACACGCCTAGCTATGAATATCTAGTGTTAATTGCAGGGTAACTGTAAGTTGAAAGACATACCAAGGCTGCCGTATTGATGTTAGACAGCGGTAAAGATACCTTACACTCGCGTACGAGCAAATTTTTGATGCGTCCTCGCGGCAACTTGAGCGTGAACAACTAATGCAACTGGGCCGACAAAACTGAAGGTTAACGCACAAAAAGGTATCATAAATTCAATATTTTGCAACTGCACTCGTATTAATAAGGTAAGGTGTATGGTTAATGTTGTTGGTGCAATTCGAAGCATCCGCGCTGTCGCAAGGGGGCGATCGCAGCGCTCGCGCATCCTTGCGTTGCGTAGCCAAATCACCGGACGTGGGTTCGGAACAATTGCACAATGCGCGTGCAGTGTGCGCGCCGCCTTAGCGGCGGCGACCGCGCGCTACGCCCCGTAGAGCCCAGCGTAGCTCGTAGCATTACTGACTATCGTAACAGCGGCGCAAACGCACACAAACAACTGCATTTCTCGCTTTCAATATTATTTATACCTACTTGCCTAAATATTCGCTTAAAATTGAATAGGTTTCACAAGTTTCTTCAAATGCTTTATTAATAATAGATACGTAGACGTTCCACGTTGATTAATTAAATGGAACGAATCGGATACGAGTACGAGAGCAATAATGCCAACGGTAATTTAAGTGGCGACCATCCAAGGATCGTTATAATTTATTTCCATGAAGTGATTTGAACGGCTAATGGCTACTAGTAGCTCGTCGCGCGGTGATAACTTATAGCGGAACCGTATTTATTACTTTTTATGTATTTATTTATTATTATAATTTTGAGTTTTTAATCATTGCGGGAAGAGAAACGTTACTTTTTGATTTTTTTACAGTTCAATGAATATCACTGTTTTCAATCATTAACCGAAATAAATCCCATAAATAGGCCTCCAATGGCTCCAATAGAACGTCACTGATACCATTAACAGAACAACACTTCATAACTGTCAGATTTGAAGTGTTGACAAGAAAAGTATTGAGCTTTCTAAGATATCAATAAAAAGATACGTGTCGTTTCGAGCAGCCACATCCGGTGGCCATTGTGCTTCAACTGGCAAGCTTCCGGTGCAACCCGATACGCACTCCTGCGCACGTGCGCAACCTTTTCAAAATTTGATCTACGAAAATTGGAACAAAGGGTGTTAGAGCAGGACAGGACAACTTATAAGTCCCCGACAACTACCGGCCGAGTACGATGACAAGTCAGTTCAAGTTCTGGCCACCGAATATTCACTTCATTTATTTTACTATTCATTCGATTCAGGCAGTCGCTCTTCTTAATGACTCATTCATAGACGTCGCTTAGAAATAAATAGACTTTAACGTGCACAAAGACAATGTAGAACCAATATCACGTACATAGCACGTGCTGTATAAAAACCTAATAAAGTGCTGGCACATTCATAGTGGGTATTGCTGAACATATTCACGGCACGAGATAGGAAGATAGACTTTATTTAAATAATATTTTTAATTAAAGTTGGACTTGCACACGGAGGATTCCGTACCATAGTACAATTTCTTTGATTTATAACATGATTTTGTATTGTTATTTCATATTTTGACGGCTAAAACTCGTTCTTTTTCGAATGTTTATTTTACAGAATTATTTGAATGTTTAGTTTGTAGGTAGGTACCTATTATGGTTCAAAAATGTAGCCCTGTGGATAACGGATAGGCAGCGGAGCTTAAGTAATAGGTTCTGTTCACACCCTTTGGGTACAGAACCCTAAAAGAAACAAGACAAATCAGATTATCCGTGAAAAATGACCATTGTTCGGTAACAATAAAAAAATGGGCACATAATAAGTCCTTGAGCAAGCAGACAGGTAAGAAAGACGACGAATTAGCTTTCAAGGGTTGGCACACTACCAAAAGAGCATAGGGTGATTCTTTAACATATTGTGTACTTGTATTTTGGAGGGTGCTCGCGCGCGCCCGCCGGCAGGAGGGGCCCTTGTCCTTCAATAAGCCCTTAATAAGAGCCCTTGCCAGGGGTCTATTCAATGACTCCTTTCTTACACATTCACCTATTTCAGGTGGCCTTGATTGGAATCCTAAATTGTATTTCGCCTGTCAATGCATTCAATAATCGGGTCAGACCCCAAAAAAAGATTTCAAAACGGATCCTTATCGCGTTGTTTATTTATAACTTAGGCTCAAAAAGCGATTGATAAAATTTCATGCTCCAATAAAATTTTATTATCGTTTTCATGAGGCTACAAAACGTATTTTATCAAGATTCAACTGTTTTAATTTGATGTTTCTTTTTGTTGGGTTAACATATTTTAACACCGTAAAAAATAAGTTTTTTTTTATTTATTTTTTAATGGCAATATACAAGTTCGGATAGAACGACGATTAAGTTCTCACATCTTTATTAATGGAATTTTCCCCGCACAATGTTCTTATAAGTAGGTAGGTAGGTACCTACTCAAGTAGGTACCACCTACAACAATGTTGTCGGGACTCGCTCGTGTTCGCGTGATTCGTGGAACACTGATAGCGCGTTATCGGCCAATTCATTTCAGTTACAATAAATTAAACGCATTTTTATACCCTTTACGAACCTATCTTATGTTTCGCTCCCGCGTACAATGTATTTTTTGCAGAAATTTGAGATTTTGCGCAGGTGATTGCTAAATTTAACCTTTGTTAAAGTGTTAGATGAGTACCAAAGAGTTTAAGAGACTATTCGACTCAATAATAGTGTCGGATTACGGGTGCAGGAGCCGACAAACGCCGGCGGCGCCTTTGTACCCGAAATTAATTAATTGTCGTATTTGCGGTACCACGCCGCAGGAATCCTCGCAAGAACAAATATTTGCCGACTGTTCATTACCCTTTAGGTGGCGCGTTTTAATTGTCGATCGCCTTTATCGGTGCGGAGCGGAGTTGATTGCTATTTCTAGCATGTTGCTTTTCATTTTTATACAATGATTTATTTCAATTCAATGCTCGCATGTAAGTACTTAAGTATGTATGGTGTCTAACAAATCAAATTTCACCCAACTCTAGTGCTCGGATTGACTTGAAATTTGGTACGATCATGTAGAATTTGAATGATAATGCAAGTACATCATCAAAAAAATATTTGGTTATCGGTTTGAAGAGCCATCAGTTTACTTACCCATGATTGAAATTATTATGTGTATGGATCAAAAATATGTAAGTAAATCTAATCTATTCATATATTTGGAAACGAAAGCTCTGATTAAATTTTATTAATGACTTGTGCCCCCAACTTTGTACGTGATCGCGATTATAATAAAGTACCTAATCGATACCAGATATCATCACCTATAATTCCAAGACACAACTCAAAGGAACAGAACGAGCGTGTCGGACCAGAATCACTATCTAACATAAATATATACATAAATAAGTACCTTTTATACGCTAACCCGTGGGAATTTTGAAAATTCCTTTCACAGTCCACCTCTTTGACCTTAGGGATCTACTAATACTACATTTCAAGTCCTCCAATAGCTTAGGCCGTGTGTTGTCTGTTAGTCACTCATGTTACCCTTTTACTAATTGTGGTATGGCTTTTTAAAAAAGATTAAATTTTTCAGCTCGTTTCGCATTCCAAATACCAATGCATAGAGCACATAAAGAGGGCAAATATAAAAAAGGCTTGGCGTGTACAGGTAAAATTTTGCCACGGTGACTGTCGGATATCTCTGTTTTCTTCATTGTAAAGACATTACCTAGCCTAAGGGACTCCGACCCTGAATAGGTATTTGATATTAATATTAACTTGACACGACTACGCATTCATGAGAAAAAAAATACAGTATAGTACAGGCAGATATAGGGGTATAGGTAGAGTCATTCACGCGATGACGCGTGCCGTGGTTCTAATTACAATGTCATTAATGGCTAATTTTGACAAAATCACGCGTCTTCGTGGATGGCACTAGGTATAAGTAGGTAACAGTTTTGGTAGTTATCATTAAAAAATAATTGAGTGCGTATTTAAGTTATCCCGAGCGTTATCTGCAGGGTTGTGCGGGCGCCGCGCCGGACGGCGTGGGCGGTGGCCCTGACTGCGATAGCTGTCACAACTCTGACACGGGTCATTCAGAACTTTTTCACTCGCTCACTAATCCCTAATAGATAACTATGTTGTGAATGTCATCATCAGATAGGTTAAACAGAAAGAGATACTAGATAATCAAAGATTGACCAAGCCCACAATCTCTCCGGAAACTGTTTCCGCTGATTAGTCGAAACATGATAGATAATTATTTGGAATTTTTTAATTCTTTTTTCTTCTTATATATTTAAGACTGATATTTGACAATTAACAATAACAATATTGTCATTGACAAACATATTACAATTTTGAGTTGATAAATGTAGTATCTTGCGCGTTCTCGTCACTGGCGGTCTGAGACGAAGAATTATTGGCACCGGAAGTGACGTCCCGGCCGCGGTCCAATTTAAACGCCGCCCACTTCAGCCAAGATCGACAGAAGCCGCTCGCTGCAGTCTAAATTACATCAAGTAGGTACAATTTGGACAGCCAAAGAAGAAAATTAAAAAAAAACTGTGTCACGAACGCGCCATGGTTTTCGATTTAGTAAGTACTTTTTATTTTCAATTTGATAATGAACCCTGTTAACAAAAACAAAAACATAAACCGTTTTTAATTTATTGTATACTGTTAAAAATAAAATGCCATATTTACGACTGCAGGACCTTTTAAATATGCATTATTTAATAAAATCCTTAATTCACAGGAAACAAAAGTTTTTAACCTTTTCCCGAATGACTCTAAATTTCTAATTTGAATTCAATCAGTTCTGTATAACTAACGAAGAGCCGGATGTACTCCGTTTTTTAATTAGCGCGAAGGTTACGGGGAGTGCTTAAATCTTTTTTACGTTCTGAATGGTCGTAAAGGGCGGGATAATCGTATGCGCCCGTTAGATATTTATAAAGCTTTGACATTTCTGGATGAAGTGCTCCTGTGTCGTACAGATTTATGTTCTGTTTTTCAATGTTTTATCTAAAAAAGATTGTTTATCTGGCACTTCCGTCGCCTGCCGCGGCCGATACGCTTGCTAGCGCTTTATTGTTTACACTTAATGTAATTCAAAGCAGGGAATTCCTTGGTAAATTGTATTTTTAAATTTAAACTGCCGCTGGGAATGACGGAGTTTACCTCGTGAATATCGATCGCCGCCGGCTTGTTTTAATGCGGCTTTGCCATTTCGATCGATATTACGCTCATGCCATACGTAATTTTCCTTTATGTTCCTACGCCGACCATTTGCGTGCCTATTTTGTTAGCAAAGCAACTTTGCATTATTTTAGTGCTATTTTCCTGTTTTTTTTCTGATTAAGAAATAACGTTACTGTTTCAAACTTGTGGTATAACCCCCCAATATTGTCATTTCAAATTACAATATCTTACAAACAGCTGAAGCAATTTTAATGAAACTTAAATACTATAACATTATCATCTCCAACCACCTCAATTAAACTACCTTTGATTAAAAAAGAACGGCATTAAAATCAGTCCATCGGTTTGGAAGCTATGATGCCACAGCCAGACTTACACACACATAGCGGTGAAAAATAACACCCTTCTTTTTGCGTGGGAGGGTTAAAACATTTTACTCTAAGTAATTTATTTCTTAATGATTGAACGGTTTGCAATCTCGCGCGTTCTTATTTCCTGCCAGTGCTGTCACGGGCTGAAATTGTTCGAGCATAGACAATATCCCGCGTGTGTTTATTTCCGCGACCCATTTATTCAAACATCGAAAACTCATTTCCCGCGCTATTTCCCCTGCAACCGCGGTGAGGCTGCACTTACAAACGCGTTTCGACTGCATTATTATTTACCTGAAAAACTAAATGATTTTGCTAATTATTTTAGCATTTTAAAAGGATTAGGGTGATTATTAGCTAGTTTCTTAGAACCCACGAATAAAAATCGATGTAGAGTCGTTAAATTCTTCGAAATTCCTAAGTATTTCAACAGCTTAACTAAATCCAACATGGCTGTTTTCTGTATTAACTAATACCATAGCTAATGGACATAATCTTATCCCTCACACTTATTAAACTTTTAGCTCATTAGGAGTAGGTAACCATAGAAATACGTAATATGACCAAATATCAGTCGCATTTTAGACGCATCAAAATCGCTTCCTTCGGCAGACAATGGGCCCTCTATATCCGGCGGCACACGTGCTCAGGTGCCTATTATACTGTCTCGCCCCTTCTTGGTACCTTTTGTGAACTTTCAAACCCACCCCCTTGTAACTTGACCTGATTTTGGTATAGCACCGCCCTGCAGCTCGTGCCCTCCCACAGAATCATATTAAAATCTCGGAATATATGACAATATCCGAAACTGATACTCGGGCACATCTGTCTCGAGTACTTTGTCAACATGGCTCCCGTTCGGCGAAACCACGAACAATGCAAATGAGAGTTATACTGAATTTAAAATTCAAGTGGTTTCCAAGTCTCGGGCACGGCCACTATCAAACAATAGGAATCAACGTCAAGGTCGCGCATGCGTCATCCGAGTCATTATTTTATATGTAATTACGATCTACGCGGTCACATCGCGGCAAATTAGCGTGGCAGAGCCGCGACGAAAATAGAGAAATATAATTTTTGGTGTTTGTCAAGTAATGGATGACAAATGAAGACAGCTGCGGGCCCATTATGTTAAAATAGCTGCCCCGATACCAATCAAAAGTATCAATAAAATCATCGTTTTACTGGTCGCGTTAAAACAATTTGGCAGATGTTCTTCTAAAATCATTCACACTTCACCTGTTCCAGAATTTCTGCAACTATGATTTCTTTTGCAAATTGTTTCCAAAAAAATTGTAGATTCAATAAGAAATTAGTAATACCTACCTACATAAAAAGCTGTGGTGGCCTAGTGGTTTGACCTATAATAGCCTCTTAAGCATAGGATCGTAGGTTCAAATCCGGGCTCGTATTCTCTGAGTTATTCCAAATTCATGTGCGAATTCACATTCGAAATTTAAGGTGAAGGAAAACTTCGTGAGGAAACCTGTACGAACCTGCAAAGCAATACAATGATGTGCTTGAAGTTCCCAATCCGCACTGGGTTCGCGTGGGAATTAGGTACGGCCTAAGCCGTCTTATTCTGAGAGGAGGTCTGCCTACCCAGGAGCGGGATGTTATGTAGGGTGTATATGTATACCGGTATTAATATTATTTAAATTTAACTTTCTACCGTGCATTGTTTAGTTTTATTATAACGAAAAACTTTAACTTTGACATACAATTTTAGGATATTCTGAGGTACTCGTCAATTCGCTAAAACATAATTTTGATGAGATGTCACTTCCATTGTTTTAAAAGTCATAGTTGTATTGTTCTAAACCATTTAATGTCAAGAACGCAGTTTTTATACGTTCGAAAACAATAGCGGGCTGTAAACGCTCAAACTTTACAAGCAATTTGCTAGGAAACTGTAAACTGCGAACATTGTGGGTACAGTTAAAAAATCATTAGCTACTTAAATTACACGCTTTTAAGCATGTTATTCACTAAAGGTCAACTTCAGTTTTTATAAAACGTTTAGGTTTAAGGAAAGGATAGAATTTTTAATACACATTTGATATACTTTTAGTTTATTTTGAGGCTTTCGTACAGCAAAAAAACGAAACCGTTATATAACTGTGAGGTCTGTTTGTCTGGCTATTTGTCAATTTCTGATATTCACAAGTAAATCAAAACTAGGTACCTAGGTAAAAAATTACAAACTGACAGTTGTACGATTCTCAATATTTAATTTGGGTAAATGTGGTATATAGGATTGTATTTTTTCAATTCCAAAGTTAATTCAAGAGTACTTAAGTGAGAGTTAGGTACTCGTTAGGTAGTAAGTAATGATGTACATATTATTACTAGGTAGTGGAACCCATTTTAAACGAGTCCGCATTTTACCGACTCTCTACCAAACAGATAAAATAATAAATAATTTAATTTATTATTAACGTTTATTTGTCAAGGCAAGAGCCCTTCATATGTTGTTAGACAATCATAAACTAATTTAGGTGCTCGCGCTAATTTCCATGTTTCTGGAGGGTTAGCAAAAAAATCAACGGTTGCGCAACAGTTGGTCGTCGTAGCAGGTGGCGCGACAGGTCGCGCGCGCTCGTGTGTCTCCGCCGGTGCTCGTGCGCGCTCGGCTCCACTCGTTCGCACTCGGTCCACATTTTCCACGGCCGCCCTCTCATTCCGCCCGAAAGCTCGCAGTCGGCGATCAGGCGCGAAGCGAAACGGTCTCTTGACTCGCGCAATCGGAGCTTTAGGTACAACGCGTCATTTATAGCGCGACTTTCACGTGTATCTAAAATATCTGATTATTTTTAACATTAGTTTGAATTTAAAAATAAGTGTTTTTTTTATAAATTGAATACAAGTGTTTCGTAATGACATTGAGGTGTTCACAAGTGTAAGTGACTGCTGGTGCCGGGGTCCAGGATGCTCCTAGTGGAGTCTCCCCGCGAAGCCGCAGTGCCGCCGTGCGCGCTCGACCTGCCCATGTCAGCCCTCACCAAACTCAATTTCACGGACTACAGTGTCAAATTAAAACCTTACGATTCCCCGACGGAAAGAGACTCTAGACTCAACTATGAGCAGGCGTTGAGTGCGTCTAGGCTAGGGTACGAACAATCAGTGACCAGTCCAAAGCTACAGTATGACCAGATCAGGCCCTTTGATCAGCTAGAAAACATGTGCCCAGATCCTGCGTACGCGTTAACAGGTAACTTTATTAATTTGCATAAGATTTGCATAGCCTTTTTCACTTTTAACAATTGTTTGAACACAAACATCAGTTAAAACGTTATCTTAGGTACTTAAATAAGGTTTTTTTCGCATTGAAAATTCATATTAACACATAGTGGCTTAAAATTATCCTGAAACACCTTCGCATTTTATACTTATCCTTATATAAAACTGATTAACTAACAATCGACATCTCTTCATACGCCTAGCCATACTTTTTTTTATTGAATGGCTTTTTAGCCATACTTAATGACGGTTGGTGTTACAAAACGTCAGGCATCTGTTATTTCTACAGATTAAACTATAGGTACATATAATCGTAGGTTGAGCTAAATTGATTTTGTTTTTACTCGTACTCGTATAAACCGAAAACGACTACATTGCCAGTTTATAAATAAGTCTTTTAATTGGCATATTAGTATATTTTCCTGTAACTCAAAAAATCTTCCTGCATGCACGTAAAATAAGTAGTTCTGATACACACCAACAAATCAAAATCACCACTATTTAGAATATTATCGGATAAGTATTTGTATGAAAAATATGAATGTTTGTTCTCGGGTCTTGGGTGTTTACTATGTATATATCTATCTATATAATTATATTTATCCGTTGCTTAGTACCCATAACACAAGCTTTGCTAAGCTTACTTTGGGACTAGGTCAATTGGTGTGAATTGTCCCGTGATATTTATTATTTAATTTTGCCTGTGTAAATGTCAGCACGATTGGTAAGGAGGTATCGTTAAGTTTGTACCGTTAGGAAACCGAAAACTTAAAATATTTTACTGAAATCATTTTTTAACAAAGGAAATAACATTATAGAATGATGACTGTAGGTTTTAACTGCGAGGAGATAGTGTGTTTCTTTGTAAAAACAAGACATTTGATATTGAATCCTGTAAATAGGTACATTTGTGATCCTTTTATTCGCTTTAATTTTATTATGAACTTAAAATTACGTAGAAGAGAATATTTACTAACTGTTATCAATATCAGTAAAGTATTACCTATGCTCATTAAAAGTTGCGGTTAGCTCAAGGCAAAATGTAATTAATACAAAGTGAACTAAAATATTTAATGAAACACAATCCATCTTACTCATATTAATGTAACATTTCGTAAAATGTGACATTTAAATGAATATATAGATCGCGATAGGTACCTACGGCTTAAATAGTACATTGTTGTAGGGGCAGGAAAGTAAGCAAAAGATGACAACTATGACGAAATACATTTATCACAAAACAATAACAATTCAAAGACTGCAGTTACTACATGGTTGCTACCGCCGTGTGACACTCTTTACCGGCCCGGATAATACCGACATGGAAATACCGACTTGATTTTTGTTGTATACGCCCATAGAAACTCGTGTCAGTTTGACACGAGTTTGTATGTACACGAATAATTGGGCCGGTATTTCCATATCGATATTATCCGGGCCGGTAAATAGTTTCACCCCTCCCGCCGATTTTAGTTTTTCTTCCGTGACATATATATTTTTAAACGATTTCGTTCTTGGTGGCCAGTACCCAACCTATTATTAAAAAATAAATACGTCATCCTCGTCATGTCCGACCTGCTGCGATACTGTGGCGTTTTTCATACTTTAAAAAATTATAGCATTTTGTGCATATTATGCGTTTAAGAAAAAAAACCACCTCATAAAAGTCATAAATGACGCATTCTCATTGGTCAATTCAATTTCATATGCAGCAGACGATGACTTTTGATTGTATCGATAATCGATTGTCGTTTCAGCATGCCGGGAATGAAAGTCTGAAATATATTCTAAACAGTCGTATCGTACTATGAAATACATTATATCGATACGACCTGTTACTGTAATATGTTACATTGTTGTCGTGTTTTGCGAGCCATAAATGAATCAGCTGTAGAATGTACATGATATGCTCGTATATAGGCAGTTTTGGGTAGTTTAGGTTGTCTATAGCCACATTTAAAATGATATTTTTCGATTCATTAGCGAGTACCATAGATCATAGACTTATGGTTCAGCACTAATATAAAAGGACGCCTTTGGGGGTCATTGTAATAAGAAACTACATGAGCAAAAAAAGATATTCTGTGTGCACCTTACTGCCTAGCCTAGCTACTACATTTTTTAGACGGAGTATTATATTTAATAAACTCAATTGCTAAATTAATTCTGTATTTCCCTATGTTCAATGAATAGGTATAGTATACGAATAAGGAATCAACATGAATGTATTATTAGAACCATTAACTTAAAACGATGTAGGTATGATTATAGGACGTTCCGTGTAGGTGTACAGGGTGTAATCGTTAAGTGTGGCCATGCGATTATTCTGTAAAATTGTAACAGATATCAGAAAAATTTAAACTGACATCAAAATTAAAGTACGCTACCCAATAAGTAAAAGCACATTAATTACTTATTTTTTATAAAGTATAAATATTAAAAATATTAAGTTTAAACGCTCCCATACATTAAGTACCTAAGACGTTCCTTGAGGCTGTTTGCCTACTGTAAGAGATAAAACTATTTAAGATTCATTATTTACACGAATAAATTGTAATAAAATATTAAATCAAACATTTTTTTTGTAAGGAAGTTTTTTTTTTATTTACCGCAATTGCTCGAAGTGACGCCCTTGTTGTGCAATACGTTGACGGGCCCTCTTCAATATCTCTAAATGAGCTTTTATTAAAATTTGAAAATTACAATTGATTGATATAGATACCTAACTGGATAAAATAAAATAATTCATGAATCATTATGATAATGGTGAAATGACTACGTAGGCCTTTTAATCTAAAGGCTTTCAACTAACGGCGTGCTACTCGTAAGTGTATGGGAGGGTTTGAAGTTAATATTGGGGATATTTCTTGTTTTAAAAATAAAGTTATTGATGTGATTTTACTCATTGGGTAACGTACTTTCGATATTAGTTAAAACTTTTCTATTATCTGCTATGCTTCACTTAACGATAACACCCTGTACTCATATGATCATTTTGAGCTTTAAAAATAGGAGTATAAAGTAATTGCAATTTTCAAAGCTTTCCAAACATTTTAAGTATGTTTAGCCAAATACATAGATAATTCGTCGTAAACTCGTGGGTTATTTGAATACATAACACCAAGTAAACCGCCAACTACCACCAATAGGGAACCAATGTAAATTTTGTTTTTTTTTAAGTACCTTTAGTTAAGTATCCCCACATATAATACTACAATCATCTAGCTATCCAAACCTAGTTCCTTAACAACAACATCTATCTTAGAAACACAAGGACATAATTGAGAAGTTTGAAAGCTCCGGCCGGAAGCACTTTCGCCCGCCATGTTGGAACCGGCGCGGGCGCACCGCGCTTCCGCCGCGTGAGCCGCATAAAAAGCTTCGCACTAGCTTCGCACCATTGTCACACACTGACATTTGCATACATAGATTACGTGACGTTAATGTAAACTGTCTAATGTATTCATTTTAACTAAGGTGACGAGCTATTTTAACGTTTATATTCAAAATAATCTATGATGCTCTTCTATTCTATCGATCACATCTTCTCTACCTACCCGTTTTTTTTTTCAAATCACTTTTGATCACTAATTTAGTTTGGTTCTACTTTAGAGTTTCTACCTGTGTGCTTTTCTTTTGTCTATTCTGTCGTACCTACTTTGTAGCCCAGATAGAAACACAGATGTACGCACTCCCCAAAAATATTAAGAAGCGTATAAATCAATATTCTCGCTTCTAAAATTTTGCCTAGTTCGCTATTATTAATCACTGGAAAACTAGCCACCTAGTTAATGCAAACCACGTGCTAGAAAATGAATATTCATATTGTTTGGTCAGATTTAATCGCAGTTGACGCGTGTCGAGTGATGACAAAATGTCGGTCGATATGGCCGAGAGTAACGGTGCAGGTTACTCACCTTTCAGTAATCGTTTCCTTCCTTTTGCGGGTAGACACAAATCTCATTCTAACACGTTGCGTGATCGCAATGAGGAATTATATTAATTAAATGTTTTATAGCCGTAGAGTTGTGTCTTATGGCGCTGTCTCGACCTCTAGTCCTTATATAGAAACAATTGAAGATCAATGGCATCGTAAATTCGAAATTCTCACCTATCGTTTTTTTTATATTTCTCTAGCATTGTTAACAGTCAATATTAGGTATATTCAAGTATACGAGTAATAGGGTATACTTAATTGTATTTCAAGGAAAATAATGCTTCGCCTTATTTTGTAGAGCAAAATTGCGCTTAACAAAATAAATCAGCGATTAGCGTTTCGATTTTGGTAAAGAAAGGCATCATTTAAATGAAATAAATCTTTGTAGAACAATATTTTTATCCAATGTCAGACAGTCTTATTATAAAACACTTATTAGTTACATTAAAATTCATTGAAAACCATAAATTAAATTGCAAATACGATCGAATAAAATCACAAATAAAACTAAAACAATAATAAAGATCGCTCTCTCATTTAAAGATATCATTTAGTGAAGTGAAAAAGCCCCCCCTTAATCAATCGTCATTTAACTACCTAGTTTGATTTTGGTCAATAGACGCAATACTTAATTCAGAAGTTTGAATGCTCAAAATAATTCAAGCAGACCCAACGAAAACTTTTTTCGTGGTAACAGTATTTTGTATCTTGTGATTATGATATATTGTCACAAACAGTATGGTGATAGCGAAGGCATACCAAAGCGTTAGAGTCACCTGTCTAAGTCTAAGGTGACCGCGGCCAGCTGCTGCGCATCTGCACAATATTTAAAATAACTCCGGCGCAGGGTGCCATTAGCTCTTCAAATTAAACTTGAACTTAGGTTATCTCAATTAAGCCCGAATGACAATATTAGTCCTTGTAATTTATTGACAGTGCCGATTATAAAGACTCTTTTTTTGTTTTTAATGAAGTGTTACATTCGGCGGGTATATTTAAATTCAAAAATAATAATAAATAACAACGAATCTTCTAAATATTATGCACATTAAAATGTAGAGTCCCACATTGTCCGAGCCCCAAGTATTGTATTGCATTATAAATAACTCCTTATGGTACATGAAACATATGAAATTAACAGTTAACATGAGAAAGAGATATATTCCAACTTATCGCAAGATGCAGTGATATCGGTTTCAAAACTATAATGTTATACAACTTATACATTAATAAGAGTATTATTATTGAAGCGCATTTACGAAACGTAGACTCTTCATCTTTGTTGTAGCTTCTCTAATCTTTGGAATTGTACTTGTTGAAAATAATCTATTCCAAAAATGCAGTAGAGTTTATGGTAAGGCCTCGTGTATCACATCACATGTGGACGATGACGTCATCGTCTCGCCGCCAACGTCACGTCCATTCACAATATGGCCACTTCCGGCGCGGTGCATTTCCTCCCGGCTTATAATCGTCATTCATTCAATACCACTATCCCGTAATCAAAGCTATCTTAGAAATGAGCTTTTCTCATTATCAGACTGACTACTATAGTATTTACTGATTCGTCATATTTCATAAATTCAGATACCTTGATTAGATATCTGATTTAAAATTTTAATCGATCACTGTGTGTTTCAGTTTTATCAATTTAGCGGAATCCAGGATGCATCTGTTTGATTTAATCTGAATTCAAGGTTACGTCGTATTTTATGATTAAATATATCATCAACATTATATTTTAACCCAAGGAGCCTTGATTTTATTTTTGTGTGGCTGCAAGCGTCCTCACCTTCGTCTGCTGTAGTCGATTAAAAAATCACAGCAAACATAGACAACAATATTTTTTATGCGATCGTTAACGCGTGACAGGCGCGGGTCACGTCGCACCATTGATGTGCTTGCTTCCGCTGTAGTAGCGCCGCTATATCCTGTCTGTACCAACGACTTCTGTTTTATATAATTCAACCTTACCACAAAGCTGTATAGTCTAAACTACATGAACATGTTTGCTGTTTCCAAGACGCTAACGTAACGTTATCTAAGTTAATCCGCCTTAAGCACTGTATAAAAATTATGACATCTTCCGCATTTTGGGTGGTAAAGTTGCAAGATTTTGGTGGATTAGTTGCTCCAAATCTCTAAAATATTCTACGAGATTTAATGTTAGTTAAAACACTCATACCAACGGTGCTGGCTGAAAATCAGCGCTGGGGTGTTTATTATTAACGTTTCAGCATTATGCTGAGCCAGTGTCCTATATCTTTAGCTTGACACATAATTTTCGAACATACGGTATATTGTACGTAATTATTGTTTGTCTTTTGTGTGAAATTAGATTCTTTCTTCTTATGTCTTTCATATTTCAGGAACTTCTTCATTTTTCTTAGATAACAATGTAAACAAACAAATACGTTTAGATCTGGCATAAACCACGTCATTTGATGAAGACTTAAATATCTTTAGCTTGTTAACTATAATTTGAAATCGAACATACGGTATATTGTTTATTGCTTTCTGAAAGATTATAATCTTATGTCAGCACAACAGTGCCGCGATTTTCGTTAAAAGATGCCGGACGAATCATAAAATTATGACGTTACGCTTTCTTTATTGTTACTACTAATTTATAATGCTAAAACAACAGATTTATTTTCTTTAAAAGTCCAGTGAGAATCAAAAATAATGATAGCATTGTACCTATACAATACAATACACCTTTTGCCGTGCATTAAAATTTTAATTTCGTATTAGTTATCTAATAAAAGCCTATTCGTTCTATATGTAGGAATGTTGCATACACTCTAGACAATGTAAGATACTATATCTAGGCTACGAGATCGTATTATATAAACCTTTATCGGATTCTCTGATAACGATTCCATTAACGACTCTCTGAACGCCATCGGCATGTGCATTATCATCGACAAGCACTAAATTTTTATTCATCGATCGTATAAATCGATAAAATCGATCTTGTTTTTTACTCTAAATCTGAATCCACATCTGCTGCGACAGTGTTATTATTAATTAATGCCAACATTATATTTCACCGGATATTATTGTGAGCGTTATATTTTTAATAAAATATGCTTCGATAGATATTGTATAAGTATAAAATGTATCGAGGTAGGAAAACTGTGCGCGAGCGTCGCGGCTAGCCATGTGCCATTTTATGGGTTGTAAAAATCGGCTCCGCGTGTTTAGTTAATTTTGCATCGCAGTGAGGAAAACTGATTGGAACTCTATATTTTTAAAACAAGTTGAGTTCATAACACTGAAATAGCTTTGCAGTTTTACAAACAGGACATTTTGTTTCATTCATTAATAATTTTAGGGATGTCTAACCGTAGAGTTTCCTCTAGAAGTCCTTCTCTAGGGGCAATTGCTGTAAAGATGGGACTACAGGACAATGAAGTCTGTAGAATATGTGGCGAGGAAGACGAAACAATGGAACACATTATGTGTGAATGTGACGCCCTCGCCAGATCAAGAATGAGACTCTTTGGCGACGGATACCCCGCACCAGGAGACTTTAAGGCACTACCGCTACGTCAAATCATCCAATTTATGGACGAGGTGATAAAGGCAATAGAGTAAGTGCGAAGGAGGGGTAATTACACAAAAGATCCCTACGGGTCGAAGTGTATCCGCAAGGACCCCTAAACATAAGATAAGATAAGATAAGGGGCAATTGCTGAATTAAATTGGATTGAAGTCGAAGAAGCGAATTTTCACTGTTCCACAGTAGCAAAATGTCCCTATCAAAATGGTAAAAGGTCAAAGTCAGATGCATTTACGTAAACAATCTTGTTTACAGAATTAAATAAGCACGGCCATGAGTGCGTTGAACGAAGTATCAATCTGCCACGTATTACTCAGCTAGTTTAATATAAATATAATAAAAATAATTGCGATAGGAAATGTCTACATAACAAAGCGTGGCGTCGGGGACATTTAATAATATATTTAACACTTCCTGTCGAAAGATGTTCCAATTCTGAATTTGATTTAAACAGCTCGTGCTGACAACCATTTCCTCTACTTTCGAACCGGCCGCACATTTTTCCCACAATTTTTGTTTTATTACTGAACACTCCCGTGTGTGACAACTAGTCTCTTAATTGACAAATTATTCTGGATCTTTGAAATATAAAGTTAGTAGCTGATAATTTAAAATGAATAACAAAACAACATCTGGAAACGTCGGGAGTCTGGAATTAGAACAATTAAAGTGCCCTGGTTCAATCATAATTTATTTATTATTCATAAAGTACCCAACGTCACCATTTAGCTCTCTGAATTAAAGTAGGTACCTATAGCTGCACTTTACTAGAAACGCTTCTTCCTAATTTAAAATTTTGAATCCATCTTTAATAGACAAGTAAATTTTAATTATAATTAATTGGACTGGGCTATTTATGTCAAAACAGAGCAGCGTTTGGGCGACATCGGGCTGTCACCGAGCGCTCACCTGCGCCGCGGTTGATTCTAATTTTAAAAAATCATATTTCCATTTCCGCTCTCAAATGGGAATTGGCGCGATATGTGGCGAGCGATGCGCCATCGACAAATTTAAAATATACGTTGGTTAATTATAATTATAATAACGTTTATTTCTTTGTTGCAGTCTTTTTACGCGAGCTTACTTCTATTTTTAAAAAAGGCGCCTTTGTCTGTCGCAAACGCACCATAAGGCTGATTTAGCGCGTGCTCGAAATGACTAAAAAAAAGTCAAACATTTTCGCAGTCTCAAATTTCTGGGAACAAGTTGAGTAAAAAGTCGAACAACGATGCAGCTGTGGGGTCTAAGGTTACTGTCGCCTGCGCCGCCTCATTACTTAAACTAACGGGTGTCTTATAAAACTTGACTTAAGGGGCTTACGAATTTGTACTTTTGTGCCAAATTTTAGTTTCGCGTTACCTCAACAAGTTAAGGAAAAAGACTTTATGATAAAATTATGCCCAATAACTATTTTACCTGGAAAGTACTTACCAACCTATCTCCACTTCATAATAATTTAAAGCGATTAGTAAGTACCTGCTTAGAATAATTAGTAGTTAAAGACTTTTTGAGAATGGGTTCAGATGTTCAAGAGAGTACCTATTTGTCTACATAGGTACGTAAAGTCCAGTTCTTAAACTTATGAGCAAAAATTTTACCAAAAATGATATGTGAACACGACTCTACTATCAAGGTTGTGTGGGTGTGTTGGGCGTGATCAGATATTTTTTATTGAATTATTGCTCAGACGTATGAGAATTCAACTGTAGGTACATATACCTACTTACCTACAAGCAAAGAAAGTTCAACTCAGTTCACTATTATTATACTTCGATTGTAAAACAAGATAAACAGAAATGCATAGACTACAATTGAAAATAATTATACTTAGCTGTGTAACTAAGTGAATATTAATTATCGTCATCAACCGATTTCTTTGGATTAAGAATAACCTTCACTAACCGACACAAGACACATTGAAATTCTTATGTACCTACAATTTTTGGTTATACAGATGCTTATCTACTCATAATTGACAAATGCGTAAGTATATCCATCAACCAATCGAAGCATTTGAGAACGCTACGATAACAAACGCTTGTCAGCCTTTTAGTCCTCGATAAACTGATGTAAAGGAACATGACAAGTAACGGTCAATAAAAATTTAAATGATTTCAAATGCGTATTCTCTCAATTCGAATGGTCTTGCGCCAATGGTCGCGCGCCGACCTTTCGACCTGAGCAGGCGCGCGGGGCGTGGCTTCGCCCGATTGGCTCGCCCCGCCCCCTGCGCTCCACGCCCGTCGATCGAGCACTGAAGCGATATCGTAGAAAACTCGTAAATTTTCATCCGATATTTTTAACTCGCAGATCGATGAGGAAAAGTTTAATATGATTTTATTAATTGTGGACGTTCGGGGATTTACCATCTAGTATGAACCGAGATAACGGTACGGGAGCACAAGGAAAACTAACTTAAGTTAGTTAAATCCGTTTGTTTATTTTTTATATTAATTAACTTTAGCAGTCAAGCATCAAGGATATTTATATACATGACTTACTTAGGTACCTAAACGTGCGATAATTCTAAACACAAAAATTAAAACAACAGCGGTTTATATATTCACACTTAATTAACTACTCTCACTATTTTTCTTTTTTTTCTTTTCTCCAGTAAACAAAAGATCAAAGGAAATTTAACAAAGCAAGTTGGCCGTATAACTAAATCGAACGTGGCTGTGACGCATCCCCGAGAGGTCACCGGTTCAAATCCCGTTGGTGCTTTTTACGTGTTTCACTTAAATTTATTGATGTTATTTCGACTGTAGGGAATCGTAATTAGGCATTGTGGGTTCATTAAAATATCTTTGAAATGCTTCTATTTGTCGTCCTGACAGCGTGATTTGTTTACAGCTGTTTTTTTAAGGAATTCCAGTTATACTTTAAATGTCTTATTAGGTGTTTCCGTTAACTAAATTAACTTATTACAATTTAGACGTTTCAGTTATGTTTTTATGTAGATACGCACCTTAACATAAATACCGGTAGTATTTTGAGTTATTAAATTTAAGGCTCTTGTGGCTCTCTCATTTTAACTTCAAAATGGTCTCTCATTTTATGTGGCTCTCTATTTATTGGGAGATATGTTAGCTGTCGCACTTGGAATCACTATCGCATTCTCTCAGATTTTTGTGCTCTCTCAAAATTGGAATGTGGAATGAAATGTGGTACTCTCATTTATGTGGCTCTCTCATTTTATGTGGCTCTCTCATTTTATGTGGCTCTCTCATTTTATGTGGCTCTCTCATTTTATGTGGCTCTCTCATTTTATGTGGCTCTCTCATTTTATGTGGCTCTCTCATTTTATGTGGCTCTCTCATTTTATGTGGCTCTCTCATTTTATGTGGCTCTCTCATTTTATGCGGCTCTCTTTTTATGTGGCTCTCTCATTTTATGTGGCTCTCTCATTTTTCCCTGAAAACATTTTTCCCAAATGATTTACTTCCCAGCTGTTTCATAAGGACGAACGACTTTTTTTCTGAATTGTAAACTATTCAGAATATACCTATATTTCAAGACTATCCTGTAGAGCTACCTAATCTAGGTTAGTTTTATAACAATCCTGATAATCCTGAAGTACTTTCCTACAGTTTAAAAAAACCGTCCATATGAAAAATGATTTCGGGGAACAGTTAGCAAACCATATAAAATACCTAACTAAACTAAGCAAGAGTTTATGAATACGAAAGTACGTAGACATACCTGTTTAGGTACCTATAGATGGGCACTGCGGCGTGCTCAGCATGCGTGGCATTTTTTGTGCGCCGCGCCGGCCGGGGTCATCGGTCAGCCGCGTGGACACTGGCTTGCGTAAAATATTTGATAGACAGTTCGAATGGCAAATGTTGCTAGTCTACCTATATGTTGCCAGACATTCCGATTATCTTTTTTTTTATTCGACTGGATGGAAAACGTGCAAGTGGGTCTCCTGATGGTAAGAGATCACCACCGCCCATAAACATGTGGGGGTATTGCAGATGAGTTGCCAACCTAGAGGCCTATGATGGGATACCTCAAGTGCCAGTAATTTCACCGGCTGTCTTACTCTCCACGCCGAAACACAACAGTGCAAGCACTGCTGCTTCACGGCAGGATTAGCGAGCAAGATGGTGGTAGCAATCCGGGCGGACCTTGCACAAGGTGCTACCACCTGCAAAATATCGCGGGATGTCCCGGTTTTAAGGGGGCTAGAGACGCGTCCCCGTTTGCTGATCGGGACGCTAAATATATGTCCCCGTACTTAATAAACAATAAATTTATTAAAAAAATAGTGAATTACTGATAGAGCCAGAACGCGTCCAGTGTGACAGAAATACATGTCCTAGTCCTAGGATGAAAGGTTGACAACAGTGAAGTTGAGAGTGAAATCTTACGAGAGGATGCAAAATTAAATTACTCACTTTCATAAATTTGCTTTCATGCTTTCATAAATAAGTATTAACCTATAATAAGTTTATGTAAAATTTTAGTTTTTAATACACCAGCTTTTTAAAAAACGAAATTCTAAGAGCTTAGTTACTCCATTGTCGTTCCGACACCTATAGGTAATTCTTATTTTAACAGGTAGTCAACGATGACTAGTAGGTATTATAAAATATCCTCTTCTAAGATTTTAATTACGTAGCAAATAAATAGAGCAAGATTTAAAAAGGCGCGGGTTTTTCCCAATAACAACCCAAAAATAAAACCATTGGCTATAATTTTCCTCGTTGTAGTTTTAAATAGCTATTTATACTGGCGAGGAGACAATAGGCAAACGATTAGTGACCCCGTGATGTATTGTTCCCGCTTGTTACATATACTTACTTATATTATAAGTAAAAACTATACTTAGTCACTGATATAAAGCTCTGTCTGTCGTTTGATCGCTTGGTTCCTTTGGCGTGTTAATACATCGAAATTAATTTAAAGTTTGAAAAAAAAAATGATATTACATAGTAGGTACTTACTTTAATTAATTGCTAAATAGTGATATATTGCCCTGTAACAACACAACTTCCATTGGTTTGTTTAAATTTTCACCATTCGCTCTCTTACCTACTTACTTACTTCCTACTCCTACCTACTAACTAGGTACTAGGTACATTACCTATTGTGTTTTTGTATTTCGTGTTGTCTATTGATAGCTTTTGGCTTGACTTGGCTTTTAGTCATTTCGATGCTTTAGTTATTCGCAAAAAGACGTCAAATCAGGAATTAATGCTATGTAATAACATAGAACTTATTTAATGTCGACCAGTTAATTTCTCTATCAGATCACTTCGTACAATTAAGTAACGGATAATTAAAATGTTGTTTGTCTAAGCCATTTGCATTGTAAATCAAGCCCGGAATCAATTCGACGCGCTAGGGTTATCGAACCACAGTTAATTTAATTTCCTTGATTTTGGCTAACTCAATAATAATTCATTTTGATACTCGCTCTGGTACCAATCAACGACTAACGACATCAATCACTAATCAAAGTTTTTATTATACCTACGTGCAACAGTACACAGAGGGCACCTACCGAACACAGAAGGCATTTCTCTACAATTTCATTAATGAAATATAATATGTCAATTTCTGGTACATATCTAATTTTATACCAATATGTAGGTAGGTACACAATCCATTGTGTATCTACATAATCCATTAGCTCCAATGCCTTCACGACTCTCTAAAGGTGAACGTCTTGCATTTTTTTATTTAAAACAAAAACCAGACAGCACCTAAATTTTTTCTCCTAAATAATACGCATACCGCTCGCCATGTCCAGCAGACGTGGCGAAACTTCGGTAACCCTCGGGTGGCTTCGGCCGACTCCTGCGCAGAACAAAGGGCGCGCCGTGAACCGCGACCGTCGCGCTCCGGCGCCGCCCGCCATCGCGCACGCCTCGATCATGCACGCTGTCCTGATTTTTTAGTTTGTTTATATGTTGTATGTTAGCAATGAATACGGAATAAGTGTTTCATTGGAAACATGAAGTACTGAATATAGTGCGTCGTGCACTGTGTACAACCAGCCTGGCTGGTTTAGGTCTTAGGGCTAATTAATAATAAATAAGTGAGTCGAGTCGACATATGGTAGAGTCGATTACGATAATCCCTGTGGCACTTTCAATGGCTTATTTTAAAAAGTCGTTAATGTTTTTTTTTAATAAATGTATTGTAGGTAGGTACGGTCAAGGACTTTAATTCATGAGCCACCATGGAACCTTTTCAAAGGAAAAGTAATTAACGTTTCTCCTTGTTAATTAATGCGATGTCACTATGAAGTTTAGATACTGTGAAATGGTTCCATGTTGGCTCATTAATTATTATTTGACTGTACCTGCTGTCTTACAAGGCACAATATGTTATGTACCTTCTGCAGCTACATTGCATTGTTGTTACCTAACAACCTCATCGACCTTTCTTCATTGTGTCAAGCTCTAAACTCGCGTCTTTACATTCCAGGCGGCTACACGACAGGAGGCCCGCGGGACTCGACCGCGTACGGCTACACGGAGGCGCCGGCGGCGGCGCCCGCGCCCCCTGCCGCCTCCCCCCTGGAAGAGTACTACCAGCCGGAGTACCCCGCGCCCCCCGCGCCCGCGCAGCCCTACCTCGACGAGTACTACCACCACGCGCATGCGCACACGCAGCCGCTCATCGCGCACGAGCACAAGTACCAGCCGCACGCCTACACGAAACCTTATCCTAGAGGTGAGACTCTCAGAACTCTTACGGCTCACTTGACCCGCGGCGAGGTGCGTTCTGTCTGTTTGTTGCCTATCATCAGTTAGTTATCATGAGTCTGAAGACCTTCACTGCTGAAGAAAGGCCTCCCTCTTAGAATGCCGCAATGAACGATAATTCGCCACTTGTATCCATCGGTTGCCCACACCTCTCATGATGTCGTCAGTCCATTTAGTAGGCGGCCGTTCGTTGTCGCTACTCGAGGGTTTTTCTCCCCCAACAGCTATCTATTCTTCGATCGATGTAGCTCGGCCTTTGCCATTTCAACTTGCTCGAGCTGTGTCGAGTCCAGTTCATCTTCGAATTTCCGTATTGCCATAATAATATTTCGTATTGTTGTTCTGTATGCTGACATGTAACCACTGTGACTATGAGACGAGCGTAACGACAGTATTGAGCGGTGGCGATCAATGTTTCGTTAGTTTGGCGAGCTTTATGAGAGTTGTCACATATTGCTCGATAACGTAAGCGTACATTATGGCGCGTTTTCTATGTCAGCATCATTGTGTCACGCCAGCGTCACGGCCCGCCGCGCCCGCTAGACAAAGCTTTAGTACGTTTAGTACCTAGCATTCCGTCCAGCGTGCATAAGCAGCTAAAGGGATGAGTTATAATAACTAACATTATTATACATAGCACATCATCACGTCGTTCATTAGAAAAAAATTGAAAAATCACTCCAGAACCACCACGTAGGAATTTTGTGCCATGCGGTTACTTTTTGCGGTTTTATTTATCTCAGGTGGTCTTTGATGAAACCATATCAGTACCATCTTCCCTTAGTAACTTTTAATCTCAAAGCTTTTCCAAGAAGTGTTCATAATTGGCACCAGTCTTGCACGCAATATGCTTCGTGTTATAATTACGGCCAACTTGGTCCACTACAAGCCCCATTCCCTCATTAGAAAAGATCACAGGACGATTGTAGCTACAAAGATACTTACAAGATACTAAATTAAAGAAGATATTCAGTTTCAACACACAAATTCGTTAGTCTTTCATCTTTTATTTATTCTCCAAGTGTCGGGTTCTCGTGTTGCGTCGGAAGATACAGCTGCGCATACGACTGAATCATTCATAATTACTGCAAGGCTTAATGAATGCATAATTAAAACGATTCGCGACTTATCAGCGGATTAACTATAATTCTAATGCAAGAAATATGAATGGTTTAATATCTGAAATTATGGTTTTAAGTTTATTTTTCCGGTCTCATGATTAAGACATTATTCCGGCATTAGATTTTCTTGGTAGGTAATCTTGCACGAGAAAGCTAAAGTTCTAAGCCATAAACGTTATTTGGTAAGTACTTACCTACAACATTGCGCTTTCATTCGAAAGGATAGGGCTACAATTTAATTTTTATTAACTGTATCCAAATACACTTATAAAAAACGCATTAAACTAAGACAAAAAGGTTAAAGTATCCAAATACACTTATAAAAAACGCATTAAACTAAGACAAAAAGGTTAAAGTATCCAAATACACACTTATAAAAAACGCGAAATCGTATTTGCACCTACCTACTTATTCTCTCGAGCATCCAAATTAACAGAATCTATTTGGAACTTGAACTAATTAATTTACTTATTTTATAAAAACCTATCTATTCCCAACACAACTGAATAGGTACACAGATATTGTTGATGAATAAAGGAATTTGAAACCGACATTAAACTTGTTCGATTCCAACTGTTACACAGTATTCACTTTTAGTCTGTTGTTGTTCAGTCCTTTCGTCGGCAGTTGTTTCAAATATAGTTGTTCTCTAACCTCAAAGTTTGTTCGTAGGTGCAGGAGGAAGGTACAGTGGCGAGGGCTACGGAGAAAGCTACCCCGCGGAGTACGGTGGCGCGTGCTCGGAATGGAGCGAGTGGCCGGGAGAACAGCACGCCCTCATCCCTCAGGACAAACTCGCCTACCCTGCTTCCGGGCCTTGTTTCACTGGTACGTATACTACTAATGCAAAGACAATACTAAATCTAAAGATGTAATAAAAAGTATATGCGAAGATAATAGTGTTCTATTTCTCGGTGTTCGATTTGTGACATAATATCATGTGAATGATAGAGAGATTTAAGAGTTCAAAAAGTTATAAAAGTTAACTATGTTAACTGGTAGTTAAATACAAAAAAATACTGAAAAAAGTTCCGTTGTGATAAATTACCCATAAAATTATGACATCCATGGTCAATTGTAAACAAACCAATATTAAGTGCTATTTTTATTTTAACAACGTCCAACATTTTAAATTAGACCATAGTAAATATGTAGACAACAGAAAACCGACAATGCGCGTTATGCTTGAACAGTCCCGCCCTCGTAGTATTAAATGCACCGTATATCGTAAAGCAACTGTGTGTTATGGTGCAGGGTCAGGCCCCATCCAACTATGGCAGTTCCTGCTGGAGCTTCTGACTGACAAGGGCTGCCAGGGCTTTATCTCTTGGACCGGAGATGGCTGGGAATTCAAGCTCACCGATCCTGATGAGGTACGTGTCTTTTTCTGCTGGTAATTATCTTAAACGCTATGAGAGCAGTGTTCACTGCTCTGTTACATGTATACTCGGTATCAAATATTACCAATTTGTGCCACATTTACTTTATCAATAGTCGGTTACCACTGCATAGTGGTGCAAGTAACGCGGACCAAACTAGAATGTCACAAAGTAGATACCTACACATAATATCATTATAAACTTATCATTGCTAGGTAACTTTACATGACTATTTTGAGAATTTTAATAATGAGACAGGATGAAACTTTTCCAAAATAAATTATTTAAAAAAAACGATAGACTTATTTCAGTTAGTCGAGTCTTGGCCTCTGACACGAATTAACGGCCTTTGCCCAGTTTTATGCCACTGCACAGATACCAAGATAATGCTGAGTAGGTAAACAACTCGTGACCTAACTATAATTTCATGTATGATTTTTACTTTTCAGGTGGCTCGACGCTGGGGCATCCGCAAAAACAAGCCGAAGATGAACTACGAGAAGCTGTCGCGTGGGCTGCGTTATTATTACGACAAAAACATTATCCACAAGACCGCCGGCAAACGCTACGTCTATCGCTTTGTGTGCGACCTGCAGAGCTTGCTCGGGTAAGCACCTTAATTACAAGCACAATGACGACGCCTACAGCCTGCCCAGTTCGTCTATTTTCATTTATCACCACGTATTAGTTGAAGTATCTTTGACGGGTCCTTTTAAAAACTCGTTAAAACTGTATAAATACACTGGCGCCCAAAATGGGGCCGTTGTCAAAGGTACGAATATCAACTCTTAACGTAACACACAAACATCACGCATGTATTCCCAAATGGGGTAGGCAGAGCACACGAAACGTTACCGCTTCGGAGCCACTTTTATAGCAATTTTAGGTTTTGTTTGACAAAAACGGTACAATAGTGACAGGTTGCTAGCCTGTCGCCTACGCTATACCTTAACCTACGAGTATATCCTCAGTCGCCTCTTACGACATCCACGGAACAAATGGAGAGGTGTTATTCTTAACGTAACGTTCCTTATAATTTTTAGTTACTGAGGTATGGCAGAGTCACTTTACTATAATTCCTATGATAAGGTAAACGTACTAGTGCTCGTCACTGTCCCAATAATTGGCATCTTTTATCTTATGTCGTTAGGAATAGAGATGACGGCAGGGTGTCGTCTATTCGGTATTAGCGTGTCGAGCACTCGGACGTTTACCTACTATGCAAACCTTCTTCGGAAAACATTATTTTTTTAAACTTTTTGACATGTTTTTTTACCATTGCAAAGATAACAATACCTATATCGCACCTATATTGCAACGAAGTAAATGCAATTTTTTCAAAAAAAATGACAATACGAAACACTGCGATATCAATATCGCAGCGTAGTGCGATATGCTAATAAATTCGTATTTTTGTTCCAGGATCTCACCGGAACAGCTGCATGCGATGTATGAACCTAAAATGGAAAAGAAGGACGACGACTGAACGCTCTCCTCGAGCCCTCATCGCACCTCACACACAAGCAGAACAGCACCGCATTCTGGCACGCTGCCATAATTATTTCAATTTAATAAAAAAAATCGGATTTATCTTTGAAATTCTTAAATTGTTTCTTAGACGCAATATTTTGTAATAAGGACGTGTACCGACTGCTTTTCATCGACATCACATCATGAGATTTGCCAAATTCATACACACGTTCTTAATAGTTTCATCTACAATTCTATTCAGTTTTGATCTCATACAACCAGTGGATTTCACATTTAAGCTTTCTGTTTAAACTTAAAGAACCTAAGAGGTTCAGGGTACTATTATTCATCTAAAATTTACGTTATTATTTATTGTCCCAGAAAAAACCGACGGTGCCTTAACACTTCATACATTTGACGATTATCGGAATCTTCATTTCTATTTGATTATCTAAAGTCAATAAATCTATATCTAGAGACAGTATTAAGGTGATACATTATTGAAAATTAATCGCTGAACGTTTTCGCAAAAGTTTCAACGTTTCACCAGCACCAAGAAACGATTGATCACGATTATTATACTTGAGTACTGAATTAGGAAAATTCTGCTATAAATCTAATGGTAACTGTAAATATAAGTTAATTTTGTTAGGTACTTTAAAGAAATAATTAGGTATTATATTATAGTAAGTATTAAGTGTTGTATGTTTGATTCGCAAATTGTTGCAATATGCGTTAAGAATAAAGCATAGTTAGAATCGAATGGTGAAGAAAGTTTTTTAAAAATTTACGAAAATTATTTTAAAAGTCCAAAGATTGTAAAATCTGTAATTACCCTTACCCACCAATCGGCAAGAGTTAGTGAATGACCAACAACGGCTTACTCCTAACCGCTAGCAGGTACAAGTTCTCCGAAAAGTGGTTAACGAATTATTTTACTTTCATCTGCTTTCAAAGCCATTTTCAGACTAGTTGTACCGAATAATTGTATTAAAATGCACCTAATGGAATACTGAGGATCATTTTGGCGTGCCTGTGGGCCGCGCCCTTGGGACCGGCAACAGCGGGCGACATGAGCGTCACTGATCTCGTGGTAACGGAATGTAACGTCTTACTAGTAATGAAATTAATTAGTTGTATTATTTTCAATTTTTATAGCTCCTAGCATACACCGAAGATATTTCGTTAAGGTTTATTTTGTAAAATATTTTTCCTCCATCAATATCATACCTGCCCCGAGCCTGCAAAAGGCGCTAGGTATTCAAAATACGTTTAGAAATTTGTTAGACTCTACTCAGGGATCCTTTTTGCGCGAGATTATTAACCTTTTAACCGCGAGAAGCGTCTAATGCATCGCAAAGTGTAAACTAACGCGTAGACGTGTAGCCAAGTACATGATACGAAGATGGCGTAGTATTTATACATTTGTAGGTGTGTACAACTTACAAATGTACCTATAAAAAATTTGCCTCTTGTGTGCAACTTAGTCTACCTTCTTTGTCTTCTGTTCCTTTTCTTTAAGTTTTTGAGTGTGTAAATGCTACCACTACGTAGATAGCGATGTAAACATCCTTGTGTACCCATGCATGTTGGTCGCAATTGCAATGGGTCTTGGCGTATTTAGACATGGTTGGTTAAAAGGTTAAGAGTTTTACTAAAGATATTGTCTTCCCCGTTGTCCTAGCTGTCAGTGAACACGCACTTCTTGAAAGTATATACTGGTACTTCTGCGAGTAACCTGCCATTTTGAAGTGAGAACTAAATATTCGTAGTTATGTCCAAATTTGAATGTATAAGTGTCGTTGTATGTATTGATGGAAGATATAAAATTAAAAATATATATTTACGAAATCACTTGTTGTTTTCTTTACTTGCTTGTTTTATTAGTTTTGTACCTAAAACTATTCAAATAAACACTACTTCCTTAATTAGAAAAAAAATCGACTCCTTTTAAAAGAAAGAAAAAAAGCTTTTTAAAAGCAAGCTTTTATTACTTTAAAATAAAAATAACTAAAAATTAAAAAATAATTTAAATCAGATAAGAAATACCTATAACGTTTTATAGGTACATTGTAAAATCTTTTCGCTTTTATCACAGTCTTAACTATTATAAACAAAAGCGTTGTTACATCGTGACGGCAAGAGAAATAGTAGGTGTAATATGCTAAAAATGTTCTTTATTATTCCATTAAAATGTAATACGCTTTTATTTATAATAACTGGGACTGTGCTAAAAACGCAAAGATTTAATACAATCAATGTACCTAGGTAGCTAGGTACCTATAAAACGGTACATTTCATATCTGATAAAATGTACGAAATATGATCTGATATCGGATCGGATAATCGGAAATACAGGTACATACATTTAACTTGCCCAGATACCGATACCAATATCGGATCGGATAATCTGAAAACGCTATAAGCTCGATGTTAAAGAACCGGAGTCAAAAAGTGTGTGATACATTTCTATCACCGTGTAAAGCCCGGTTCACATTTTTCTGTCGTGTTGTGTCGCGATGCTCTCTTTCTGTCTCTCTCTCTCTATGCTTGTGATGCGACACAACACAAGCCGGCACAACACACTGCATCAGATAAATCTGAACGGAACCATATAAAATGTATGAAACTGATCTGATGCGTCACGACTTGGTCACGACACGACATAAATATGAACCGGGCTTAATGTTTTATGGCCTGTGGTCTTTACCTTCTTCTCCTGTCAAAGTCATCTAAACGTCATTTTGTGAAATAACATTTGTAGGTTATCTTCGTCAATTGGTTTTACTGGATTTGTTAAATAAAATAAGCAAGAATGCGGCTGACGCAAGTTTTAAACAGACAACACATTGGTTTTATGTTTAAAAAGCATTGGCTTATTCAAGGAAAACGCGTTCCTTTGGACACCGGAGTTGAAGAAAGGTTACGAGCGAGAGGAATTCCAGTTGAGGATGCTCTGGAATTCGTAAAAGAAAAACCCGAGCCCAGGGAACGGTAAATATCTAACGAAATTCCCGTCGATATCTTTGTCTGTGACATTCATACATATTACCTAAATCTAACCAATTATATTCTTCACAGTATCGACATAGTAGGTCCTTATGCACAACCTCTACCACTCGATGCTAGCCATCCGGAGTACAAAGAGCGACCATGTTACACATTAAAAAGCACAAATGTACTTCTTGAAGGTATCTCTCAAGCGCAGGTACTCACTAAGACTGTAATAGCAGAGGACAGGTTACCACCTAACATAGAAGAGCTTGCAACAGTACCTGCCCCGAAAGCCATTCATGAATGCGTCAAAAAGGCGGTACTTTCTGCAAATGTGTTTGACTGTGAACAGAAAAAATTGCCGAAAATTAAGGATCCTATGAGACCAGCTGTCAATTTGCCCAGAGTATTAGGGATTACAGATAGAAGGCGCAAGTGAGTATTATCATTAAGACACAATCATTTTTAACAATTATAAAAGATGAAAATCAGAATTTGAAAATAGGATTTGATATCATTAAATGTGGAAAGTATAAGTAGGAGTAGAACTTTGAATGTCTAATTTTTACTGCATAAATTATTATGACCACATTGTATCTATCTATGTAATCTAATACCTTTAACCCATCATGCGTCCAAGACTACCTTAGTCCCCAACTTTTTAATGCGGGAAGTGTCCTTTATACTACTGGTAGTCTTTAGGACATTTCCCGCACAAAAAAGTTAGCGACTAATGTAGTGTCTAGGACGCATGACGGGTTAAACAAGCAATTCTTGTATATTGTCGAGTGACAAGCAAAAGTCACTAATTGCTTGTCACCTGAGATGATTGATGATGATTTACATAATCAGAATCTGAAACGGCTCCAACAATTTTGATGAAATTTGGTATGTAGCAGGTTTTTAGATGAAAAATCGATCTAACTTGGTCTTATCTCTGGGAAAACGCTGGTTACTGTGTTTTAGCCCAAGAAGATGTCGGTTGCCTAGGTACTAATGTACTATGCAGGCATATTGTGCATGGGATATTCTTAGGTGATTTAAGTTAAGCACCATGTTTTACTTACTTTCAGCATCATATTGACTAACAAACTGCTTCAACTAGTTGAGAAAAGCAGTGAATCTGAAGTCACACATTCAAAATATGTGTCCAATGATGTTGAAAGCCATTCAGTTTTTGACAAAGAAGATGAGCTTATCCAGTTCCAGGATCTGTCACATATATTGGTGACCAGTAACAAGCCTTTGAAACATGAGGTGTCCGAGACGGATATACCATTTGTTGAAATACCAGATTTGTACCCTGTCAAGCACACTGCTACTTTGCCTCCTGAACACTTTTATTCTGAGAACAGCATGTACCGTGAGTATATTATTTATTATCACTATCAGCTTAGTGTAAGAAGTTCATAATTCCTTAGGGGTCTTACTGATACAACATCCAAACCTCAACTGACATTCAACCATATATTTTTCATTGGAGTTCTATAGCAGTTGGTTAGACTGCACACAAATTGCAGCTAAAGCTAGCTGCGATAGAAGTGTCTGAGCGGTTGATAGTTGCAGTTATAATGGAGTCTGTCCGTTTTGGCTCTTTATGTTGGTTGGTGAACATCATTTACTTTGATAAAATCATTAATCTACCAGGATACTTGCCTGATGCCACCTTTAATTTCAATGTACAAATGATACTTACCTTACTCTAAAGTTCTAGAAATTCGAATTACTAAGGTTCAGGTCACTTGTAATTTTCTAAACTTGTTTGCTGAATGTCATAATCATTTCAAAATTGATTTACAGGGTGGCCCATTTAGATTGGTCAGTATGGGAAAGTCTGAAACTATAAGACATACGAAGATCTGTTCTTAGGATCCATGTCATCGATTTAAATAACAAGATAAACTGAATTCATACATTTTAAATAAACCTGTACTCAGCTTGGGAATTGAACCCGGACGTTTTGAAAAATAAAAATGTCATTGTTAAAAAATAAGAAAACAATGAATTTTATTCATTCTAGATATCGTGTTTCATAGTAACATTTATTGCTTATGACCTACACTATCAGTATCGAAATAATGTTAGTTTTTTTTTCATAACCTGAGGCCCTATTGCCTAACATTTCTGGTGCTCGCGATCGCAATCAAATGACAGTTTTCGCATACAAAATCTGTCATTTGATTGTGATGGCGAGTCAGAAACGTTAGTCTATACGGCCTCAAGTTGGATTCCCCTACATAAAAACAGGTTTTTTTTTATGTTTGAGTGCAGATAATCTTGTTACTAAAATCGATGACATGGTTCCTAAGAAGAGATCTTCGTTTTCTTATAGTTTCAGACTTTCCCATACTGACCGATCTAAATGGGCCACCCTGTATAATACTGAGCAGCAAAAAATCTGGCCCTCAAATGTAAGTAATAGGTAATTTTGTATATAGAGTGAGCCAAATTTTGTGCTGCTGAGTATAAATTATGGCAAACTACCTTTATCGACTGTAGAAGTCATTTCAAAAAAATTAACTAAATTGAAGATGAAAATTGAAGTTTTTTATTAAAGCTGGCTGGATGAAAACCGGTGCGTAACAAAGGATATAACAACAATTGATATAATTTTCATTTGATACTAGTGTTTACCCGTGGCTTGCGCACATCAGTAAGCAGATGAGTCAGACTAACTTTTTATTTCTTATACTGTTTGTGAAACTTTCACGTTATGCAATGTCAAACTATTGGTTTGATGTACTTTGGTTATATTATTATATAAAAAGTTCTGTGAAGCTCCTATCCTTTGAAATTATATCAAATGATATTCATCGATATGGACCTCCACAAAGTAACGCCTAATTCAATAAATTAATTATTAAATCTTGTTATATCCTTTGAAATTATATTAAATGTTGTTATACCAACCATTACACACCCGTCACACCTTCATTTTATTTGTACTCTTTAGTAGTCTTTAATGTTTTACTACATTTAGGGCCTGTTTCACCATCCACTGATTAGTGTTAACCGCCGGTTAAATGTGATGCCGTCTCCGTCTATTCGAACAAAATAGAGATGGCATCACATTTAACCGTCACTTAACACTAATCAATGGATGGTGAAACAGCCCCTTGTTATGCTAAAATGTTACTAAGGCCATGCAAGCTTCAGAATATCTAACATTCAAATTAATTAACACACATTAACAAATTACCATACTTCTATTGCAGCATTCAGACCCACTGTATGCACAAGGCACCCACACACAACCTGGCTGCATTTCAATAAGACAGAAGTAAACAACATCTATGAGGAACCTGTTACTCCGAACCAAGTTCTAGGACGGTCACTCACACACGCGTTTACGGTAGCTTCAGCTTATGCCAAACAAATACATGGGGTAAAAACTACTATAATAATTTAAATAATTTATTTTTAATCTTACTTTCAACTAATTTCTAAAATTATAAATTACAGGAAAATGTCAAGGATTTACCTGAACCAGTATATATAAACTGCATCCAAACTGATGGCCAGTTGTACCATTTCGGTGTTTTAGAATTAAACACTTTAAACGTCGATGGAAAAAATGGTACAAAGAATATTTGGTACTGCAAAAATAACATGAAATTATATGATTCAAGTCGATATTTCAGTGGGATGCCGGTTTTAGAAAACTATAACCCTAAAATATACGGATATATAAATGCCTTTTATAACTGTTAATATATTGTGTAGATTTGGTTGCTTAAAATAATAAAATAAATGTAGGACTGAAACACCTTTGTTTTAATTTATGCCTATGTGATGATAATACATTCCTAACTTTGTAACATTGAGGTAATATTTGGCCGTTAGAAAGAAAGAAGAAACTTATAGGATTCTTAGTCAGAAAAGGAACAAGATAAAACATGTGGCTTAGTGGTAGTGGCGGCTTATTACTTGTATGGAACTGCCACCACAATGCTACATAGTTAGCAAAGTATAGTGATAGTAGAAAGCAAAGTATTATGTATTGTATTCATGTGCATATCTCTTTATATTTACAGAAACATAAATACATTTATTTATGATTAAAATACACAATGCTTACATTAACCGAAACACTTTTTACATTAAACAGTAGTTAAGAAATTGGAACAAAATGTTGTAATTATATCAAAAGCTCATTTATCCAAAGTGAATTTTTGCAGTCTACGTCTTCTTAGCTCTTCTGCATCGGAATCAGTCTTGTCTCTGGAAAAACGCACAAATAAAGACAATATTATTGGTTCTCTCTAAATAATGAACATCGCTACATATTAACCATATTAATATCGAATTGTCTGACGCATTAACTTACTATCATTTTCACCACTTCTTTCTGTCACACGGCGTAAGACGAGGGTGAAAAGAGAAGGTGAATGCAATCGCGAACGTCCGAGCGTTAGAAAATACGGCCTCTTGTCGACATTTTAAGACATCATAATATAATAATAATTGTCCCGATAGTCGTTTCGGCAAACGGCCTAATAGCGAAGAGTCTCGACCAACATCTCAAGAGACTCTCGCTAGATGACTGGATCAAGGGCCAGATACAGAAGGCGGTACTTCTGGACACGGCACGCATCGTCCGGAGGTTCCTCACTCTGTGGCCCTGACCACCGGTAGCTTGGGCCCTGCCCCGTTACCGGCGGCAAACTAGGTTAGGTTTTTATAATATTTTTATTTTGTATGTACTTTTCTGTATTTTACTTCTTATAACTTTTATAAAAACCTAATCCTAAGAATAAAAAAATAAATAAAGAGAATAATAATAGCACCTTGTATAATAATAATATTAGTACTGTGATATTTAGTGTAGTTTTTTTTTATTGCTTTGTATTAGATATTGGTTTTGGTTTAAGTTGAAAATTTGTACGCCTTTAAGGTAGATCGCAGAGAACTTTTTCTTATTATATTGTACGACTCAATGTATTTTACCTGTGTATCACAGATAAATAAATCAAGCATAGGTTGGCGACTACTGCATCACTGACCTGTTTGAATCCAAAGCAGTAGCAGCGTCCGATTGGGGTCCTTCCGGGTGTGCCTTGCTAGAGGAGGGCGCCGGCGACGGCGGCCGCAGCCCCGCCCCCGAGGTGGTCGGCACTACATCGGGCTCCTTCTTGACAGGCGCCGGCGCGGCGGTCTCCGTGTTAGTGCTGTTAGGACCAGTATATTTGTTTTTTAATAATGACTGTAAACGACAGCAAATTTCTATCTCGTATATACATACAGTCGAGGCCATAAATATCTATACATCCATAGCGTCAAATATATGTACCGTAAGGTCGGGCCACTTTGGCCCTGAAGGGTAACATTGGGCCTTGGAATTATCTCGGTCCTTGTTTTATTACTTTGAGAATATGGCTCTTTGCCATGAGAGCTGCCTCACTGCTTAGCAGGGTGAGGGCCAGCGCCAACAGCATCCTAGCAAAGAGCTGCCTCGCTGCTTAGCAGGGTGAGGGCCAGCGCCAACAGCATCCTAGCAAAGAGCTGCCTCGCTGCTTAGCAGGGTGAGGGCCAGCGCCAACAGCATCCTAGCAAAGAGCTGCCTCGCTGCTTAGCAGGGTGAGGGCCAGCGCCAACAGCATCCTAGCAAAGTACTGCCTCGCTGCTTAGCAGGGTGAGAGCCAGCACCAACAGCATCCTAGCAAAGAGCTGCCTTGCTGCTTAGCAGGATGAGGGCCAGCGCCAACAGCATCCTAGCAAAGAGCTGCCTCGCTGCTTAGCAGGGTGAGGGCCAGCGCCAATAGCATCCTAGCAAAGAGCTGCCTCGCTGCTTAGCAGGGTGAGAGCCAGCGCCAACAGCATCCTAGCAAAGAGCTGCCTCGCTGCTTAGCAGAGTGAGGGCCAGCGCCAACAGCATCCTAGCAAAGAGCTGCCTCGCTGCTTAGCAGGGTGAGGGCCAGCGCCAACAGCATCCTAGCAAAGAGCTGCCTCGCTGCTTAGCAGAGTGAGGGCCAGCGCCAACAGCATCCTAGCAAAGAGCTGCCTCGCTGCTTAGCAGGGTGAGGGCCAGCGCCAACAGCATCCTAGCAAAGTGCTGCCTCGCTGCTTAGCAGGGTGAGAGCCAGCACCAACAGCATCCTAGCAAAGAGCTGCCTTGCTGCTTAGCAGGATGAGGGCCAGCGCCAACAGCATCCTAGCAAAGAGCTGCCTCGCTGCTTAGCAGGGTGAGGGCCAGCGCCAACAGCATCCTAGCAAAGAGCTGCCTCGCTGCTTAGCAGGGTGAGAGCCAGCGCCAACAGCATCCTAGCAAAGAGCTGCCTCGCTGCTTAGCAGAGTGAGGGCCAGCGCCAACAGCATCCTAGCAAAGAGCTGCCTCGCTGCTTAGCAGGGTGAGGGCCAGCGCCAACAGCATCCTAGCAAAGAGCTGCCTCGCTGCTTAGCAGGGTGAGGGCCAGCGCCAACAGTAATTACTTTATTTTGATTGTGGTTATTTTGTTAATATGAAGCCTTGAGTTTTGAAATAAATATTATTATTATTAAATTACCCCCTACCATACGGTATAGATTGACCTTAATTATTTATTTTACTTATGGTTAATGGCATAAAGGTGTATAGGTATTTTTGAGGTCTTGGTAACGTACATACATACAGTGGTGTGGTGGTCATATAATTAATACTTCAAAATTTCTAATCAAACTAACTTGATGTATTTTTTTTACTTAGCACAATAGGGTTCGTTTTCGTTTGTCTATAATGAGTCATCGCTTTTGTGTATTATTTCGGCGGTTTTGCGGAAATCAAACAACGGTTTTGCGATAATTCTATTAAATTATAAATTAAAGTAAAAGAACAGTGTGTTATATATTGGACACCTAATTAGAAACATGAAATATCCTTAGTAATTAACATGTGCAAAGCGAAGCAAACAAAAAAAAGGGTAAGAGGGTAGGCCCATCACCTTATCAATAGACTTTTAGTATTTAATTGCGTAGCCGATGTTATCTATTACAGCTTTACAACGACGTGCCATTGACTCTATCAACTTTTCACACGTTGCCACTGGAATAGTTGGATAAGCTTCAACAAAGGCGTCATAATTTTCGTTGATGCTGGTGAGTTGTTTATTAGACAATGTTTTCTTCACGATGTGCCTCAGATTTTCTATGGGATTTAAATCCGGGCTGTTGGCGGGCCATTCCAAAACTGTCACCAACTGATCGCAAATGAATGCTTTCACGCACGTGTATGGTTAACACGTCACGGCCAGAGCGTTGTCTTGGTGGTGGGGGTACTGGTAATGGTAACGTGGTTAGTAGGTACGTAAAAACGCTCGCTGCGTCACCATAGCGCATAGTCGTGGCCCGGCCGAAATAAAGGGGTAAAATTTTACTCGCAGTGTATAGCAACGTTAACAAGCTTTTTTTAGGGTCTCTGTTAGAAAAGTCAAGATGACAAAGTTAACCGCAACCATTACCAATATGAAATACAAGTTTTTGTTAAAAAAAAATTAAAGCCAACTTTTTGACCGTATTTTCTGTCGACTGTGCTTGCATTGTCATCCAACCTACTGTATACTAAATTTCACGTCAATCCGACTACTAGAAGTGCATCAAAATTAACTTGCAAATTTTTAAGCAAACAAACAAGCTATGAAGTGAAGTTAAATAAAATCTTGTAAAAATACTTTTTACTTTGTGTTATTTTTGTTGACTGGCATCATGTAATGATAAATAAACTCACACTACATCAGTTTGCGTGGCAGCATTGGCACTATTCTGGGGCATGTTAGCGACGACCGCCGAGTACTGCTGCATCAGGAGAACCGAAGCGTCCAGCATCGCCTGAATCTCTCGAAGCAGCTGAAATGTTAGCATTCGGCTTTGTTCAAACTATTCAAGTGTATGGCTACAATAAGACTAGGCGTCAAATAAAATAATTAATCATTTAATTCTAGTCACAACTGCTCATAGCATTTTGTTAGTAACAAAAAACTTATTGTTGTTATTGTTAGTAAATACAAGAAAGAATTTCTATAATATTTTTAAAAATATTAATTTACGTAAAAACTTTAGGTAAAATTTAATTTAGACGGTGCGAGAAATATAGTGCTAGTTTTGATATATAGCAGGGGCGCGCTCAATAAATTTATAAGTGATACTACTCAAAAGAATATAAGGGCCACTTGAATTTTACCGGTAAAATGAAATCAATAATTGAATGAAAAGTATTTGTACTGTGTTATGTTGTACTGTATTAATAAAACCAATTTTAGACAAGGAATGTTATAAAGAATTATATATATTAGTATTTTCGCTTCACCCATAAAATTCATGTGGCCCTTTTTTTCTTATAAGCAGTATAAAGGTGGGCCCTGTAACAGGAGCAAAAAATTAAGCCACAGCTTCCACTCTTTTCCATCTTGAGCTAATTTAGTTCTACAACCTTTGAAAAAAAACTTGTATTATGATTTTTATTATAGTTTAAAGTTTAATTAAACAAGCAATATATTGCGAAATCCGTCATTTTGTTACGTGACAGGCGATGTCATTTAGGCTATTGGATGTCGTACATTGAAAATACCATTTAAGAAATTTGTTTGGAATAACCATAGTGATAAAATTACTTGCTTAACTTTTGAATGTTGCAGAACTAAAGTAGTTCCATTTGAGTATTAGAACCTGGGTTTTAATTTTTTGCTCCTGTTACAGGGCCCACCCGGTATAATCATCGACCGTAACGTACAACACTATTTCTCGCTACGTTTTTTTAGCAATAGAATAAAGGTTAAGAACCTTGCTCTTTTTTTTAATGACAGTACCCTTACAAAACAAGTAAAAGTTAAATGATGGAGGATACAGTTGTTTGTATTGATATGGTTTCACACATACCGGTCGTTTATCCTTAAGAAGCGTTTTTGAGTAAAGAGACATGTCACCTTCGTTGTATTGCTAAAACACGAGGTATATGAGGGCCTAAGAGTGCCACGGTACTTATAAATCCAACGGCAGATGCTTACCAAAAGTCTTGCCTCTACGTTCCTGCGCTCAGTGCCCTCGAGCCGTTGCAGTTCAGCCGTGGTCAGGTTGGCGAGGGCGGCTGGGCGCGGCGGCGGCGGCGGCGGCGGGCCCCAGCCCATCATAGCTGCAGAAACAACCAGGATTCAGTATTAAAGACAGTTTAAAAAACTAAAAAGATAGCTGCGTAACTGCTCCGTCATCGTATCAGCTATGCTACGCATAATTGACAAGTTTTGTATTAATACAACAATAGGAAGCGAGTGAAATCAAATCGAAAAATTCCATTACATGCATTTTAGGTAAGGTAATCAATTAATTAATATCATAGCTTTGTGTAGGCAACCAAAAGGAACAACTAGGTACAAAGCGTATCTATCTATCTAATAGCTTTAAACGAGCAATTTTTGTATATATATAAACTTATATATTTCAGGGATCTCGGAAACGGCTCCAACGATTTCGATGAAATTTAGTATGCAGAGGGTATTTAGGGTTTCGGAGATAAAAAATCGATCTAGCTTGGTCTTATCCTTATCTCCGGGAAAACGCTTGGTACCGAGTTTGCTCGGTCGCCCAGATATGTTAGATATAAACTGCGTAAAAATCAATAATTACTGAGAAAATCGACTACAAGGTCAACAAAACGGAAAATACTATCTTCCTGTTTCACTACGTTCATACAGAAAATTGCGAGGATGCGGTGATTTTCTAATTATTAAGAGCGTTTATACCTGCTGAGCTAGCAACGTTGCATTTTTGTTAGTTTTTCTCGATTATTGCATAAACATTGAATGAAAATTAAAAAAGGGGTCTGATAGAACTCTTCTTGTCTACTCCAATAATTATTTGTGATACTTTTATATTCGTTAAAAACGAACATATGTTTATTAACGGTTTTTAAAGCGAATTAAAAGCGTTATTGAAATACATATACTAACATGCATCCAATACTTCTGTTTTTCCTGTAAAGCTGTAGGTCCGAGCTAAAACGGTACCAGCTCCCGTTCAGGCGGCACGCGGGACATTCTGCGATACTCACTGGGCGGCGGCGGCATGTTGGGGAAGGGCGGCGGTGGCGGCGCGGGCGCGGCGGGCGGCGGCGCGGGCGCGGCGGGCTCGGGCGCCGGCGCGCGCAGCACGTTCAGGCGGCACGTGGGGCACGTCTGCTGCCGCTGGAACCACAGCCGCAGGCACGCCGCATGGAATATGTGGTTGCAGGGGAGCTTCTTCGCGCCTGGACAGACATCACACCATGTGTGAAGTCGCCGTCAAAGTGGCATATTATACAAAATCGTGTTTATTGCACCCTGTCTACCCGTGATCTGATGCATGCAACTGCGTTGAAATATCGGGAGCTTAATAAAAAGTAATCACCACACATCATCTACATCCCCAAACAATTTTTTTACCTAATACATAATTATAATAGCCAAATTTGAACACTGGAAGGGGTCGAAATCCAGTGTTGCAAAAAATCACTACCTATGACTTGACTCTTACCTAAACAGGTGCACAAATGTATTGCTGGTAACTAAATCCGCCATTATTTCGAGAACGCTTTTCCGGCTTTTCAGTCTAGTTTAAACCTTTTCCAGGCTCCGCAAATTTAGATGTGCTACCAGAAAATAAATCATAGTTTTATGTTGTTTAGGTAAACAATTGAATATTTAGTAAGGCCGAATGTGTACATTTATGTGGTTGCTATATGCACTATGCCTGGAAAAGGGTTAAAAGTCAAAGTCGTCTCGCCAATCATGGCGAATGACATTGAAAAAGTATTGTTTACGAGTTGACGTAATACCTAACGTGTTAAACTTGCAATGGAATCCAGTTTAAGCTAATTGTTAATTGAATCGGGTATTCCTTCGCCGATATCCATCCATACCAATTAGAGAATACAAGTTTGTAGGGCAAATCTTAATTACAGATCTATTGGATATTGTTTTTCCATCGTACTATGACGAAAAAGTTCTTATTTATCTTGCTTTCTCAATTAACTTCAGTAAACTTCAGTAAGGCAGCACGGATTGCCGAGGACCTGGGTTCGATTCCCAGTGCTGGTCTCTTTTTCTGGTTTTTCTGTGCATCATGTCTCAGTTTGTATTTTCGATATGGTTTCACGGGACACCCGTAAAAGTAACAAATTTGGAGTTGAAATAAAAAATACAAAAAGACTCCAAAAAAACAATCATAATTCAGTAAGGTAGTTGAGAAAGCAAGATTAATATGAACTTTTCCGATAAAATACGATGGAAAAACATTATTCACTACAACTGTACCGCGGTTTGACCTCAGTTATATTCTAGAACGAAAATAATGCTACTGTCAAACTTGCTGTTAGTCCCCCAAAATCTGTCAATTTGGTTGGAACGATATGGTGCTTCCTGTCGTTGTATTTATGCAGCAAACGATTTCACTGAACTCTATCAACACCGCTCTATATAACCACTTAATTTAAAAACGGTGTTCGACGTATGCCATGATTTAATTAAATGTATTCATTCCAAATAACAAAAAACACTGTGTTGTTTACGCTTATCAAATGAGATAGTATAAATGCTTGCCCGTACCTATCAGGTATAAAATTCAAGCCACACATGTAATATGCGATAAAGACATGCGTAGTAATCACAAACACCCGATTTAAAACTAATTTATTTCGGTGAAACAGCCCAAAGACACTTTTGATTACACTCTCGAGTAATCAAACAAGCGTTGTTATGTTCACAATGCACTGTTTAATGAATGACCATTGTGAGCCGTTTATGTATTGTTATAATGGACGAAAAAAATGATGTCTAATAATTTTATAATTGTTTTTGCCTTGAGTTCAAAAATAATAATAATGAACTTTATCCCGCGGCTTCGCTCTTGTGGAAAATAAAAATTGGCTGGCTCTCTCGGAATTGCGGAAAATTGCTCCATAGTGCAACCGGTTGCACTTAAAAAAAATAAGTCTGACAATTTTAAAATCCCTGGCTCCCGTAGTTGGTTAGGCTGTGCGTCGTCTATCATTGAGTAAAATTTATTTTTTATAGATGTAGATAGCAGCTTAACCATTTAACGGTAGGACGTATAAATATGAACAATAATGTCATTCAGCATCGAAGGGTAAAAAAAACTTAATGACTGACGGCGTTGTCGATAGCATCCTACCCACCACTTTTACACGAAAAACTACGAGATGTTATAAATTCAAATGTAGGGTTTGATTCGGATAACCTAAACGTGTGCTCGAGCGTTATGGTTCACCGTTGGCAGTATCCTTAGTGTAAGTTTTCGGTTACAAAGTACGTCTCGATCGCGTTGGCGTTAAAATCTCAATTTGTACGCAAACACGAACAGCGCCTCTAACGGAACGTTTGCGATGTTCGTGTTTCCATACAAATTAAGATTTTAACGCGAATGCGATCGAGACGTATTTTGTAACCGAAAACTTACACTAAGGATACTGATATTGAATATCCGAGTTTTCGTATTGTAGGTTTGACTAGTCTACTCACCACCATTACCGCCACAAATCCAATAAAATTCCGAAACAATGCACTATTTTCTTTTGGCAGTCACTATATCTCCAATATTATCGTGTTAGGGGTGTTCGCTTGATTATAAAATTCGTTGAATAACTAACACTCACGCACGATGACTCGATGTCACGGCTACGCCTGTTAACTTGGTGACGCAAGCATTTAACAACAACTTCGTGCGGTTACTCAGTTATAAGACATTTACAATGTCTACGAGCGACTCGCTGTGGGTGCGTTTAAATTAATCGATGCACGAAAAAAAAAAGTTATGCAAAAAATATTTGCGCTTCTTTAAAAAAAAATGTTAGGTATTGAACTTAATCCTTTTCAATGTTACTGAGAAGTCATCCTACCGGTGGATAAATGATTTTTGACGCTACCTACTAAATCAGCGAAGATAGAGTCTATTTTACCTACCTACCCAGCAATGTAATGTGTATTCGAATGCACGCGTCAACTAAGTCTTAACGAGCTATGTAATGTTACTGCTCCAAACCAATAGTTGCGTACACGAGGTCATCACCTTGTGTATCTACGAAACACAATAGGTTATTCCCAGAAAACAATATTTGTTATTATTCAGAACTAACATGTCGCGGATGGAAAACTTTTTAATTTTAGGCTGCATTTCAACAGAGATGTACCTACGAGTATGTGTTGCGAGGAATGTTGTTACCCGACTGCCCGAAGGAGGTTTATGTTTTTCGAGCGTATGTATGTATGTATGTTTCATGAACGCTTCATTACCTATCCTCGCTCCGCTCAGCTGTTTCCACCAGAGCTTTGTTGTGCGCATCGTCCGCATCCTCGCACATCTCTAGTGGAAACGCAGCCTTACAGAAATAAATGCTAAATAATGATACAGGAGTCACTAAAGGTCCGGCCAAGATTCCACGGGAGCGGAGTGGCGGTGAATACATGTAGTGTATGTATTTTATATTGTACATACAAAAGTGATAGCTAAAACTAGCATAATAAGTGGGAAATAAACTATGTCATTACAACGTTCGGCCTTCTCCCACTCATGGATTCGATTTTCAAATAAAATAATAGTTTCGCCATGTCTGTCTGTCTACTCTACTATACTACTATTGATACTACCGTCTGTACGGACTATCAATGCTAGAAAGCTGTAATTTTGCACGAATATATATGTAAACTATGCCGACAAAATGGTACAATAAAAAAATCAAAAATAACTATGTTAATTTCACCGGCTGTCTTACTCTCCACGCCGAACCACAACAGTGCAAGCACCTTTGCACAAGGTCCTACCACCTGCAAAACTGTTCATTTTTTAATGTGGAATATAAAAATACAGTAAGGCAAATTTGGAAAATGCTCTTTAGGGTTCCGGAGCCAAAGTCTGTCTGTCTGTCTGTCTGTCGTCCGTCCGTCCGTCCGCGGCTTGGCTCACGGACTATCAATGCTAGACAGCTGTAATTTTGCACGAATATATATGTAAACTATGCCGACAGAATGGTACAATAAAAAATTCTAAAATATTTTTTTAGGGTACCTCCCATAGACGTAAAGTGGGGGTGATTTTTAATTTCTCATTCAATCCTATAGTGTGGGGTATCGTTGGATAGGTCTTTTATTCATTAGGGGTTTGCTAAGACAATTTTTCGATTCAGTCATTTGTTTGCGAAATATTCAACTTTAAAGTGCAAATTTTCATAAAAATCGAGCATTCCCTCCCCTCTTAAATCTAAACCGATGGGTGGAAAAATTTGGAAAAATTCAGGATGGTAGTAAGTATATCAAACTTTCAAGGAAAACTATAACGGCTAAGTTTTCTTGAGAATTATTAGTAGTTTATGAGTAAATAGCAGCCTAAGGTATAAAATATACCTAAACTTGGAAGATTCCGTATAAAATACGAAATCCTTAGAAAAATATTATTTAATTTTTTCGTAATGGCTACGGAACCCTATTTTGGGCGTGTCCTACACGCTCTTGGCCGGTTTTTATTTTATAGGACAGGGTAGTTGGCACCATTAACAAAATACTGAAAGTCAATTACATTTTTCATAAAAGTAAATAGTATTTTTAGTCGCATTACATAATAAATAACAAATAGATAAATAAATAATTAGGTAATCAATAGAGTTGGCTAATGTAAATGACGTTCACATGCTTGCCGTGCATATCTATGGGAGATGCGCACAAAAAGGACGTGTACATGGAACTCTGCTGGCATTTTGCTCGACGTGTTGGGAAATATCAGCCAGGTCAGATCTGCCCACAAAACCGTGGTTCTATATAACTAGATCGATCCCCAATAACATCATGTCGACAATCATCCGCCTTCGTCTGTAAACTGTATGCACGCCAGTCTTCCTCGCCAAAATACAACTATGTTATGTTATGTATTTACAAAAATTAACAAATTATATTTGTAGGTAGTTTAACAAAATTTTAGAGACTCATCCAAGTATCGCACACAGAAACTACTGATCAACGGCTAACCGATATTGTCTTTTTCAACCTTCAGATGGGCAGAATCATCGACAGTATTTTTCAAGAATTGGATTGATTGCTAGCGTCAAATATCCTGTCATTTTAGTATGTTACAGTATGACTCCTTACCAGTATGCATTTCCTCCCGACAGATGATACACTCGTTGTCAGCGGCGGCGAGTTCCTCGGCAGTCGCGTCAGGATACAGCGTGTTCATATTGCGGATGGCGCGGCGCGAGAGCACCACATCGTTGTAAGCTTTCTTGAAACTCCTGGAACGTAGGTTCGTGTTCAATACAAAGATTTAGAAGTTTAGATATGCCTTCGTAGCGAAAGAATATACCTAGTAACATTAGACGCTACGACGCGGTACTGAGAAAGTAGTATCATCTCTTCCTGTCTTACGGTAATTGCCAACACTACTTTATCTGTCATGATTCCAAATGAGTGAGCTCACCGTGACAAGCCGTGGTGGCCGAGTGGTTTGTCATATGGCCTCTCAAGCAGAGGGTCGTGGGTTCAAACCCCGGCTCGCACCTCTGAGTTTTTCGAAATTCATGTGCGGAATTACATTTGAAATTTACCACGAGCTTAACGGTGAAGGAAAACATCGTGAGGAAACCTGCACAAACGAAGTTCCCAATCCGCACTGGTCCCACGTGGGAACTACTGCCCAAGCCCTCTCATTCTGAGGGGAGGCCTGTGCCCTGCAGTGGGACGTATATAGGCTGGGATGATGATGATGATGATGACTCATTTCGGAATTGACACATTTCGGCGCAGTCAAAGTACCTATGGTAAGGACGTGTATAAACTTCTAAATCTTTGGCTCAATGCGCCTAAAAAACCAACTGCGAGTCAGACTCATACCACTCATACCGAAAAAAACACATTTCTAGTATCGGGATCCCCTTTCATTTCTAAATTTATTTAACACCTTTTTTTTATTCAACTGGATGGCAAACGAGCAAGTGGGTCTCTTGATGGTAAGAGATCACCACCGCCTACCTGCAACACCAGGGGGACCTCTGACGCAAAAAGACGTATCTATGTGCCTGTCCTAGCATAAACTCTGACCTCTTCTCGGACTAGACTAAGAGGACCTGGGCTGTAAATTCAAGCATAACCTCCTGGGGTTCAAAATGATACTAGTACATATTGTTAGCAATGGAACTTTTATCTTTTGAAAAAGGAATAAAGCGTAATTTTATCTGTATCATTCAAATTTACAAAAAAATAAATTCAACTTTATCTATGAGACATTAGGTTTTAAATTTCGATGACATATTTTGTTGTATGGTGGGTCGCTTCCCTTCACTAAAAAGTTCATGACAAATTCCAAGTGCAATTTAGCACATAAGTTCCAAGAAACTCAAAGGTATAATAAGCTCAGTTCGTAGCCAGTGCATGCGCTATAATATCATATCTCGATATCTCACCTCATTGTCTCATACATCGGTCGGAATGCAAACAGCGGTAGAGTGTAAATGCGAACCATGATCGCTACGAAGCCAATGTAGAGAAGGACCTTAAGGAAGTTAATCGCCAGTTCTGTGTAAAGCAGTACTGCCGCTTTGCTCTCCCATGGGGCTTCCCAGCGGGAGTCAATGGCGTGGAGAACGTACTGGAACAAAAATTAATATTATCAAAACTCTCCTCTGCTCCGCACTCTCCCAAATAAATGCTGTCTTGGCATGACTCCTGAGAGTAACCTTTTTACTACTATTACTATGATTTATATTAGTCTTAGTTTAGTTTTAGTTTCATGATGCATTAGTTAACCAACTGTAATAATAGTAATAGTAATATGTAAAGCCAAGTAAATCAATTAATTATCCAAGTGTTTAAGTCAAAATCTTTGTAGTGCCTAAAGTATACATGAAAATTTATAAAAATAAAGATCTCGAAATATTTTTCTACTGCATTATGAGTGCCCACTACCCGTCTTCATTAATATCTACTGCATTATGAAACAATTTTTTTTTCAACTGAGCCCTAAGTATGCCATTCTGGATAAACACAAGAAGTGGCATAATGTGAAAATTTTCGGTAAACAACTGGGAGCAAAAGAGACATTATTCCAAAGAAGCAAGTGAAAAAAGGTCAATAATAGATTGGGCTGGTGACAATTTACACAACCCGATTGGAATCTAGTTATTAGAGGTGACGCCTGATTCTACTACAATTTAAGCATATTTAGATTATTTAGATTTCAAATTGTCTTGCTCAAGCTTTGCATAATGTATTTGTCCAACATATGCCATTTCCTTAACTTACAGAGCAGTTTAAACAGGATGTAAGTTTAGAAATAAGCATGTTGTCCCGTGATATTTAACTATTTATCAACTCTAACAAATTTAAAGTATAAGCATCACCTACCTTGATGAGAATATTGGCAATCATAATGATCAGTATGCTGTATTCAAAACCAAATACAAGTTGCACTGATGGCCCTTTTGAAGCTGTGAACTGATATGCATGGTGAATAAAGTAGAAGTCTGCATGAGCCAGTAGCATCAGGAGACCGAGAATCCTCACATGGAACAGCCAACCAATGACAGGACTCCTCTCCATCTACAAAAAATAGATTTACTTTCATGAAAAACAACTTATAAATACTAATCAGTCTAGCTTTTTATGCAGCAAGTTTAGAAGATTTTTCCTCAACTCAGGTAACATTGAAATTTAGACTAATTTTTCTGATTTACAATACATTATTACAGTTGAAAGGAAAACAGACAGTGTAGCATCAACTACTTAGCATATAATTTAAATATGTGAAGCCTAGAGTTAAATGCTTTATTTTAACCTCTTTGACGCCTGAGTCAAATTTTTGATTTAGGGACATCAAACTTTATGTAATTTATGATAGAGTTTGATATTCAAATTACAGTAAGTCCTTTATAAAGGACACTGGGCATCAGGAGGCTATGATGATGTTGCACAGTTTTAAAATAAATTACATACCAATGCACATTATCTCACAAAGCAGACTTACAAAGAAAAACAAAAACAAAAACCATATTGAAAATACAAACTGAGACATGGATGCACAGAAAAACCAGAAAAAGAGACCAGCGCTGGGAATCGAACCCAGGTCCTCAGCAATCCGTGCTGCGTGCTATAACCCCTACACCACCGCTGGATAGGAATCTAGACACGAATTTTTCCTATGCATACATATCTCAGGTTGCTTATTTCTACTACGCTACTTATGCAGCAGCACTAATAATTTGATTGCTTAGCAGCAACATCTTTTGTTTGGGTGAGCGGTTGGTTCCGAAAGAGTGTGAACATAGATGTCGCTAGTGCTCCTGCATAAGTAGCGTAGTAGAAATAAGCAACCTGAGATATGTATGCATAGGAAAAATTCGTGTCTAGAATCCTGTCCAGCAGTGGTGTAGGGGCTATAGCACGCAGCACGGATTGCTGAGGACCTGGGTTCGAGCTGATCTCTTTTTTTGGTTTTTCTGTGTCTCCGTTTGGATTTTCGATATGGTTTCACGGGATACCCGTAAAAGTAACAAATTTGGAGTTGAAATAAAAAATACAAAAAGGCTCCAAAAAACCAATCATAAAAACAAAAACATTGCATTGCAATTCATTTAATATAAAAGCAGTTTTTAATACTTCTAAGGCAGGCTTGCGCCAACCAGTGTCAACTAAATAACCCCAGGTTAACTGTCTGTCAGTCCGTCTGTCACAAGGCTCTAACTCTTGAGTTGTAATAGTTGGACACTTGAAATTTTCACAGATTATGTATTGCTGTGGCCGCTATAACAACAAATACTAAAAATAGAATAAGATAAATATTTAAGGGGGGCTCCCATACAACCAACTTGATTATGTATAGATAATGGTACAGAACCCTTTGTGCTAGAGTTCGACCTGCACTTGGCCGGTTGCCATAAGTGAATCTATGGGAAGTGGCAGAGTGATTTAGGTTTGGCCACCAATCTACTGATGCTTAAACAATTAAACTCACATAATCAACCCTGTCCTCGGCAAGCCAATGGAATGCTTTCAAGAAGAGCAGCAGTGTAAACAATGCAATGAACTTAGGATTGAAATCATCTCTGAAAACCGTGAATGCCAGACATGTTTCCGTTATTGCATACCAAGATCGTTCAATCAAATGCTGAAAAAAAAACATTAGTGTAACATTTAAAGGTTCCAAAATACTTAACAATTAATTAATATTTCAGCTCATGAGCTATAATAAATGTTAAATCTATCACCTGTACAAATTCATGTTCATCCATTGCTGTGCAATTGTTGAAAACTAGGTTGATACCATGGAATAGTCAGAACCAAAAACACCAATACTTATATTGATGATGCATAAACAATAAATTATATATGGACAACCATATTTTATATAAAGTCAATATTTCAATTAAAATATAAATTAACAGTCAATTTCAAATTCCAGTACCAAATGACACCACAGTTAAATCAATTTAACTATAAAAAAAGAGGGTATTCTCCAACAGATACCAATTTTTTGTTTGTATCTGTATTGTAATGTATGTATCATACATTTGACTCACCTCAAACTCAGCAGGCCGAAGTTGCCCAAAGAATATTTTCCTTAACAATTTACCCACCAATAGCACTAATATAAATGCCTGCAGATACATGACCTGAAAATACCAGTCAAACATTGATCTACAAATTATGTGCTGGCCACAAGGGCGTTCCGCGCTGCATTTGTTCCATATTGAAGGCTATTGAGAGAGAGGTCATACATTTGAATGCAACATTTTATTTTTATTATTAAAATTGTTGTTGCTTATTAATTAAATTTTAATCAATTTTAGATTAGGCAAAGCCAAAGTGCATTGGATTTTTGTTTCGTCAGTATTCGTATACTTACAGCCATGCTAGGATTGGAATTAGTTAGGTACACTATCGATGGATAAAACTGTTTCTTCTGGTAATAGGCATTGCCGATGACCACGGTCGTGAGCACGAGACTGGACACAGTTGCGAGTAAAGCCTTCATCTTGTTTCACTTCTAGGAGCTCATACACAGTAAATTTCATAAAATATCTGAAGAGAATTTCCTAAGCCCACCAATACCGCTCAACAGTTAGCGAATACATTTTCAAAACATCGTTTCGTATCTCATCGCTGGGGCAGAAAAATAATTTTGACGTGTTCAATGTTCATTGTGTCAAACTTGAGAACCGTTCAGAATACTTTGATTGAATAGGCAAAACTGAAGAAACTGAAAATTTAACAAGAAATTTAGTGAAAGCTACATACCTTTTGAAAAATTAAAATAATTTATTTCAAATATATTATGTATATTTGCACATATAATACTGAAAATTGTGTCATATATCAATTCAAATTCAAATATTTTACTTTTAATTTTTCTTTGTGGCTACATTATGCACCCCCCTGTCCTGTCTGTATTGTATGTGATTATTTATGTCAATACTCAATACTCTGTTGCTCTATGGAAAATGGTGTTCGTCCAGTGTTCGTTTGATTGGTTTCACAATTTATAATTAATTTTATCGTACAATGGACTCGTTTTGCGTGTTAAACAGAAGTTAATGAGAGTGTTAGCGAGACAGTACTATAGTATTCTATTTGTCAGGTATGTAGTCACTATGAAAGCGTTTGCCGCGCAATCAACTTATGTATGTCGTATAACTCTTATTCTTGTTCCAAATAGCAGTTTTTGTGGAGTTAAGCATTCCAAACAAGAATATTAGCATGATTTTAAGATGTTTAGTGCAATAGAAGATGGTTTTGCTTGGCTATAACCTATGGTCACGTAGGCTACTAAGTTTAGCTTGGCTTGGTTCTACTTTCATTATTGGTGTATTATTGATGAAGTTTTTATGTGTTCCTTTCGGTTATTTGCCTTACCAGTGTTGATTCAATTGAAAATAAATATCGTAGAGGTGTTTTGATTAGTCTCTTTCACTATTCTGAAATAAAATTACTTTGCAGGCTTTATTACCAGATCAATACTGAATTCCATCACAGCCAACATGGTAAGTTTTTTCCTATAAATTGAAATATTTTTATCTTTTCTACTAATTTTCTATAATTTTACCTTATTTATATCTTTACACAAACAAACCCAAATAAAACATTTTATTTTATTATTGCAGCAGGGTGATGACCCTCCCTTCCTGCCAGTGGGCACAGATGTCAGTGCCAAATATAAGGGTGCATTTTGTGAAGCCAAGATCAAGAAAGTTGTCAGGAATATAAAATGCAAGGTAATTACAATTGATACTGTTCCTGCTAATATTAAAAATGTGACTGTGTGTGCATGTATATGTTTGTAACTCTTTCTTGGTAAAATGTTTGACTGGATTAGATCTTTAGAAATTTTTAATGCGAGCCCTTCAGATAGTGAGCCTGTAGGCAGTGGCCCACATCACCTACATATTCTGCAAGTAAGAAGTTCCTAAGCAACATGAGAATGGTGTATAGAAAAAATTAACACAGAATGCAACATGTATTTTGCTTTCAAAACTAAAAAAGACTTATAAGTCAGGATCATCAGGATCAAGGTCATATTGGTAGTGCCACGAGAGTAGAACTGTAGAAATGAATGATTACCCACACAGCTACATGAAGAACTGATTGCATAAAAGGAGAATGAATTAAATGAATGAGTGAATGTCAAAATCCCGCTGTCATTACATGTCATGTTCTTGTGTGCATGATCTCAACTCTGATGGCACTACCTATAATGAACTTCTCTTCTTACATGTGGCCATTGTTTCAAGATATTTACCAGAAATATTGTTTGTTTCCAGGTAACATTAAAAGCTGGTGGCAACATAACCGTGAATGATGATGTCATCAAAGGCACCCTGCGTGTTGGCAGCACTGTGGAAGTGAAGCATGACCCTAAAAAGGACGCCACAGAGGCTATCATCACCAAAATACAAGACTGTAGCCAGTACACTGTTGGTGAGTTTATTAATTTAAGCATTTTATTTGCAATGTTTTAGGAATCAGAATTATTTATATCCTAGAATACAGTTACACAGATGTTATAGTCTAAACTTTTTATACTGAGCTCCACTTAGGACTACAATACCATTGTGTGGTTTGACAAGAAACAAATTAAGATAATGAGCTTGTAGTAAGTCACCTTGGAAGGTTAATATAGATTATCAACTCTATTTTCTTGGACAATAGACTACTAAATACACTAACCGGTGGTTGGTGGTTAGTTATTTAGTCTAATCAATTTATTTATTTCTAATTTTGAACAATAATATTATAATAAAAATACTATAGATGATAAGGAATACTAATTGTCAATAGATAGATAGGTCAATATGCATAATAATTTGATATTTATGTCAATACTAGCTTATGCCCGCGACTTCGTCGGCGCGGACCTAGGTTAACCGGAATAGTATCCTATGTTGATCCTTGGCGCTTAAGCTATCTCTATACCAAATTTCATCAAAATTGGTTCAGCGGTTTCGACGTGAAAGCGTAACAGACAGACAGACATACAGAGTTACTTTCGCATTTATAATATTATATTACTCTAGTAATTTGACTACATATTGGCAACTTTTTAGACTATTTAGTTTACTGCATGACTGAATTTGCCTACCTACAGGACATTTGCACATTTGGACATTTTGATATTTGTATGCCCTTGGGTGCAGCATAGTGATACACGTCTATGATTAATGTACCAACTATTTTTAATCTATGTTTGACAAATAAATTATTTGTATTTGTATATTTGAACACAAAATCCTTATCCAAAGGAAGCATATAAAAACATTTCCATTCAGTTATTCTTTGAATTATCCAAAAGATGATAAATGACAATGTACACATAAACATAACTACTACATTTATTTATTCAGGTTTCCACAATTGTATTATATTTTATTGCGAAAATGAATATTTGTGCCTAAATTTTAGTTATTTATGTCCATTGTCATTTGTGCATCTTTAAATTTCAAGATCTAATGTCTAATCAGCCTTTCTTAATTTTCTTATAAGTGACACTTGCCAGTAGTTATCAACTTCTATGGAAGTATCTGTGCCCCTTGAGATGAAGCATGATAAAGTGCTGTTTTATTCCACTGGAGTGAGAACTATCACATCATTTTTATATCCAAGATATATAATCACAAAATGTTACCTGTTACAGTATTTGATGATGGGGACATAACGACTTTGCGACGTTCCGCGCTCTGCCTTAAGAGTGGGAGGCATTTCAACGAAAGCGAAACACTAGACCAGTTACCACTCACACATCCAGAACATTTCTCCACGCCAGTCATAGCAGGGAGGAGGGGGAGAAGGGGAAGGGCTCAGTAAGTTACTAATTGAGTAAACAACAAATTGTGCAAACAAAGAGCTCTTTAAGTCCCTTAGCTGTATTAACTGGCATCTTAACCACGTTACTTGTGAAGTGCTTCGTCAGATAGAGAGGATGCAGATAACGAAATGGAAGAAAATTGTACTTAGTTAATTTTGGCAACTAGCATTATAGGGTGATGTATTCAGTTTAGTATTCTAAGTTGTATTCAGTGATGTTTTCTAAGTAGGAAAAGTGCTGTTGTTCAACTGGTGAAGGAGGGAGATATCACAAAGATGGGCTTACAAACAGATAGTTATGAGCTTGCAGTACACAGACTCGATCTGGTCATCTATTAATTAGTTCATACAAATCTATGTAGATTTTTGCCAGCCCAACCTCGGCACTGTTATGGAATCATCCTGCGGCGTATTTTTTTTAGGTGCAGACGACGCACGTTTTCTGGATCTTGTTTGAAGCACATTAACTGATGTGAACCATCTACACTTAAAAAATATGCCCGAATGCATAGGCTTTAACCTCCTGCGACCCAGCATACAACAAAAATTGACATCGAAATTTAAATCTTAATGTCTCATAGATAAAGTTGTTTTTTTTTTTTCTTAATTTGAATGATACAGAGGAAATGACACTTTATTCCTTTTTCGAAAGATATAAATTCTATTGCTAACAATAATTATGTACTAGTATTACCACTTTGAACCCCAGGAGGTTATGCAGGGAATTTTACAGGGTATCCCTATCAATCTCATCCATATTCGTCTTGCTCTAGGTCAGACGAAAGTGAAGGCGAGATCCCGACGCGGCGCATGAAAGCGGACAGTGCCGAGCGAGAGCCGCACGTCGGGCGCGTGGTGTTGGTGGAGGCGGCGAGCGGCGCGGAGCGGCGCCGGCCGCACCAGCCGGCCTTCCCCGCGCTCGTGGTCGCGCCCACGCCGCAGATCAAAGTCAAAGAAGACTACTTAGTACGCTCCTTCAAGGACGGCCGATAGTGAGTACAGTAATTATTATATTAATGACGGTGCAGCAGGCGCGGATCCAGCCTTCAAAAAAGATTGTGGTCACAGCCACTAGAAAATCGGTCAAGTGCGAGCCGAAGTAATGACTCATGAAAATTTTCCTTTTTTTATCATCAGCCTATCAATCTCAATAGACCGTAAAAATATGTCGTCACCACTCTTATTAGGGTTGTGGGAATGCTTATCGTGCCCACGACGGTGGATCCGCCCTTGCGGTGCAGAGCAACATGGTTGAAGCAAATGTAACATCTCCAAAACTTTGATGAGCGAGTCGCTCTTGCAAATGAAATGCACAAGAAAGAACTTGATAAAGCTATCTGTCTTGTATCTCGACGAATCATAAGGCATAGTTTAGCAGAACCAAGAGTTGTCTTGTATCATCTTAAACAAGAAGGATATATATTTCTCTACTTCTATATGCTTCCAGAAGTTCTAGATCAACCAGATCCTTATAGTACTGGTACTATCATTACAAATGAAAATTAAGTTTTCCTAATGGTGCACCTCCCAATAGCCTAATAGCACCTTTTAGATTGTTAATCGCGTTATCTCAGAATTAGAAATTTTACATTCTAAAGGATTTGAGTCATGAAAAAGCTTGAAAAACGAACTATGTATAAGCTAATTACAACTAGCTATAAGAGACCCCCCACACTAGCGTCTTTCAAGCGTCGTCGTCATGCCAGCGTCCGCGCAGCGCCGACGCGACACGAGCACTGGCCGGCTGCCGAACGCCGGGCTTACGCAGTGCTGGCGTTGTGCATTGTACTTGTTCGCAAAAAACGTTGCGCTGACGCCGCGGTGACACTGGCCATAGACATAGACACTGCCACGGCCACTGGGCACAGCCGGCCAGCACTGGTGTCGCGTCGACACTGAGCGGACGCTGCCACGACGAAGACGCTCGTCGTCGTTTCGACGTCTCTAAGAGAATCGCTTATTCACTGTTCATAAAAGAACATTGGTGGTATCATAGAGCTTATTATGTTTGTAGCTACACGGTGCCAAAAAAAGAGGCGCGCGAGTTCCGCAAGGGCAGCGCGCCGCTGGAGTGGGGCGGCGTGGAGGCGGCGCTGCAGTACCTCGGCAACGGCGCGCTGCCGCCGCACTGGGACCGCGCGGCGCTCTTCAACGAGCCGCGCAACACCGACGACGACGTAATACAAAAAAACAAACTTGACAATATCTGATGTTCGGTTTGATATAAAACTTGGACTGATCATGATATTTTTTAACGAAAATTTCTTGTTTGCAGAGTTCTGACGACGAGCCCCGTGAGGAGAAGGACCACTTCGTGGCGCAACTGTATAAGTTTATGGATGACCGTGGCACGCCACTAAACCGGAACCCGACCATCGCCAATCGGGACATAGACTTATACAGACTCTTTAGAGTAAGTTGGTAAATCTAACGACCGATTTTGCCTCAAGGGTGCGCTTTTGCCCTCAAGCTTACCCTGCATAACAAGACGCTCGATGAAATCATCGTATCACCGCGAAAAAAAGCTAGGATGTGGCCCTTGATGAGCTTAAGCTGGGTCGACATTTGTATCATTTTGCCGATCACGATCACGCGTATCGTATCGAGCTTGCGCATCCTAAGTATGGACGCTCACTTTGGGCACACCGCATCACTAGCATCGTCGTGAAAATATGCGTCCAATACTAACCGTAGCTTAGCAGCGTGTCGTATCATTAAGTGTGGACGCTATCCGTATCCCCTTTGATGATCGGGGAAAAACGGCGTATCGCAAATCATAACTTCATATCGTGATACAGTATCAACAATATCACGTTAGCTTTATCAATCTTATTATCGCGCGAGTGCAGGGTATATAATATACGCGTATCAACATCGATCCCCAGCGATCAGATACGGCGCGCCTTTTTGCATCCACACTAGCGATCTTGCGTCGGTGCAACGCGACGGAGATACGATACGACAAAATGATACAAATGTGGACGCAGCTTTAGTTAATTTTTCAAAACGTCTTGCATTATTTACTTTTAAATTGAGTCATACAAGTCTACCTCATGTCCATGATTTTTCAGGTAGTGCAAAAGCTGGGCGGATACAACAGAGTGACGAATCAAAATCAGTGGAAGACCATAGCTGACAAAATGGGCTTCCATCCCGTCACAACAAGCATCACGAACCTATGCAAACAAGCTTACAAAAAGTGAGAATAAATCCTATTAATTTTATTACACATTCATAGAAAAACAATTTGATACAACCCTTACTTGTATTCAACCAATTCAATTTCGGAGCCGCAATGGAACTATTTCTTTATAAATAATCTTATTTGTCTACTCAATGACCAAGAATGAGGTAGTGTCATATCAAATCCAATAAGAGGCCTTATTGCACTTTTTTCTGTCACACAGTATTTGACGAGGGTAGAAAGAGCAGCACGAGAGTCAGCACGTTAAATTAGACAATACGGCCTAAGATTCTAGAGACCTAAGAATCAAATTGGTTTACTGTACTATTGAGCCCAAAAGCTTAGCATAAGATGTCGCTGTACAGGTCGATTCACAAGAGCTGGCACAAATGGATTGAATGAGTGAATGAAAGTATCTGTGTGTTACCTATTTGCTTACACTTCACATAAGTGACATTACTTTCGTTCAAACCATTCGTGCCAGCTCTTGTGAATCGATGTGTTGTTGTTAACATCATTTGCTGAGCTTTTGGGCTCTCAAGCCCAAACAAAACTTTATTACAAGACACATCAGTGACGCTTGTTTTGTCTAGGTTCCTTCACAGTTTCGAGGACTTCTACCGCAAACTGGGCGTGACGCTGGTGGCGCACCCGCGCGGCGCGCGCACGCCGCCCGCCGGCCGCTCGCTGATCCGCGACCGCGACAAGCAGCCGCCCACGTCCTCGTCCGCCTGCTCGACCCCCACCCCCTCCAATACGCCGCATCAGGTAATGTTCCGCAGTCCGACACCAGAACCTACACGCAGTCACGCCTCCACTACAGGTCAGCTTCGTCTCGAAATGAGAATGAATCGTAGTTCCCACGCGGCCCCAGGGCCCATTGAATTTCTTCGCAAGTGAATGCAGGTTTTCGCACGATTTTTTTCTTCACAGTAAAGATCATCACTAATATAGGGGTGCCCCTTGCAATTTCGACAAACTAATTATCGAATTTAATTTCATCGAAAACGATATATCGAATATTCAATACTAATATTTTCTCTTGGAGTAATTTCACTTCATTGAATAGTCATTACATATTAAAACAATTATTAGAACAACAGTACAAGGATTATTATTTGCTTAAAAATACATTTCATCCACTATTCATGAGACAGAACAACTAAATATCGCTGTTTATTTCATCGACGTATTATTATAAAACACTTTTATTTCATAGTTGATTACATATTATAACAATATATTCTACTAGTTTTAGTGATTCAAGATTGAATACTACATCTTTTGCATATTTTTTAGCAAATTTGAAGGCTTGTATTCTTCTGAAAAACAAAAAACATCGCTACCAGGCAAGTAGGTTAGGTTAGAACTGCAACCCCAACCAAAATAAATCATTACTAGGAAAGTAGGTTAGGTTAGAACTGCGACCCCAACAACAATAAATCGCTACTAGAAAAGTACATTACAACTGCGACTTCAAAAAATCATTGAAGTTGTGAAATTATAAATATTAAAATAATACTAGAGTTTACCCGCGGCTTCGCACGCGTAAACTATCTGGTAGTTACAATTGAAATTCCGGGATTTTACAAAATTCCTGTGGGAAATCCCAAAATTTATATCGTAATCTTCATTGAGGTGTTGTGTTAAGAACAACTATCCCGTGGGAATATTGGAATTAAAGTAGCCTATGTGTTATTTCAGACATCCAGCTATCTACTTACCATATTTTATGACTTTAAGCCCAGCGTAATCTGGCGCGCGGCAATGAATGGGTTAAGAGCTTTACAGATTGCAATGCAGGATAATGAATACATTTCTTTTTCCCTGAATGGCAGCACTGGCATAGATAATAGATCGCTCGTTTTTGGTTCGAAATTCGAACTTGTGATTTTATTTTGCTTAATATACGAAATGTACATACCCAATATCATATTTTCTCAAGTTTTTCGCGATTCCCAAGGTCAAAGAATCGAATTGCTTTAAAATTCCAGAGAAATAATGCGTTGTTTGGGAGAAACGTGTCAAAATGGTGTTGTAGAGCGCCATCCTGCTCTGTCTCGTTGTTTTTTGTCCCGTTCTAGCGGTTCACTTTTATATTATAGATTCTAAGATGTAACATTTACAACATTTAAAAAGTGTGTAATAATAAAATATGAAATTAATATCTGCCAAATAAACAATCTGTTAAATAATATTTCCAGAAATTAAAAATCGGTGATTTAAAAATACTCATTCTAATCATTCCAGTTAATGAATATTCGATGAAATGAAAAAACATGAAACGTTGGCTTTTAAATGATATTCGATTAAAAGTATGTTGACATTTCAAGGGTAAACCCAAATTTAGCACATAAATTCCGAAAATCTCGGGCCCGCACGCGTGAACTCGAACCCACGGCCTTCTGCTTAGGAAGCCATAAGTCAAACCACTAAGCTACCGCGACTTACTTATATAAATAACTAATTACCCATCATTCATATTACAAGTGCCTGTCCCTACCGGTATTCAAACCCAGGACATGTATCTTCACAGTTAGGGTCACTAACCACTAGCTAAGCTATTCCGTATACTTAAAACTTTAGTTTTGGACTTTAATTTCCATTTGGACCGTTCTGTCCGTTTCCCAAAACATCCGTTCCTGTCACTACCTTTTCCTAAGTAATCCGTTTCCCGATATAAGTGTTTTCCTGAATATGCTTCTCCCAAAAGATAATAAATAAATAAAGTCCCTTATTCTGAACTACAAGCATGAGAAAATAATAGTAATTAATTTATAAAAAAATCGTTAAATAATGTCTCGTAGTTCAGCGTGCCTGTTGGCCTAGGCCTCCTCCAACCTTCTCCATTCGGTACTGTCACGTGCTACTCTTCTCCAGTGGTGTCCAGCTGTTAGTTTTAGATCGTCCTCCCATCTCGTCTGTTGTTGTCCACGGCAGCGCTTACCGTCTTTAGGGTACCCACAGAAGAATAAAAACAATTGGAAGTGCAATGTAGGTGCAGCGTGCGTGCCACAAGTAAGCGGGGCGGTACGCTATATAGAATATAGCTATATTCCTGCACATATTCAAGTGGGTGGTTGTCAATTCTTATCTCTATTGGTTTGGAGTTTGTGAGTAATTTTGTTTTCTTCCAGTTCATATATAGTCCAACTTTCATATTTTCTTCCTTTAGTGATATTATCATTTTCTCCAGATCTTTTGGGTTTTCTTCAAAAATAAATATTATTATGTTGTCTGCGAATCTGAGATGGTTCATTTTTACGCCATTCACGTTGAGGCCAAATCTGCACCAGTCCATTTTGCGAAAGATACTTTCCAGTACGGCCGAGAACAGTTTCGGAGAGAGGGTCCCCCTGCCTTACTCCTCTTTCAATTTTAAATTTCTTGCCCAGGGATTCCAGTTGTATCTTCGCTTCGCTATTTGCGTAGATGTTTTTAATAATATTGATGTACCTTGATGCTATCCCTTGCTCTTTCAAGCTCTCCCATAAGGCTTCGTGGGTTATGCTGTCGAAGGCTTTGGAACAGTCAATGAACGCCATATACAATTTTTTGTTATATTCTTTGTACTTTTCTAGTATTTGTTTTACTGTGTGTATATGGTCAATAGTGGAGTACTTTGTTCTGAATCCGGCTTGTTCTCTTGGCTGGTTCTCATCGAGCTTTTTATTTATTCTACCCAGGATGACTTTGGAGAATACCTTATAGATGTTGGATACCAAGCTTATGGGTCTGTAATTCCCTTTCTTCTTTTTGTCCTTTCTTAAATATAAGGACGTGTGACGTTTTCCACTGCGTGTGTATTTTACCCGTCTCCAATATGTCGTTAAATATTGCTGTTAGTATGGGTAGTACTTCTTCGAGAGTACCTTTGAGAAGCTCGTTTGTAATTTTGTCTGGGCCCGGCGCTTTTTCCATCTTTTGGCTAAGTATAGCTTGTTCCACTTCACTAGGCACTTTTACTTCACTTTTGGTTCTCTAGGCTCTTCTTTGTACTGGCTTTCCTTTCTTTCGACTGGCCGTCACTTCCTTTTCCTAAATAATCCGTTTGTCTTGATATCCATTTCCCAAAACACGCGTCCTCAAAACATCCATTCCCGTCACTAAAATAAAGATACCTACTGATGTCGTAATGAAATCGGACCTTTCGACACACGGATGCTATGAGAAACGGGTGTTTTGGGCATACGGGTGTCATGAGAGACGGATCTTTTGAACCGGTTGTTCTGACATACTGATGCTAAGAGAAACAGGTCTTTTGGCCTATGGTAGTTTAAGGAAACCGTTATTTTCCTATAGCTAACTAACTGCTAACTGTTATTGCCGTGACAGGCTTAGCCTAGTGTGGAACCAATGGAAACCCTATTTGTATTTAGTTTTTGCTTTTAATAAAACATTCTTATTTATTTCTTTTGGAACGGATGTTTTGGGAAACGGACAAAACGGTCTGAAACCTTTAATTTTGGTTGCAATTGGTTTGCCTTATTGGAGCTCCCAACCCAATCAATGTTGTACCACTCGCTGTTTAAAATCACATCAATAGTGGCTACTTCACGGGGCGGTTCTCTAATACAATACCCGACATTATATTTGAACTAAGTTACTTTTTACTACCTCATTGTAATCTAAATATATAGAAAATAAAATAATAAAAAACTAGCTTCGCGACTGAATTTATATTACCGACCCCATTGTTAAGTGTTATTCAAAGGACAACAAAACTGACTAAATGCTTACTTAGTTCAATTCAAAATTTGTTTTATTTGTGCTTTGGTTTTTTATGTTGGTTCATTTCATTACAATCGGCCCACTTTATAAAAGTGTTTCGTATAAAGTGGGCCGATACCGGCTATGGCCAGTACATATTAGATTATTGCAGCGTTCAAAGGACAAAGACTCCGACAAGAGCGAAACAGACAAAAGTGAGAAGGATGACAAGCCTGAGAAGAGTGAGAAATCGAAGGAAAAGAACCGTGGGAGTGATGAGGAAGACAGTGCCGACAACCAACCGTTGATAGTTACTACTCCTAAGTAAGTAAACACATTTCTTTTTTATTAATTTGACGAAGCATGTGGCTGAATATTTTTTTAATTATGTCTCCTTTTTTTTAAAGTTAAAAGTGACCTACATGCTCAATAGCAGCACTCAAAACACCTAAAAGTATTAGTTGATTTAAGTAATGTATAAATGTCATTTGCGGATTGTTGTTTAAGTTCTTTGTAATAATTCAAAATTTAAAGAGAAATATCCATATTTTTTGCCTTTTTACGCTATTGTTTTTTTTATTGCATATATTTAATGGTCAGGTAAAATAAACTTCATTTTATGGATTAGGCCTTTCCCTTACCTGTATGTTTATAGTCTGCGCGTAAACTCCGAGTAATCTTTAGGAACAATTTTTACATTGATATTAACTTACTTTCTTCTTTAATTTAAGAGCTACGCTCATGAAAAATTTTTAAATTTACAAGATCGATAAGCGTACTCCCTCGTTAAGCTCCGCCCACACTGGACGAGTGCAGGTTATAAAATGACGTAGCAAAAGCCCCGATTCGTTAAAACTTGTGCAAGAATTTTTCTACCATTAAATTAATCATTATATCAACTTGTTTTTAAAAATAGGGTGGAGAAGGAAAAAGAGAAAGAAAAAGAAAAGGAGAAGGAGAAGGAGAAGGAAAAGGAAAAAGAAAAAGAGAAAGAAAATAAGAGTACTCCATCTACGTCAGCTACGCCGGCAACGACGAGCCATGAGAAGATTATCATTAAGCCGCGCTCTCAGTCCAAAACACGTATTCTGCCCATCAAGACCGAACCCTTGGAGAGGAGAACTCCAAAACGAAGACCAGTGTCTTCTAAAGGTATAAATTAGCGATACAATAACCAGGGTTCCGTGACACACGAGCGAGAGTAGACAGTGCGTGCAAACCAACTTTAGTGCTATTCATGGTTCTTCATCGCCGCCCTCGCATATCAACTGACTCATTCCCCTTTCATTTTCAATAGATATTTTGGATCGCCTTTAATTTCAAAGGCAGGTTTGACTTGCCGCGTTCATGTAGAAGCATTGGGAAAATCCTTCCGGCCTGTGGGTTCTATCACGAAATTACTCTCGTAACTTTAAACATTATACAAGAGTATAATGATTCTACAATTTTGTATTTAATAGTCGAATTTAAGGACTACATGTTATTTCATTTTAGAAAGTACAAGCGGCACTATTACACCACGCGCTTCGCGGCGGCCACATGCATCTACAGACAGTGATAGTTCCGGCAGGGCGTCAAGGTATATTGATAGAGTTTAGCAAGCTACCAATAAAACAGTAAGATTTCTGTAACACTATTGAATATATTTAGCTGGTAGTTCTATTTACTTGACATACCCAACTGACATAACAGAAAATCTTCTAAACAAACCATAGATGAAACTAAATACTACAAACCTCTTTCATGTAAAATTACAATCCTAACACTCCCACTAATTTTACATCAAGTAAATAAAACATATTGACAATGTATTCTTCTAATGAAAAACAACAATAAAATATAAGGTAAAACACAATCCAGTTAGGTATGGACAAAACTGACCTCCCACTATTTAATTAGACCCATTCGTCGTTAAACATAAAACTCGGTTTCTATTAATAGAGAACTTTTGACAAGGAAGTGCTTTTGTTAAAAAATCTGCCAACTGGCTAGAGCTTTCAATGTATTCTACTGTCAATGTTCCTTGCTCAACCTTTTCTCTAATAAACTTGTACCTTACATCAATGTGTTTTGATCTCTGGTGATATACCGGATTGCAAATTAATCGTATAGCGGCTTGATTATCTACAAAAAGCTTTATAGAATTTTGGTGCTCTCCTAACTCATACAAGAACTGCTTGAGCCATAGGAGTTCCTTTGTGGCATCGCAAGCAGCCATGAACTCAGCTTCCATAGTGGATAACGCAATGGTTTGCTGCTTACGGCTTGTCCAAGTGATTGGTCCATTATTCATTAAAAACAAATAACCGGTTGTTGACTTCCTTGACTCTACGTCACTAGCATAATCTGAATCTGAGTAACCCACTAGATCAGCATTTCCTTTATACTCTATTCCAAAATGTCTTGTTCCAATTAAATACTGAATTATTTGCTTAACTGCTTTCACGTGATTAGAGTTCGGGTTATTAACATACCGGCAAACTAAATTTACGGCATACGAGATATCTGGTCGTGAGACTAAAGCCAAAAACAGCAAAGAACCTACTGCCTCCCTGTAAGGAAAACTGACAGACTCTTTCTCTTCTCCATCTGAGCTTTTCAATACAACATTGCAATCTATAGGCGTAGAGCAAGCACTAGCACCAGACATATTGAACTTTTTTATAATCTGGTCTATATAATTTGTTTGACTTACACGGATAGACTTTTCAGTTCTCCTTATCTCTAATCCAACATAGCAATTCAAGTCTAGAACTTTTATATCAAAAGTTGTTTTAAGTGACTTAATAACAAAATCAAGGGTATCATTATTTGAAGCAAATATCAGCCCGTCATCTACGTAAAGTATTAACAACACCCTTTCATTATTAAGACGACTGCTGAATACACAACTATCTGAGTCCAGTTGTAAAAACCCGAATGATTTCAGAAAGCTGGTGAACTTAATGTTCCAACACCGAGGCGCTTGTTTGAGTCCATACAGAGATTTATTAAGTTTGCACACTTTACCAGCTTCAGCATACACTCCTTTTGGAATCTCCATCACAATATCTTCTTCGAGGTCTCCATACAGGAATGCTGTCTTTACATCGAATTGTACTATTTCGTAATTATATTTGGCAGCCATGCTTAATAACATTCTGATTGAATCATATCTAGTTGTTGGCGCAAATGTCTCAGAATAGTCAATGTCCTTAACTTGACTAAACCCTCTAGCACACAGTCGTGCTTTATATTTCTCGACTTTACCGTCTTTATTCTTCTTAATTTTAAAAATCCACTTTGACGTAATTGCTTTTTTATCAGTTTTGTCTATGATAGTCCACGTATTATTTTCTTCATGAGCTTTAAGCTCTTCTTTGATTGCTGCTAACCATTTGTCAGACTCTTTGCATTTTATCGCCTCGTCATAAGTGGGCGGTTCGTAGGACTCAATCAAATTAGCCTCATAATTTATGGGCCTTCTAGGTCGTAGAGTCATTGTAGGAACGCCTGGCGCGTCACGTACTGCTTGAGGAGGTTCATAATTCAAGTCACTTTCATCACTGCTTCTTAAACTCTCATAACTAGTGTCACCTTCCTCTTGTGACTGTGGGCTTGACGGCTCTTCTAAAGTTGGATTTTGCTCTGAGGTCTTATCACAAGAAGATTCACCAAACTCAATTGTAACAGGTTCCTTACTGAAAGAAACATCAGTAGTTTCGTCAAAAGTTACATCGCGAGAAATTCTTACTTTATTTGTGTCAGGGTCAAACATTCTATAGTTTTGATTTTCATAACCTACTAAAATCATCTTTTGGCTTTTCTTCTCCCATTTTGTTCTACATGCGTCTGGAATATGAACATAACCAATTGATCCAAATATTTTCAGATGTTGTAAATTTGGTTTTTCACTCGACCAGATTTCAACTGGTGATATATTCGGGGTCTGGCTAGAAGATGTCCTGTTCAACAGATACACCGCACAACCCACGGCTTCTGCCCACAGATTCATGGGCAAACTGCGTCCATAAAGCATTGTACGAGCACTTTCAACAATCGTGCGTAATTCTCTCTCTGCCCGTCCATTTTGCTGAGGTGTGTACGGTGCAGTACACTCGTGCACAATTCCATTTTGATTAAGAAATTCTTTAAAATTATTATTGACATACTCTGTGCCATTATCAGAGTGTAAGATGCCTACGTTATGACCAAATTTGTTAAGTACAATAGCGTTAAATGTTTTAAAATGATCCAACACCTCAGTTTTGTGCCTCATGAAGCAAACATACAAGTAACTCGAAGCTGCATCTTTAAAAAGGACAAAATATCTCATACCTTGCACCGAAGACTCACTCATAGGCCCGCAGACATCGCTGTAGACCAGGTCTCCCGGGCCGAGCTCACCTCGATGAGAACTACGGAATGGAATACGTGTTTGCTTTCCATACATGCAAGCTTCACAAACAAATTTTTCTAAATCATTCTCGTTGCACTGAAGCTGTCCATTTTTAATCATATTTCTTATTTCTTTCACATTTAAGTGTCCAAGTCTTTCATGCCAAACCTTCAAACTTCCTTCTGAGGCTTGAACTGTATTACAACTTGCACTGATAACTGTTTTAAAATTCATTTCATAAAGATTATTCGACTTTTGAGTTGCAGTTAAAACTATTTCATCGTCTTTATAGATCAGTGCAGATATGTCTTTCTTCAGTATTACAAAACCTAAACGCATGGCGGCTCCTTCAGAGAATAAGTTCCTGCGAAGTTCTGGTATATACAAAACTTCTTTTAAAATATTAGTCTCCCATTGTCCATTAAGACATTTCTTTATCAGCACTGTGCCAATGCCTTTTACTTTAAGTTCGAGTTGATTTCCTAATTTCACCATTCTGTTGCAACCACTGCTATATTCTTGCAGATGCAGGAAGAAATCCTTTCTATAGGTCATGTGTACAGATGCTCCACTATCTAGTAACCAAACATCATCATTACAATCAGTGGCAGCACAGGCATTCTCAACTACATGGAATGCTACCATGTTACTCTTGTTGTCTTGATTGGAATTGAAAGGTCTCGGTCCTGGTTTCCTTGCACGACAATCTCTAGCAAAATGGCCGCGCTTATTGCAATTATAGCAGACAAAGCGTTGACGAGTATTCGCAGCGTCATCATGACTCTGTTTCTGTTTCTCCTGGGCCGTCACAAGGGCCACTTCGTTTTGTTCTTCAGCTGTCAGACTGGCTTCTTCATCCATGAGTCGAGCAGTGAGGTTGTGAATTGTTTGCTGAGTTTTCTCAAGCGACATCCACGCCTGTCTTAGGGAGCGGTACTTTGACGGTAAAGTACTAATAATTTTAGTAATAATAGCAGTCTCGCTTATTGTTTCACCACTATCCTTAAGCTGTTGTGCCAGGCTCTCGACTTTAGAAATATGTTGTGCTACACCATCTGACAGATTCATCTTGTAGTTATAGAATCTCTCATGGACCAACATTTTGTTGAATTCGGACTTTTGCTCATAAATCGATTCAAGCTTATCCATAATTTGCTTAGCATTCTCGCAATTTTCAATTAGCGCAATTTGTCTGTAATCCATTGCAGACGTTATAATAAACATCGCCGCGCCGTCATTTTTCTTCCACTCTTCAATTTCTTTCGTATCTTTCGGTTTCTCCATACTAATGTCTATACCCTTTGCTCGTAATGCGCATTTAATTTGGAACCTCCACTGACGAAAATTATTTCCATCAAAGCGCTCTACATTCATTTTTAATCCTGAAACTTCCATTTTCACCATTGACAGGAAAAAAAAATCACTTCATATTTCACTTTATTTTATACCGAGATAAATATACTTCACTGCTCTTTACTAGTTTTATTGATGCTGGGCCCATAACCTGATAGAGTTTAGCAAGCTACCAATAAAACAGTAAGATTTCTGTAACACTATTGAATATATTTAGCTGGTAGTTCTATTTACTTGACATACCCAACTGACATAACAGAAAATCTTCTAAACAAACCATAGATGAAACTAAATACTACAAACCTCTTTCATGTAAAATTACAATCCTAACAATATTATTTAACACTTTAAAAAAATATGATTTGAGAAATAGACTTTTCTAAACGATTTTCCGTTTATTGTAATAGATGCGGCCTTATTAAGAAGATGCAAAGCCGTCGCAGCCAAAGCGCCAATTCAGCGAGCAGCGGGAATACAATTGCTTCCAATAGTAGCAAGCGTCCACGTAAACGCAAAACAACTGAGTAAGTTTCAGTGCTTTTGGGTTACTTAATGATTAAAAACTACCACAGGTATTTTTCCTATTGGTCAAGTATTTACTAGGCTAGAGCTGAGAGCATCGTTGTCATTAAGCGACCAAGATATAGGAATGCCCATCTGACACTTTTCTTCATTTTCAATCCGACCCGACCGCCAATCGGCAACCAAAAAAAGTAGTTGTTTAATACCAAGTTTTTTCCATTCAACAGGCCTTCCGCAAACGAACCTACGCGATCGGGAAGTTCGAATGTGAAAGCTCAAGTTGGCGATAAATTGAAGGTGTATTACGGACCCACGCAGTCAGAATCAAAGGTAATGAAGTCAAAGGTAATGATTAAATAAATATTATAATAGGCCTAGACTCCGAGATGAATAATTGCACTTCTTCCTTTCGTTTCACCTTCTATAAGATTAATTTTCTCTTAAAACTCTTTCAGCTTCTTTCATTTCTGTTCTGTCGTGATTATGCTTAACTCATTATTTTCAACAATTGATCAAATGATACCTTAATTGGAGATCAAAACCTAACTTTAGAAAAGAAGGCTGTTAAACATTTGCCAACGACAAGAATGTAATTATAGACAATTGGAAAGAGCTATACTTAGTCTACCCCATATACTGTACCATGATTGGCAGTGCTACCGTGTAGAGAGCCACATAAAAAAAATCAGACTGTACGTAATTTTACGATGATATCTGTGACACGTGCACTGATAACTCTTATTAGATTTGTTTTTTTTTTTTACGTTTTAAAACTCAGGCTAGAAGCTTTATGTAACATATGCCACACTAGTAATAGTGCAGTTCATGTAATCCTAAATACAATTTGCTATTAGTGTATGTCATTCAAACCACTAGGCCACCACGGCTTCCAATCAAGCAGAGGGTCGTGGGTTCGAACCCCAATTCGCACCTTTGTGTTCATCATGTGCGGAATCACATTTGAAATTTACCACGAGCTTTGCGGTGAAGGAAAACATCGTGAGGAAACCTGCACAAACCTGCGAAGCGATTCAATGGTGCGTGCGAAGTTCCCAATCCGCACTGGGCCCGCGTGGGAACTATGGCCCCAGCCCTCTTGTTCTGAGAGGAGGCCTGTGCCCAGCAGTGGGACGTATACAGGCTGGGATGATGATGATGGATGATGTATGTCATTTCACATTTATGAAAAAAATAGTTGACGGTCGTCATTTACACTCGTTAAAGATTAACAGCCTTATTCATAAAAAGTTAGAGCCTCCTTGAAGGCTCCTTGAAGGCCCGATGCTAAAAAACATGATTCATAAACGTCTGTTAGCGCTAATCAGTCGATCAAGGCTCTGCTAAGTTAGCGAACCGTAGACCCTCCTTTATCTCCCTGCTAAGTCACAAAATGGCCGCCACAAGTTTGAACAGCTGACTTTGACAAGAGCAAAAAACCATACCGAAGATATTTTAGTGAAGGGTGAAGTTACGCAAAGATTAAAAAAAAAACCAAGGAAAAAATATTTCAGGAATTTGTATTTAAAAATCCTTAAATTAGCATAAGTATAAAAAAAATAGGATGATTAACACAATTATGGCTTTTTGCACAACATAAACATGCGGATCGGAAATGGCGGGAAAACAAACTTCTCGCTTTTATTTTTTTTCCTGCTAATTTGCTGTCACTGCTGTCAACTTTTTTTTTTTTATTATCGATTAGGCATTTTTTGTCTTTGATTTGTCAGGTGGCAACATAACGAGTCTAATCATCTATCAGCGGCTCAACAACTAGCAGACTGCTAGCAAGCGTTATGAATCATACTTCTTGACAACCGTCTAAACAAGCTTAATCAGTCTGCTAAGTAAACAGACCGATCAAACCTCAATTAAGGAATAA
>NC_133482.1:7109191-7149780 GCF_025370935.1 Choristoneura fumiferana | reverse complement strand
CATGTGGCCATTGTTTCAAGATATTTACCAGAAATATTGTTTGTTTCCAGGTAACATTAAAAGCTGGTGGCAACATAACCGTGAATGATGATGTCATCAAAGGCACCCTGCGTGTTGGCAGCACTGTGGAAGTGAAGCATGACCCTAAAAAGGACGCCACAGAGGCTATCATCACCAAAATACAAGACTGTAGCCAGTACACTGTTGGTGAGTTTATTAATTTAAGCATTTTATTTGCAATGTTTTAGGAATCAGAATTATTTATATCCTAGAATACAGTTACACAGATGTTATAGTCTAAACTTTTTATACTGAGCTCCACTTAGGACTACAATACCATTGTGTGGTTTGACAAGAAACAAATTAAGATAATGAGCTTGTAGTAAGTCACCTTGGAAGGTTAATATAGATTATCAACTCTATTTTCTTGGACAATAGACTACTAAATACACTAACCGGTGGTTGGTGGTTAGTTATTTAGTTCAATCAATTTATTTATTTCTAATTTTGAACAATAATATAATAAAAATACTATTGATGATAAGGAATACTAATTGTCAATAGATAGATAGGTCAATATGCATAATAATTTGATATTTATGTCAATATTACTCTAGTAATTTGACTACATATTGGCAACTTTTTAGACTATTTAGTTTACTGCATGACTGAATTTGCCTACCTACAGGACATTTATATTTGTATGCCCTTGGGTGCAGCATAGTGATACATGTCTATGATTAATGTACCAACTATTTTTAATCTATGTTTGACAAATAAATTATTTGTATTTGTATATTTGAACACAAAATCCTTATCCAAAGGAAGCATATAAAAACATTTCCATTCAATTATTCTTTGAATTATCCAAAAGATGATAAATGACAATGTACACACATAAACATAACTACTACATTTATTTATTCAGGTTTCCACAATTGTTTTATATTTTATTGCGAAAATGAATATTTGTGCCTAAATTTTAGTTTTTTATGTCCATTGTCATTTGTGCATCTTTAAATTTCAAGATCTAATGTCTAATCAGCCTTTCTTAATTTTCTTATAAGTGACACTTGCCAGTAGTTATCAACTTACATGGAAGTATCTGTGCCCCTTGAGATGAAGCATGATAAAGTGCTGTTTTATTCCACTGGAGTGAGAACTATCACATCATTTTTATATCCAAGATATATAATCACAAAATGTTACCTGTTACAGTATTTGATGATGGGGACATAACGACTTTGCGACGTTCCGCGCTCTGCCTTAAGAGTGGGAGGCATTTCAACGAAAGCGAAACACTAGACCAGTTACCACTCACACATCCAGAACATTTCTCCACGCCAGTCATAGCAGGGAGGAGGGGGAGAAGGGGAAGGGCTCAGTAAGTTACTAATTGAGTAAACAACAAATTGTGCAAATATAGAGCTCTTTAAGTCCCTTAGCTGTATTAAATGGCATCTTAACCACGTTACTTGTGAAGTGCTTCGTCAGATAGAGAGGATGCAGATAACGAAATGGAAGAAAATTGTACTTAGTTAATTTTGGTAACTAGCATTATAGGGTGATGTATTCAGTTTAGTATTCTAAGTTGTATTCAGTGATGTTTTCTAAGTAGGAAAAGTGCTGTTGTTCAACTGGTGAAGGAGGGAGATATCACAAAGATGGGCTTACAAACAGATAGTTATGAGCTTGCAGTACACAGACTCGATCTGGTCATCTATTAATTAGTTCATACAAATCTATGTAGATTTTTGCCAGCCCAACCTCGGCACTGTTATGGAATCACCCTGCGGCGTATTTTTTAGGTGCAGACGACGCACGTTTTCTGAATCTTGTTTGAAGCACATTAACTGATGTGAACCATCTACACTTAAAAAATATGCCCGAATGCATAGGCTTTAACCTACTGCGACCCAGCATACAACAAAAATTGACATCGAAATTTAAATCTTAATGTCTTATAGATAAAGTTGTTTTTTTTTCTTAATTTGAATGATACAGAGGAAATGACACTTTATTCCTTTTTCGAAAGATATAAATTCTATTGCTAACAATATGTACTAGTATTACCACTTTGAACCCCAGGAGGTTATGCAGGGAATTTTACAGGGTATCCCTATCAATCTCATCCATATTCGTCTTGCTCTAGGTCAGACGAAAGTGAAGGCGAGATCCCGACGCGGCGCATGAAAGCGGACAGTGCCGAGCGCGAGCCGCACGTCGGGCGCGTGGTGTTGGTGGAGGCGGCGAGCGGCGCGGAGCGGCGCCGGCCGCACCAGCCGGCCTTCCCCGCGCTCGTGGTCGCGCCCACGCCGCAGATCAAAGTCAAAGAGGACTACTTAGTACGCTCCTTCAAGGACGGCCGATAGTGAGTACAGTAATTATTATATTAATGACGGTGCAGCAGGCGCGGATCCAGCCCTCAAAAAAGATTGTGGTCACAGCCACTAGAAAATCGGTCAAGTGCGAGTCGAAGTATGCATGACTCATGAAAATTTTCCTTTTTTTATCATCAGCCTATCAATCTCAATAGACCGTAAAAATATGTCGTCACCACAACGGTGGATCCGCCCTTGCGGTGCAGAGCAACATGGTTGAAGCAAATGTAACATCTCCAAAACTTTGATGAGCGAGTCCCTATTGCAAACGAAATGCACAAGAAAGAACTTGATAAAGCTATCTGTCTTGTATCTCGACGAATCATAAAGCATAGTTTAGCAGAACCAACGAGTTGTCTTGTATCATCTTAAACAAGAAGGATTATATTTCTCTACTTCTATATGCTTCCAGAAGTTCCAGATCAACCAGATCCTTATAGTACTGGTACTATCATTACAAATTAAAATTAAGTTTTCCTAATGGTGCACCTCCCAATAGCCTAATAGCACCTTTTAGATTGTTAATCGCGTTATCTCAGAATTAGAAATTTTACATTCTAAAGGATTTGAGTCATGAAAAAGCTTGAAAAACGAACTATGTATAAGCTAATTACAACTAGCTATAAGAGACCCCCCACACTAGCGTCTTTCAGTCGTCATGCCAGCGACCGCGCAGCGCCGACGCGACACGAGTACTGGCCGGCTGCCGAACGCCGGGCTTACGCAGTGCTGGCGTTGTGCATTGTACTTGTTCGCAAAAAACGTTGCGCTGACGCCGCGGTGACACTGGCCATAGAAACACTGCCACGGCCACTGGGCACAGCCGGCCAGCACTGGTGTCGCGTCGACGCTGCGCGGACGCTGCCACGACGAAGACGCTCGTCGTCGTTTCGACGTCTCTAAGAGAATCGCTTATTCACTGTTCATAAAAAAACGTTGGTGGTATCATAGAGCTTATTATGTTTCTAGCTACACGGTGCCAAAAAAAGAGGCGCGCGAGTTCCGCAAGGGCAGCGCGCCGCTGGAGTGGGGCGGCGTGGAGGCGGCGCTGCAGTACCTCGGCAACGGCGCGCTGCCGCCGCACTGGGACCGCGCGGCGCTCTTCAACGAGCCGCGCAACACCGACGACGACGTAATACAAAAAACAAACTTGACATATATCTGATGTTCGGTTTGATATAAAACTTGGACTGATCATGATATTTTTTAACGAAAATATTCTTGTTTGCAGAGTTCTGACGACGAGCCCCGTGAGGAGAAGGACCACTTCGTGGCGCAACTGTATAAGTTTATGGATGACCGTGGCACGCCACTCAACCGGAACCCGACCATCGCCAATCGGGACATAGACTTATACAGACTCTTTAGAGTAAGTTGGTAAATCTAACGACCGATTTTGCCTCAAGGGTGCGCTTTTGCCCTCAAGCTTACCCTGCATAACAAGACGCTCGATGAAATCATCGTATCACCGCGAAAAAAAGCTAGGATGTGGCCCTTGATGAGCTTAAGCTGGGTCGTTTGCCGATCACGATCACGCGTATCGTATCGAGCTTGCGCATCCTAAGTATGGACGCTCACTTTGGGCACACCGCATCACTAGCATCGTCGTGAAAAAATGCGTCCAATACTAACCGTAGCTTAGCAGCGTGTCGTATCATTAAGTGTGGACGCTATCCGTATCCCCTTTGATGATCGGGGAAAAACGGCGTATCGCAAATCATAACTTCATATCGTGATACAGTATCAAAACACGTCCATCTTTAGCAATCTTGATACGCGTATCCCATCGCGAGTGTGCAGGGTATATAATATACGCGTATCAACATCGATCCCCAGCGATCAGATACGGCGCGCCTTTTTGCATCCACACTAGCGATCTTGCGTCGGTGCAACGCGACGGAGATACGATACGACAAAATGATACAAATGTGCACGCAGCTTTAGTTAATTTTTCAAAACGTCTTGCATTATTTACTTTTAAATTGAGTCATACAAGTCTACCTCATGTCCATGCTATGAAATTTATTTTTCAGGTAGTGCAAAAGCTGGGCGGATACAACAGAGTGACGAATCAAAATCAGTGGAAGACCATAGCTGACAAAATGGGCTTCCATCCCGTCACAACAAGCATCACGAACCTATGCAAACAAGCTTACAAAAAGTGAGAATAAATCTTATTAATTTTATTACACATTCATAGAAAAACAATTTGATACAACCCTTACTTGTATTCAACCAATTCAATTCCGGAGCGGCAATGGAACTATTTCTTTATAAATAATCTTATTTGTCTACTCAATGACCAAGAATGAGGTAGTGTCATATCATAAAGCCAATAAGAGGCCTTATTGCCTCACACATTTGTAATCACAATAGTTTCACCACTTTTTTCTGTCACACAGTATTTGACGAGGGTAGACAATAGGGCCTAAGATTCTAGAGACCTAAGAATCAAATTGGTATACTGTACTATTGAGCCCAAAAGCTTAGCATAAGATTTCACTGTACAGGTCGATTCACAAGAGCTGGCACAAATGGATTGAATGAGTGAATGAAAGTATCTGTGTGTTACCTATTTGCTTACACTTCACATAAGTGACATTACTTTCGTTCAAACCATTCGTGCCAGCTCTTGTGAATCGATGTGTTGTTGTTAACATCATTTGCTGAGCTTTTGGGCTCTCAAGCCCAAACAAAACTTTATTACAAGACACATCAGTGAGGCTTGTTTTGTCTAGGTTCCTTCACAGTTTCGAGGACTTCTACCGCAAACTGGGCGTGACGCTGGTGGCGCACCCGCGCGGCGCGCGCACGCCGCCCGCCGGCCGCTCGCTGATCCGCGACCGCGACAAGCAGCCGCCCACGTCCTCGTCCGCCTGCTCGACCCCCACCCCGTCCAATACGCCGCATCAGGTAATGTTCCGCAGTCCGACACCAGAACCTACACGCAGTCACGCCTCCACTACAGGTCAGCTTCGTCTCGAAATGAGAATGAATCGTAGTTCCCACGCGGCCCCAGGGCCCATTGAATTTCTTCGCAAGTGAATGCAGGTTTTCGCACGATTTTTTTCTTCACAGTAAAGATCATCACTAATATAGGGGTGCCCCTTGCAATTTCGACAAACTAATTATCGAATTTAATTTCATCGAAAACGATATATCGAATATTCAATACTAATATTTTCTCTTGGAGTAATTTCACTTCATTGAATAGTCATTACATATTAAAACAATTATTAGAACAACAGTACAAGGATTATTATTTCTTAAAATACATTTCATCCACTATTCATGAGACAGAACAACTAAATATCGCTGTTTATTTCATCGACGTATTATTATAAAACACATTTATTTCATAGTTGATTACATATTATAACAATATATTCTACTAGTTAGTGATTCAAATTGAATACTACATCTTTTGCATATTTTTTAGCAAATTTGAAGGCTTGTATTCTTCTGAAAAACAAAAAACATCGCTACCAGGCAAGTAGGTTAGGTTAGAACTGCAACCCCAACAAAAATAAACCATTACCAGGAAAGTAGGTTAGGTTAGAACTGCGACCCCAACAACAATAAATCGCTACTAGAAAAGTACATTACAACTGCGACTTCAAAAAATCATTGAAGTTGTGAAATTATAAATATTAAAATAATTCTAGAGTTTACCCGCGGCTTCGCACGCGTAAACTATCTGGTAGTTACAATTGAAATTCCGGGATTTTACAAAATTCCTGTGGGAAATCCCAAAATTTATATCGTAATCTTCATTGAGGTGTTGTGTTAAGAACAACTATCCCGTGGGAATATTGGAATTAAAGTAGCCTATGTGTTATTTCAGACATCCAGCTATCTACATACCATATTTTATGACTTTAAGCCCAGCGTAATCTGGCGCGCGGCAATGAATGGGTTAAGAGCTTTACAGACTGCAATGCAGGATAATGAATAGATTTCTTTTTCCCTGAATGGCAGCACTGGCATAGATAATAGATCGCTCGTTTTTGGTTCGAAATTCGAACTTGTGATTTTATTTTGCTTAATATACGAAATGTTCATACCCAATATCATATTTTCTCAAGTTTTTCGCGATTCCCAAGGTCAAAGAATCGAATTGCTTTAAAATTCCAGAGAAATAATGCGTTGTTTGGGAGAAACGTGTCAAAATGGTGTTGTAGAGCGCCATCCTGCTCTGTTCTGTCTCGTTTTTTTTGGCCGTTCTAGCGGTTCACTTTACATTATAGATTCAAAGATGTAACATTTACAACATTTAAAAAGTATGTAATAATAAAATATGAAATGAATATCTGCCAAATAAACAATCTGTTAAATAATATTTCCAGAAATTAAAAATCGGTGATTTAAAAATACTCATTCTAATCATTCCAGTTAATGAATATTCGATGAAATGAAAAAACATGAAACGGCTTTTAAATGATATTCGATTAAAAGTATGTTGACATTTCAAGGGTAAACCCAAATTTAGCACATAAATTCCGAAAATCTCGGGCCCGCACGCGTGAACTCGAACCCACGGCCTTCTGCTTAGGAAGCCATAAGTCAAACCACTAAGCTACCGCGACTTACTTATATAAATAACTAATTACCCATCATTCATATTACAAGTGCCTGTCCCTACCGGTATTCAAACCCAGGACATGTATCTTCACAGTTAGGGTCATAACCACTAGCTAAGCTATTCCGTATACTTAAAACTTTAGTTTTGGACTTTAATTTCCATTTGGACCGTTCTGTCCGTTTCCCAAAACATCCGTTCCTGTCACTACCTTTTCCTAAGTAATCCGTTTCCCGATATAAGTGTTTTCCTGAATATGCTTCTCCCAAAAGATAATAAATAAATAAAGTCCCTTATTCTGAACTACAAGCATGAGAAAATAATAGTAATTAATTTATAAAAAATTGGTTAAATAATGTCTCGTAGTTCAGCGTGCCTGTTGGCCTAGGCCTCCTCCAACCTTCTCCATTCGGTACTGTCACGTGCTACTCTTCTCCAGTGGTGTCCAGCTGTTAGTTTTAGATCGTCCTCCCATCTCGTCTGTTGTTGTCCACGGCAGCGCTTACCGTCTTTAGGGTACCCACAGAAGAATAAAAACAATGCAAATGCAATGCAATGGAAGTGCAATGTAGGTGCAGCGTGCGTGCCACAAGTAAGCGGGGCGGTACGCTATATAGAATATAGCTATATTCCTGCACATATTCAAGTGGGTGGTTGTCAATTCTTATCTCTATTGGTTTGGAGTTTGTGAGTAATTTTGTTTTCTTCCAGTTCATATATAGTCCAACTTTCATATTTTCTTCCTTTAGTGATATTATCATTTTCTCCAGATCTTTTGGTTTTCTTCAAAAATAAATATTATTATGTTGTCTGCGAATCTGAGATGGTTCATTTTTACGCCATTCACGTTGAGGCCAAATCTGCACCAGTCCATTTTGCGAAAGATACTTTCCAGTACGGCCGAGAACAGTTTCGGAGAGAGGGTCCCCCTGCCTTACTCCTCTTTCAATTTTAAATTTCTTGCCCAGGGATTCCAGTTGTATCTTCGCTTCGCTATTTGCGTAGATGTTTTTAATAATATTGATGTACCTTGATGCTATCCCTTGCTCTTTCAAGCTCTCCCATAAGGCTTCGTGGGTTATGCTGTCGAAGGCTTTGGAACAGTCAATGAACGCCATATACAATTTTTTGTTATATTCTTTGTACTTTTCTAGTATTTGTTTTACTGTGTGTATATGGTCAATAGTGGAGTACTTTGTTCTGAATCCGGCTTGTTCTCTTGGCTGGTTCTCATCGAGCTTTTTATTTATTCTACCCAGGATGACTTTGGAGAATACCTTATAGATGTTGGATACCAAGCTTATGGGTCTGTAATTCCCTTTCTTCTTTTTGTCCTTTCTTAAATATAAGGACGTGTGACGTTTTCCACTGCGTGTGTATTTTACCCGTCTCCAATATGTCGTTAAATATTGCTGTTAGTATGGGTAGTACTTCTTCGAGAGTACCTTTGAGAAGCTCGTTTGTAATTTTGTCTGGGCCCGGCGCTTTTTCCATCTTTTGGCTAAGTATAGCTTGTTCCACTTCACTAGGCACTTTTACTTCACTTTTGGTTCTCTAGGCTCTTCTTTGTACTGGCTTTCCTTTCTTTCGACTGGCCGTCACTTCCTTTTCCTAAATAATCCGTTTGTCTTGATATCCATTTCCCAAAACACGCGTCCTCAAAACATCCATTCCCGTCACTAAAATAAAGATACCTACTGATGTCGTAATGAAATCGGACCTTTCGACACACGGATGCTATGAGAAACGGGTGTTTTGGGCATACGGGTGTCATGAGAGACGGATCTTTTGAACCGGTTGTTCTGACATACTGATGCTAAGAGAAACAGGTCTTTTGGCCTATGGTAGTTTAAGGAAACCGTTATTTTCCTATAGCTAACTAACTGCTAACTGTTATTGCCGTGACAGGCTTAGCCTAGTGTGGAACCAATGGAAACCCTATTTGTATTTAGTTTTTGCTTTTAATAAAACATTCTTATTTATTTCTTTTGGAACGGATGTTTTGGGAAACGGACAAAACGGTCTGAAACCTTTAATTTTGGTTGCAATTGGTTTGCCTTATTGGAGCTCCCAACCCAATCAATGTTGTACCACTCGCTGTTTAAAATCACATCAATAGTGGCTACTTCACGGGGCGGTTCTCTAATACAATACCCGACATTATATTTGAACTAAGTTACTTTTTACTACCTCATTGTAATCTAAATATATAGAAAATAAAATAATAAAAAACTAGCTTCGCGACTGAATTTATATTACCGACCCCATTGTTAAGTGTTATTCAAAGGACAACAAAACTGACTAAATGCTTACTTAGTTCAATTCAAAATTTGTTTTATTTGTGCTTTGGTTTTTTATGTTGGTTCATTTCATTACAATCGGCCCACTTTATAAAAGTGTTTCGTATAAAGTGGGCCGATACCGGCTATGGCCAGTACATATTAGATTATTGCAGCGTTCAAAGGACAAAGACTCCGACAAGAGCGAAACAGACAAAAGTGAGAAGGATGACAAGCCTGAGAAGAGTGAGAAATCGAAGGAAAAAAACCGTGGGAGTGATGAGGAAGACAGTGCCGACAACCAACCGTTGATAGTTACTACTCCTAAGTAAGTAAACACATTTCTTTTTTATTAATTTGACGAAGCATGTGGCTGAATATTTTTTAATTATGTCTCCTTTTTTTTAAAGTTAAAAGTGACCTACATGCTCAATAGCAGCACTCAAAACACCTAAAAGTATTAGTTGATTTAAGTAATGTATAAATGTCATTTGCGGATTGTTGTTTAAGTTCTTTGTAATAATTCAAAATTTAAAGAGAAATATCCATATTTTTTGCCTTTTTACGCTATTGTTTTTTTTATTGCATATATTTAATGGTCAGGTAAAATAAACTTCATTTTATGGATTAGGCCTTTCCCTTACCTGTATGTTTATAGTCTGCGCGTAAACTCCGAGTAATCTTTAGGAACAATTTTTACATTGATATTAACTTACTTTCTTCTTTAATTTAAGAGCTACGCTCATGAAAATTTTTTAAATTTACAAGATCGATAAGCGTACTCCCTCGTTAAGCTCCGCCCACACTGGACGAGTGCAGGTTATAAAATGACGTAGCAAAAGCCCCGATTCGTTAAAACTTGTGCAAGAATTTTTCTACCATTAAATTAATCATTATATCAACTTGTTTTTAAAAATAGGGTGGAGAAGGAAAAGAGAAAGAAAAGAAAAGAGAAGGAGAAGGAGAAGGAAAAGGAAAAAGAAAAAGAGAAAGAACATAAGAGTACTCCATCTACGTCAGCTACGCCGGCAACGACGAGCCATGAGAAGATTATCATTAAGCCGCGCTCTCAGTCCAAAACACGTATTCTGCCCATCAAGACCGAACCCTTGGAGAGGAGAACTCCAAAACGAAGACCAGTGTCTTCTAAAGGTATAAATTAGCGATACAATAACCAGGGTTCCGTGACACACGAGCGAGAGTAGACAGTGCGTGCAAACCAACTTTAGTGCTATTCATGGTTCTTCATCGCCGCCCTCGCATATCAACTGACTCATTCCCCTTTCATTTTCAATAGATATTTTGGATCGCCTTTAATTTCAAAGGCAGGTTTGACTTGCCGCGTTCATGTAGAAGCATTGGGAAAATCCTTCCGGCCTGTGGGTTCTATCACGAAATTACTCTCGTAACTTTAAACATTATACAAGAGTATAATGATTTTAAGTCTCTACAATTTTGTATTTAATAGTCGAATTTAAGGACTACTTGTTATTTCATTTTAGAAAGTACAAGCGGCACTATTACACCACGCGCTTCGCGGCGGCCACATGCATCTACAGACAGTGATAGTTCCGGCAGGGCGTCAAGGTATATTATTTAACACTTTAAAAAAATATGATTTGAGAAATAGACTTTTCTAAACGATTTTCCGTTTATTGTAATAGATGCGGCCTTATTAAGAAGATGCAAAGCCGTCGCAGCCAAAGCGCCAATTCAGCGAGCAGCGGGAATACAATTGCTTCCAATAGTAGCAAGCGTCCACGTAAACGCAAAACAACTGAGTAAGTTTCAGTGCTTTTGGGTTTACTTAATGATTAAAACCTACCACAGGTATTTTTCCTATTGGTCAAGTATTTACTAGGCTAGGGCTGAGAGCATCGTTGTCATTAAGCGACCAAGATATAGGAATGCCCATCTGACACTTTTCTTCATTTTCAATCCGACCCGACCGCCAATCGACAACCAAAAAAAGTAGTTGTTCAATACCAAGTTTTTTTCCATTCAACAGGCCTTCCGCAAACGAACCTACGCGATCGGGAAGTTCGAATGTGAAAGCTCAAGTTGGCGATAAATTGAAGGTGTATTACGGACCCACGCAGTCAGAATCAAAGGTAATGAAGTCAAAGGTAATGATTAAATAAATATTATAATAGGCCTAGACTCCGAGATGAATAATTGCACTTCTTCCTTTCGTTTCACCTTCTATAAGATTAATTTTCTCTTAAAACTCTTTCAGCTTCTTTCATTTCTGTTCTGTCGTGATTATGCTTAACTCATTATTTTCAACAATTGATCAAATGATACCTTAATTGGAGATCAAAACCTAACTTTAGAAAAGAAGGCTGTTAAACATTTGCCAACGACAAGAAGGAATTATAGTCACTTGGAAAGAGCTATACTTAGTCTACCCCAGATACTGTACCATGATTGGCAGTGCTACAGTGTAGAAATCCACATTAAAAAAATCAGACTGGTACGTAATTTTACGATGATATCTGTGACACGTGCACTGATAACTCTTATTAAATTTGTTTTTTTTTTTACATTTTAAAACTCAGGCTAGAAGCTTTATGTAACATATGCCACACTAGTAATAGTGCAGTTCATGTAAACCTAAATACAATTTGCAATTAGTGTATGTCATTCAAACCACTAGGCCACCACGGCTTCCAATCAAGCAGAGGGTCGTGGGTTCGAACCCCGGCTCGCACCTTTGAGTTCATCATGTGCGGAATTACATTTGAAATTTACCACGAGCTTTGCGGTGAAGGAAAACATCGTGAGGAAACCTGCACAAACCTGCGAAACGATTCAATGGTGCGTGCGAAGTTCCCAATCCGCACTGGGCCCGCGTGAGAACTATGGCCCCAGCCCTCTTGTTCTGAGAGGAGGCCTGTGCCCAGCAGTGGGACGTATATAGGCTGGGATGATGATGATGGATGATGTATGTCATTTCTCATTTATGAAAAAAATAGTTGACGGTCTCACGTTCGTCATTTACACTCGTTAAAGATTTACTGAATAATGTTGTTAGCCATCGTATTTTGTCGGATAAGTTCGTGTTTATCTTGCTTTCTCAATTAGCTTCAGTAAACTTCACTAAGCTAGTTGAGAAAGCAAGATTAATACGAACATATCTTACAAAATACGATGGAAAAACATTATTCACTACATCTGTAATTCGATGGAAACACATAGAAAAAGTACGTCGGTCTGTGCACTTAAAATTATTACAATTTATAGTAGCATTAATAATTGCGTGGAATTCTGACAACTGCCGTAATTGGACGATTCAGGGGTAACAAATTAGTCGAATTACTTCAATCAAATAGGCGTGACAGCTAACATAGAAATTAGTAGGCTAACAATTTTGTCGCGAAGAAAAAAGTAATATAAGTATATCTTATAAAGAGCAGTACTTAATGATCATTTTGTAATAACTAATTCTCAATTGCGCGATTTAAAATGAAACTAAGGAGGTTATTTAAATATTGAAATAAATAATATGCTAAAACAATCTTAAATTTACTACGAATCAATAATAAGTCAGGAATTGTAACTGCGCTATAAGCATGAATACCGTGTCCTAAGCGTGTCCTGCGCTAAAGTGCGCATGCGCGACATTTAATTTTGACTGACATTTATTTTGCAAGTTTAGTAAGCTCACGTCAAATTTACGCACTTTTGATTGTGAACAGCTCTAAATTATCATGCCAACGTGTGTTATGAAGTGGTGCAAGAACAATGCAAAATTAAAATGTCCAGGGAATATGTCGTAAAAATAGATTTATATTTAAAAATGTTCAAATACATTATCAGTTGGAGATGGTCAGTATTTATGCAAAATCAAGCCTGTGGTCTATGTCTCACATAATGTAAATGATAGTTTCCTCACCCCTCTTCATACTTTCTACTTTCCTGTAGGTATCCCCCAAACAATAGGTACAAACAGTCTTTATATTTTTCTGACAGCTAAATAAAATAAACCACCATTAGTGAAAGGTTTTCGTTGATTTTTGTTATATATATTTTTTTTTCATGATTTTTAGTGTGAATAATATACAATAGTTTAATTTCAACTGCTCATCACCTTTGACGAAAGATTGCTTTTTCCGATGCAGAGACGTTCATGAATCAAAAGTCCTGGTGCTTCACCATCCGTTCCATTTCACCATATGCATTACGAGGAGCATAAATTGCTTAGCAACTGCGTCCAGTTAAATACTTGTTATTGAGTAGTATCTAACTCCGGTGGTCAACTGTGGTCTTCACTTGTCTATCATTAGTTCCACTTCACCAAATGATGATGTTCAAGAGCAAATGCACGAGCCACTACTAAATATATCCAAATTACCATAGATGTCTCTACAATATTTGAAGAGTTCCCTTCAATTTCCTTACGATCTAATCATCAGATCCTGATTTCGTGCCTATGGGACCTAATTAGAGGTATTCCTACACAAACGATTTTTTACAGTAACAGCCAAAAAAAACCTAATTGGTAACCTCCTTTTCCTTTAAATCGGTTAAAAAAACAATCTGTCATTATCAATATATGACACGTCATTGAAACGTTAGATTTAAGAAGTGATCGTAATTTTTGCATCTGATATTAAATAAATAATAATAAATAAATATCACGGGACAATTCACACCAATTGACCTAGTCCCAAAGTAAGCTTAGCAAAGCTTGTGTTATGGGTACTAAGCAACGGATAAATATAATTATATAGATATATACATACTTAAATACATAGTAAACACCCAAGACCCGAGAATAAACATTCGCATTTTTCATACAAATATCTGCCCCGACACGGGAATCGAACCGGGACCTCAAGCTTCGTAGTCAGGTTCTCTAACCACTAGGCCATCTGGTCGTCATGTTGCATCACGCGAGCCAACCAATCCCTGCATCCTTTCTGATTTTTAACCAATCAACAAGCACATCTATTTGCAACCTCGAAATTGATTCGTATTTGAATCATAAGTCGTTTTGATTCTAGGTATGACCACTTTTTGTGTGGAATTTGTTCTGAGTTACGCTTCCTGACTTATTATTTGTTCGTAGTAAATTTAAGTACTTCAACTGCAACACTTATGGAACATATTTTATGGAACTTGTTTTTAACTGGTATCATCGAAAAATGTCAGGGTTCCACCGAATTATTAATTTACAAACGGTACAGTACTGGAGATTTGTTTCAGCATTTTTATCTTGTTATCATTTGATCAACACTTTAAAGGCAAAGCGAATTCCTGCATTTGTCTCGGGTCGGACTGTTTTTCTTTTGTTACCTTTATGTTTCTCAAAGTGGCCCACTTTGAGAGCGGAGCGGTGTAATATATCGCGTGGCGCTCGACAGGTGACGTACGAGGCGAAGGTGATCGAGATATCGTCGGAGGGGATGCTGCGCGTGCACTACACGGGGTGGAACACGCGGTACGACGAGTGGATCAAGCCTCAAAGGATCGCGCTTAATGTAACACAGCATGAGATGCGCAATAAAAAGGTAAGAGTTAGTCCAATACAATAGCTGCAATACTTCAAAAATGGTGTATAACTGTTTTGACTCCATACTCCCAAATACCTCCAAAATTAGGTGCATCAGATACAAGAATTGGGATTACGTTGATGAATTTAAAGGAAAGTTGTATAAAAGTAATGATTTGCAGAATTGCTTTTATTTGTGCCCGTTTTTTTTTTTTTTCAGAGCATAAGTAGCAGCAGACGGGTCAGATCGAAGAGGACCGAGGGTAAGCAGATTGAGGGTAAAATGCAAAATTTTATTAAATTTTAACATTAATATATGAATTTGATCTCTCATTGATTTAATATTTTGTATATTTTTTAGAATCTTCAGCTCGCTCTGATTCCGACAGCGATTCGGACAGTGATGACAACGTGAAACGGCCTCCGAAGAAGCCTGACGACAAATCAAGTATTAAAAGTTAGTATTATACATTTATAAAACATGGTTACCAATTTAATTGCTAAGTTCATTGCACACGTTAATAATTTCGGATCGTTTGTTCACAGCGCCGAGATCCAAGGATACGAAGTCTAGTGACAGTAGCAGCTCCAGTAAGCCTCGTAAAAGGCCAGTGAGGACCGTGTCAACCCCCTCGAACGTTTCTCCAGCCAAGAAGCCTCGCCCGAGCACTAGCTCGCACCAAGGTCGCGACTACGATCTCAACGAAATTCGATCAGAGTTGAAAGGACTACACACTGTCAAACAGGAAACAGAGGAAGTAAAACAAGAGGTGTCTGAGAAGGAGACTTCGTCATTGAGCCCGCCACAAAATTCAACGACCACGTCCACATTCATGTCCGCATCTACCTCAGAAGCCTCTGCGCCTGAAAAACAACCGGAGGATGTCTACGAATTTAAAGAGCCCGAACCCTTTGAACTGGAACTGCACGATGAGAAAAAGAAGCGGACGCATCGCATTTTCGACGATATCTCCCCTAGTAAATACACTTCGACTCTCTCTAAGTCTTTGAGCGAGGAAATTTCTGAAGATCCGTTGAAAACGCGAACGACTCCTTTGCGATCGCCATCGTTGTCACCGTTCAGAGATTTCGGCGCGACCAGCGCTGCGCCCGGTAGGCAAAGCCCAGAAGAGGATTCCAAAGATGGTCTGTTCTCTTTAGACGAAGACTCATTCCCTGGAGACAGTGGTTCCGCACATAGGTTTGAAGGTTTTATACCGGCTAAAAATCAAGAAACTTACTCGAAGAAAAGTAAAGTTTCCAAACTTCGGCAGTTAATTGACGATTCGCCGGACAGCCGCGCTGATGACGAGCAATCATCTGAAGATGAATCTGAAGATATAGCAGTAAAAGAAGAGATCAGAGAGCCCAGTCCAGTTGTGCCTATCTCCGAAACGTCGGAAACTTCTGAAACACCACTAAAGGGATTCCCTAAATCACCTGAACCACAAGAAGAAATGAAGGAAGAAAACAATATTTTGAGTATGTTAGGCAACCCGGAAAAGGAACTAGAACTCCTGGAAAGTATTCCAGAACCACCGAATACGCCTCCGCCGTTCCTTCAGCCCCCTATGATTGAATTGAAGGATATACCAATTCCAAGCACGCCTTCGGAAACCACAAGCGACAGTGCACCAGATATCAAGGAAGAACAATATATTGATGAACCGCCAATGATAGACTTAGATTCTATTCCGCTTCCGAGTGATGAGCCTAAAGATAATGTTTTCGTAATAAACAAGGAACCTGAAGAAAATATGTTTATTATAAAAGATTTAAAAGAAAATCCTTTCAAAAGTAAAGATCCAAAAGAAACTACTTCCAAAGTTAAAGAAACAAAAGAGAATGAAGTTAAAGTTAAGGACTCTCCTGAAAGTATTCAAAAATCAAAAGAGACAAAAGAGAGTGTTTTTCAACCCAAAGATTTCAAGGAAATTTCTCCAAAAATTAAAGAACCTAAAGAAAATCCGTTTAAACCTAAAGATTGTAAAGAAAGTACAATTAAATCCAGAGAGCTAAAAGAAAGTGTATTCACGGATCCCAAAGAAGGTACTTCCAAAGCTAAAGATAAGGATCCTAAAGAAAGTATTTTCAAGCTTAAAGATCCAGTAGACTCTGCTTTCAAACGTAAAGAATTGAAAGAAACTGCTGTCAAAGTTAGCAACGATCCCAAAGAAAGTATTTTCAAACAGAACAAAGATCCTAAAGAGAGTAGTCCAAACCCAAAAGATCCTAAAGAAAGTGTGGCCAAACCCAAAGAGCCAAAGGACAACGTTCTAAAAATTAAGATTGAACCTATAAAACCTTTAAATCCTGTACTTAATCCCCCGAAAATGGAGCCGCCATCCAGCCCTCTTATTGATACAGAGGAAGACAAGTCTGAGCCGGACAGTCCGGCGCGCATCGACGTCATACCGGAGCCGCCTCCGGCCTTCCTTGTCCAATCTGAAGGACCAAAGATAGCCGACAAGCTCCTCAAAGCTATCAATAGCGCTAAACGTCTCTCCATGTCACCGCCACCGGTCGAAGACAAGCCGCGCGCGCTGACCCCTAAAACAGATCTCCTAAAACTAAACAAACCAGAAGGCAAACTATCGCCCGTACCGCTAGAATCCAAACCGGCTGTCAAGCAGGACACCCTTAAACCTTTGGCTAAAGAACAATTAAAGAAAATTAGCCCTCCGAATGTCACGGACACTATTTTTGGTGAACCTTCGAACTTCACTGATGCTAAGCGCGATCTCACTGATATAAAGAAAGTTAAGGCTAATGAACCTTCACCTCCTAGATTATTGAGTCCGCTGAATATTCTGGAACGGCGCAAAAGTGTGGCAGATCTGGCCATGCCGACACCTGGTAAAAATAATAAGGTTCTGAGTGACACGATACAGAAACTGTCCAGTCAAATAAATTCGAGTCAAGCCGCTGCTGTCGTCATACCTTTGCCGCCATTCCCGGCAGAAGACAGGAGCGAATCTAGCGATTCGGACGATTCTGATCGACGGTAAGTAAATCACATCTAATTCACTTCACTTCAACTGTTTATAAAAAATATCGCTTATTAGCCCTCGCAGCCTTTGTCTAATCATCAATCAATCTCTATAATCCTTCTCTGATTATTGAACGAAAAGCCATGTCACCGTGATGGGCCGCAAAAGACGAGAAAGAAAGAAGATATTTTTCAGTAGTGTTGATGCATGATTAAGAGGTTGTAACGGCTCAATTTTTGATGGTCTTATCTAATGCTGCTAAACTTATTGAATGAGGCAAAACCATAACTGGCTACTCTGGTTTATGAATGAACCTTCGTAAAGTAACGCCTATAATCAACTGTTTTTTGGTCAGATTAATAATCGACAAGCTACGTGTAGAGGAGTGGGGCGCGTCCGAGCCGGCGCCAAGCACCGCGCGCGGCCTGCACGCCGGCAAGTCGCCCGGCGAGTGGAGCGCCGGCGAGACGCTGCTTATGCTCGAAGACGCCTGCAAAAACGAGCGGAAGCATAGTCAGTATAATTGTATTACTTTACTAAAGGAAGGAATGCTAGGCCAAAGCTAATTGAGACCTAGTACTACCAGAATGTTAATTTCGCTCGGGACTCGTCGGTTTTATTTATTCGTTTTCCTGAATATTCCGATGAGAAAGACGAATCTTTGGTTTCGCGTTTGAATAACATTAGCAAACTAGTTCATTTTCCAACTATATGTAACGATGCTTGTCATTTTCTCAATTCTCGCTAAATCTACACTTTGTTGGTAATGAGTCTGGTTTTTCATCGTATTTATCACAAAAGTTTGTATTTGTCTTGCTCTCTCAGATTTAGTGCCCATCATCGTACAGCCGTTTTTGACATTTGTATACTAAATAATAAAGTTCCATATGAATGGATATGAAAATGTCAGTCATTCCATTTAAATACAATAATTGATTGACATTTCGGGTGCCGTCGTGTTCCGATTGAGATCCGAATTTTCCCGATGGAAATACATAATGCACTAATCAATCTGTTATCTGTACCTACACAGTGCGAGTAGTGTGCCAAAAAAAAATCTTTTTTTTTTTTCTTTTAATTCGCAGGCGCTAGCGTAGTGGTAGCGGGCAGCGCGCGCGCGGCGGCTGCGGGGGTGGCGGGCGCGGGTGAAGAGGACAGCAATCTGTCGCTGCTGCTGTGCGAAGAGACCATCCCCGGCTCGCCGGCGCCCGACGCGGAGCCCGCCCCGCCGCGCCAGCGGCTGCACATGCCGTTCGCTTGCGCGCCGCCACACCACAACCACAGCAAAGGTCAGTCAACTCTTAAGGTAGCGATGAACTAATAGTATACTAAATTCGTGTATCGATACTAAACCGCATTGGGAATTTCACTAAAATTGAATTTCTTCGCTGGTTTGTTCCGATTCCCTTACAATGCTTAAATCCTTCATCGTAAAGTTAATGGTAATTTTTAAATGTAATTTTTTACATTGTGTCTTAAGCAGCGTTTCCACCAATAATGTGCGAGGATGTGTTACGAGAATGTGTTTTTGATGAACCAATAGAAATGCTTCATTTACACATCCTCGTTCCGCTCAGCTGTTTCAACTAGAGATGTGCTGTGCGAGGATGTGTAAATGAAACTTTTCTATTGGTTAATCAAAAACACATTCCACGCAACACATCCTCGCACATTATTGGTGGAAACGCTACTTTAAGGGTGGTAAATAAGGAATTACGAGCGAGAGTATTAGAAGCCCGTACGGTACGACCTTATTTTATGTGGATCTGCTGCAGAAATTGAGTCAATACGGTATTTGACAACTCCTGGTTTTGCCATATCTTAATATTCTTATGAAAATATAGATATACAGATAGTGTTTAGCGAAGAGAAAATTTAAATCGGTTGAAAATTGGATTTATAGTGATTTTTTGAAAAATCTATATACCTGTCTTTCTTTCGCGCTTTTCTCTATGCAGCAAGTATGGCGGTACTGGCGTGTGACGTCACATGCCAGTATGTCTTTCTCTGTCTAATCTTGAATTTCAAACCTGTATAACTTTGTTATTTGTAAAGGTAGCTTAAAAATTGTTTTTTTACTCGATAACAGGCATTGTGTAGTTTTAATTTATAAAACATATACAAAATAGTCAAATACCGTATTTTGATCTTACAAAAGAGAGCAATTAGAGCAATTTATAATTTGAAGACGCGTGAATCTTTAAGGAAACAGGTACCTAACCCTGCCGTCGCTTTATGTTTTTGAAATATTCTTGTAATGTAGGAAGAACATATGTGATTTTCCCACTAACGTCGATAAACCAAAGGCTACTAGAAACGCAGGGAAGCTTAATGTTCCATCTTACAGACTGGCTAAAACCAAAAAGTCGTTTCTGGGAAATTGCATACGATTTTATAATAAAATTAAAAAAAAAATTACAAATGAAACGGATACAAAATTCAGATCTATTGTCAAGAAGACATTTATATCTAAGGCGTATTATAAAGTTAATGATTATATCATGGACAGGGTATTTAGAAATAATTCCGATCCGCATTAGCGATCCCTTCAAATAGCGAACCTAGGTACTGTGTTAAAAATAAAGTTGTGTTAAATACTTGTGATGTATAGATATCATTTAATAATATTGTAAATCTGTTTAAAAAATATACCTCGTTGAGTTTCTTGCCGGATTCTTCTCAACAGAGGTTTTTCTGAACCGGTGGTAGATTTTTTTGACATTCAATAAGTGCTTGTTATAGCTTAAATTTAGTTAGAGTTTGTGCACCTCAAGACTAAAAGTCAATAATATTAACCCTCGGATAAATAGACACCCTCGCTAAAGCTCGGGTGGCTAAGCATATTGGTCCCTCGATAAAAAATATACTATTAACTCGAAAAAAATATTAAGTTTTGTATGGAAGTTGAATCGCAATATCGTATTGTATTAGTAATCAGTCCTTAATGTGGGTTAAATAATTACAGGTTTTTTTTAACGTCATTTATTTATTTATCCGTATGTTGCAGGAGAGGAACGTCGCGAGGCGTCATCGCGCGAGGGGCACGGTGGCCCGGCGGGCGGCGCGGGCGCGGGCGCGGGGGCGGAGGCGCGTGAGGGCGCGGAGGCGGGCGCGGGCGCGGGCGCGGCCTGGGCGCGCCGCCACGTGCTGCTCGACAACACGCCGCCCACCACGCCCGACAGCAGCCTCGACATGTCCCCGCAGAGGTCAATACACTCAACCACTACTCTTTGACATTCCACCGTATGATAGTGCGACGGAGCAAGTCGGAAGTTATACGTCCGAGTTGCGAAGCTTGAGGTGCTGATGAACTTGAGCATTCTAGAGAATGCTACATTACCGGTAAAAGCTCACAAAATAAAAAGGAGCGTTTTAGCGAGCATTCAGGCGAAACAACAGTAAAGCTTCGAGTTTTTTTTCAGAGCATCCGTCTGACATAATCGTTAGTAAGTTGCTCTTATTTATACTTGGCACTGTTCGTTGTTCAGTTCGACAAATTTTAAAACGCCGAATGTCAGATTCTATTACAAGTGAACACTCAAGTTTATCAGCACATTTACATAGCGCGATGTTGAACATGAATGACGTCAGTCATTTCATAATCAAAACAATTCGTCTATTATATGATTAGGTAGCACTAGGATCGCTGAAATCGCTGCAGTTCGTCGAAAACATCTTTCTGAACTACCATTCACCCGCGGCCTCGAGATTCTATGATTTTACTAAATTTGTAAACCAGTGAGTATTATTACAGAGAGAGGCGTATATCGGAACGCGATAGTCCGATGGAGAGGAAGGAAGACGATGAAGATAGAAGAGACCACGACGCGTCTGCCCTGGAAATCGACAAACCTCATGGTAAGCTACCAACATTTATTAAGGTTTTTTACACGCCCTGTATTAGCTACCAGAGGCGACGCTAGGCGGAAGCGACTTGAGCCATCATGTAGTCTTACAAACGATTAAAATAGGCAATTGACACATTGACAACGCCCATAAAAAAATCACCAGGGTGAAGGGAAAATTATACTAGTACGAGTAGCAAACGCCTGGAAAAAACGTACAGTCGCTATCAAATTCAAATAGATATCGTTGATCACCTTGGCCGGCCCGAAGTATCTGACGGCGACTGTACCAGAGCAATATTACGCATTCTGAGTATTTTATGGCAAATAAATTATCATGATGTTTGAATTTTCGGGCATAAGGTTCAGGACATTTGATAATAGGCAAAAATAAATGTAAAGCAAACATATCGTTATGGCAACTAAAAGTAGGGCAAATTATCATTATGGCATATGATTTTATAATGAAATATATAATTATGGCAAATGAGCATATGAAATTCGGGCTAACGATAGAGAACTGGAAACCGTTATCTGTTCGTTCATATTATGAGCCGTGCGTGAGTGCACAAGCCTCTTCAGCTAGTGACGGATATAAAGGGACGTTTATGTATACGCAGCTGGTCCGCGGTCGCGCAAGGCGTCGGAGTCGTCGCTGGCGGGGCGGCGACCGCGCCGGCGCCGCGACACCGACGATGCGCACGCGCACCAGCCCGCACTAAAGTACAACTTTTACGTAGACCTCGGTAAGTGCGTCATCCAATGTATGCTCACCTCTTTGGACATATCACACGTCGAGAAGACACATCTACGGAACTTTTTTTTTTTTTAGGGTTCTGCACCTCAAAAGGAAAAACCGGAACCCCTATAGGATCACTTGGTCCGTCCGTCCATCTTTATCTCGGGAACCCGTGGAGGTGGAAGTATCGAGTTGAAATTAAAACCATAGTTATACGCAGGTCTACAGTCCCTTTAAGATGTGGAAAAACTTCTAAATCAACGCGCTTCTAAATAAATTCTCAAGATACATGATTAATAACCTAACCAACATAAAGTTGGAAAACCCCGACTTTGTCACTTCAAAGTTCAATATCTCAAAAACGGCTGAACCGATTTTGATGAAACATGTCTAAGAACCATCGCTAGAAACCCTGATTTCAAATAAAAAAACGGATTCAAATCGGTCCACCCGTTTAAGAGCTACGGTGCCACAGACAGACACACATAGCGGTCAAACTTATATCACCCCTCTTTTTGCGTCGGCGGTTAAAAATGGTGTTTCTATAAAAATTGCCTTAACCAAAAAATTTATAGGGTACCTACTTCTGGCTGTTCTAGTTACTTAAAATTTTGTGTGAAGGTAGAAGGTAGCAGTCAATAAGAAAAAACATATTTTTTCATGTCTGACTGTCTATGTCATTAAACTATCTTATATGACCCCACACTGCGTACATTTTAATAAGAAAAGTGCTCTGCTAACACTGGATATTCATAAATACCTACAAATTTGTGCGGAACCCTCGGTGCGCGAGTCCGATTGGCGCTTTGTCTTTTTATTTTGCCAGGAATGTATCCTATTATGGCTGAGCTAAATGATCGTTGCAGATCCGTCGTGGGACAGTCAGACGCGCATCAACGTGCTGACGACGCGGCTCGCAGACCTACGCAAAGCGTACCACTCGGTGAAGGCGGAGCTCGCGGCCATCGATCGACGCCGCAAAAAGCTTAGGCGCAAGGAGAGGGAAGGTAACAAACAGTCGATTCGTACAGATCGATTCACAAGAGCTGGCACGAATGGATTGATTGAAAGTTATCTCACTTCGACGTTTTTGTTGGAAAATTACCGATGCATGACATTTCCATATTTGTGTGAAGTATCTTCAAATAGGTAACACACACATACTTGCATTCACTCATCAATCCATTTGTGCCAACTCTTCGAAATCGATTTCAATTTTTATTTGTGTAAGCGCTGTTTCAGAACGGCTGCACCGGGGGCGGCTAGTTCTTTTTTTAATATATTTCGAAAAGTCTGGAAACGAGAATGTTGTTTTGGTAGTTTTGTGAAAAAAGGAATGGAAAAGTTACATCTTTTCCATAACAAAATGGCTCTTTTTTAAAATACTAGAGTAATAATTAAACGTTTTTATTTTCCCCGGAAGGAAAGAAAAAATATTATAGAGTACCCGCAAAACACCATTAGAAAATTGAAATTATATTATTTGTCAATTACATAGTCGTACGGTTAAGATGAAGATGTGCACTCATATGCCTTCATTCACCAGGTCGTATCTACCCGTTCCGCTTACGCTACTAGCATTTAATAGGGTATAAGAGGGACGGTATGATACGAATTTCAAATTTCAGTTTACCTCCCTTTGTTCGAACCCAGGACGAGTTAGCAAAGGCTAGTAGCAAAGTAAAAATCGTCACTAAATAAATAAATCCCGAGAGTGTCAGATAAATATTATAATTTTTTGAAGGTCATTGCATATTTGTATTATTTTACAGCGGTGAAAGCAGCGAAGGCAGCGTGTTCATGATGAAGGCAGTAGCGGCGAACTCTCATCCCGGCCGCTGCCTCCACTCGGCTGAGTTTATTCGTTTTAGAATGGACGGACGAACGGAAACTGACCCTGAAACATGCTTGCCTCCTAAAAATTTTATTTCATCCAATAAAAGTGAAGCTATAATTTTAGTACTTAGGAATAGAAACTCTATTTGTTATAGCTTACAAGTTGGTGGTGTTGTAAAATTCCTCTTACCGAAAGTATTTTTTGCCATTCACGTCTCAGTTGAAATGGCTTATTTAGGTGTTGTACGTCAAATAAATTAAGTAGACTTAGGGCCTGTTTCACCAATCTCTAATATCATTCTGATATTTAATATAAACAAATAGATGTCATTTCTATTTGTTTAATCCGAATAAACGGACGGTATTACAGATATATCTAAAATAGGTATACGAACTTATGCGAGTGGTGAACAGGTCCTTATGATTGTTATAACAACTGTTTCGTTATGTAATATCATTATAATATTTTGCAAGTTACCTCGATTTTTAAAGTTAAAGTCCAAGTACTCGTACCCGCCTAATATCCAGGTTTTGATGATGAAATACGTCATAAACAGAGAATCCTTTTGTTGCGAAATTTTTCTCGATGTCTGGAAAGGATATAATGTCTTTTGAATGCATTTTGAGTATACCATATGAACTTCTCTCCCTACGCTTTTCTTCAAATGTGTTACATTTGAATTATTTTTAGTTAACTATAAAATTACAAGCATATAGTCATAATCGCGCGCCGCTACTAGAGATGGCATGGTCAACTATTATCTTTCATCTCTAGCATCTTATCTAAATGGTTATCTGGAAGAGACCGCTTCTAAGCGATAAGACCGCCAATTGTCTACCTAGTAAAACTTTTGTTATTTTACTGTATTGATTTGTGGTGTATACTGAATCAGTGCGCGATGATAATTTCCTGGTCTTTATGAACATCCACATAATATTTAGTTGTAAACAAGGTAACGATCCTACTGTTAAAATTTAAACCAGAAAAGCATCATCTCATCCTGGATTCCTATAATTTGATAGGTACTTTAGCGCTCGACTCATTTTTGTATATAAATTTGGACTAAGTGTATAGCCGTGGAGCGCCCTACAGGTGCAACCATTTTTTTTTTAAGTAATTATGATCATACATATAGTCATAAAGTCGAATAGAAATCATCACGTTTGTGGTTATGAGGTGCTCCGCGGGATATAAAAGTACATATTTATTATGCAATCTGTTATTGTGAAATGAATGATGCAAAATTGAATTAAATATTATATCAAATTTATATGTATATGGATAATTACTTTCATAAATATATAAATGTTTTGCTCATGTCGTGAAATACAAAAACGGATACACATTATTTATTGTATATATTTAAAGACTGATCGATCGAAATAATAATATGGGATAAATGGATTGACACATTTTTATCTAAGATTTATATTTCTTCGATTTATTATTGCGTTTATTTGAATAGACAGTTTTATTGAAATGTGTCTTTTATTTTGTTCCTCATTACAGTATTTATTATATACTAGCGACCCGCCCCGGCTTCGCACGGGCAAAGTAAAAAAAAACGGCCAAGTGCGAGTCGGACTCTCGTACGAAGGGTTCCGTATCTATACAACATAAGACATCAGCATAAAACGGCAAAAAAAACACGTTTTGCTTATTATATAATTATTTACTTTTATAGTACATTTATACAAATAAATAGGTACCTACCTGTTGCCGTTATTAATATCGAGCAAAAAAAAATCACGTTTGTTGTATCGGAGCCCCCTTTAGTATTTGTTGTTATAGCAGCAATAGAAATACATCATCTGTGAAAGTTTCAACTGTCTAGCTATCACGATTCATGAGATATTGCCTAGTGACAGACAGATAGACGGACAATGGAGTCTTAGTAATAGGGTCCAGTTTTTATTACCCTTTGGGCACAGAACTCTAAAAAGGTCTCTCATCAAGGGCACATCACACACATTTTTCAGCTCAATTTCCCAAAAACTACATCCGACACGCACGAAGCCGGGGCAGGTCCACGTAGAAAAACCACGTTCAAAAAGTAATCTACAGGTATTGAAACCGCCTGGAATATACAGTATTTATTTGGATAAGGATTAATACGAAGGTATGGATAACATGGTCTGATTTTAGTCGTCATTTCGTCGTCAACTTTTGAAATGTAAAAAAGTAGTTATCACGATAATAGTTGGACATATGGTATCGCAAAGTTTTTTGTAATCTTGATGTATTCTTTAATATCGTAAAACATTTTTGTTCTATAATCAATAGCTTCAACAGCGCATGCGATGAAAGATGTTTTATGGCAACTTTTTTTACACTTTGAGTTACATTATTGTAGTTTTAGTACGGAACCCTAATTTTTTCTGTTAATAAATATAGCCTATGGCCGCCAACCTTGCTAAATTTAAACTGGTCGAGTCTGATGTTTGTGAGTGTGGCTTGGGCATTGCAGACACTAATCATATATTTCTCTCATTTCCTCTCCATGACAACTTCCTTTATAAACAGCTTATATCTCCTACAAAATCCCATTACCTACGTTCATCTCTGTCCTTTTAGCCTCTAATGACATAACTATATGTAACTTATTGTACATATTTATAAATAATAATGATATTAAAATTTAAATATGTATTCCTCATCTCACTAAATTTAATTTATCATGTATAATATATTTATTTATTTCGCCTAAATCCCATGTAATCTTCTCCTGTTGAATTCCGTATTCCAAAATCCCGTATTTTCTATCGATTTCGTTTTCTTACCTTTACGCGTCTGTGGCGGATGCGCAAACCGCGCTAGCCAGAAAAAAACAGCCTATTGGCACTTTGGAATAATTTAGCATTCTAATAGTGAAAGAATTTTTTAAATCGGTCCAGTAGTTTTTGAGTTAATTCGTAACAAATATCCAAAAATCCAAAGCTTTCCTCTGTGTAATATTAGTATACTCGTAGATATAGATAGTATGGATTTATACACCTCTCCATTTCTTCCGTGGATGTCGAGGCGACTGAGGATATGTTTAGATATACCGTAGGCGACGCGACAGGCTAAACCTGTCACTATTGTACCGCTTTTGTCAAACTTAAAACCTAAAATTGCTAAAAGTGGCTCCGAAGCGGTAACGTTTCGTGTGCTCTGCCTACCCTATTTGGGAATACAGGCGTGATGTTTGTGTGTGTGTGTGTACAATATTTATTGTTATTGTATTTCAGAGCAGTGGTAGTCTCAAGGTAAACGAATTTGAGTTGATGTGAACAATAAAACTACACACAACCATTCAATTGACTGAGAGTAATAGTCCTCCTGGTGAATGACGGAACGTGTTTTGGTCCCAGGGCCGATTGCATACTATACACACCATTTCGACGTTGGCATGCCTCCCTCTAGGTGGAATAACGACATCGCGAGAGCTGCGGGCAACAGGTGCATGCAGGTGGCGAGTTGTTCATTGTGGTTTTCTAAGACTTCCACTTCAACTTCCACCATTGGATAAAGGTCTTCCGACTAATGAGATTGAGGTTGTACGTTATTCTAATCATACCAATATTATAAATGCAAGTATGTATGTTACCTCTTGGCTCTTCTCGCGTGAAGCGCTTAACCGATTTAGATGAAATTTGGTACAGAGATAGTATGACACCCTGGAGAGAACATATATTAGTTATATCCGAAATACATAGATCCCGCGGGATAGCGATAAACGATTTTGTGCAGTACTTTCTTATAAAATCAAAATTATCGTACTTCATCATTTAGTACAACTCTTAACACTTATTTATTCTACAGTACGAAAAGGGCATTACTTCGAGGAGCGGCAAAAGCGCTTGCAGTCGAGTGGTTCTTGTATTTAGATTTCATGGCTCGTGGTATGTAATAACTGGCGGAAACGAATGAAACACGTATACATTTTTTTAAATATGTATCTTTATTAAATATACAACAAAGCTGATGCGTATTATTGCAACAATCACACCGAGTCTGTTGTAGCTGTAAAGAACATCCGATCATACACTAAACGGTGGTGCGGCCAAAAAACACTGTGTAATCGTCAAAACTTAACTAAACCCAGCCATTCTCTTATTGGTGACGTAAATATTACACTAGAGCATACGATTGGCGTAGTGTTCGGCAGACCCGCTAAGCCCGCCTTTTTGTCTTGGATTTACACTACAAACCCAGTTCAAGTTATTATCAAAATACTTGATAAGACGGACAGCCTGTCAAAGGCTGAAGTTTCATGGGCATCCTGTGAGTGATTGTCAAATGGTATACGGATCACATGGCGTCCGGATTCAATAGCTATGGATGGATGCGACTGCCACATAATTTATCCAGCTGCACATGGACGCGAGTCAATTTGATTTTTGATCGCTTGGCTTTGAACGCACTACCAGTGTTAGGAAAGCGCACGGTTGGGCGAACTTCAAGGGCGTTAGAGGAAAAAATAGGTGCTGCAGACGAATCTTCGTGAGTAGCGCCAAAAGTTGGCGCCACTGCAAAACCGCTACTGCTTGTAGGTATAGGTTTGCCTTGTTAGTAACGCACGTTCGTTGCGGTTGCGGGTCTTGCTCGTCTACGCTGTCTGTTAGTAGTAGTTGGGGTACTGTGGCCAGGGATGCTGCGGGTGGTGGTAGGGGCCAGGGGGCTGCTGGTAGCCCCACGGCGGCTGGTAGGGCTGGGCGTAAGTCTGCTCGTAGGACTGGGTTGTGGCGGCTGGGGCTTGGTAGTACGTGCTGCTGCCCCGGTCGTTGTCGTCGTGTTCGCCGCCGAACTCTCTTTCTTTTTGATTTCGGTGCTTGCACTGTGCAAAAAAATAGCATTATGAACTTCATTTTTATTCATGTACTAGCGCCCCGCCCCGGCTCCGCACGTGTAGTATATTCAAAATAACCCTCCTTTGGACAGTCGGGTAAAAAGGGCACCGTGCCAGCAGCCCGTAGTTTGCACGGGCAAAATTTTCAAAAAACTGGCTAAGTGGCGACTGGCAACAGGCGAAGGGTTCCGTAACGTTATCTATACAACATTAGACATTAGCAAAAAACGGCAAAAATCACGTTTGTTGTATGAGAGGTTTATTTTAATTTAATTATTTATTTTTACCCGCGTGGGAACTATGGCCCAAGCCCTCTTGTTCTCAGAGGAGGCCTGTGCCTAGCAGTGGGACGTATATAGGCTGGGATGATTTATTTTTAAAGTGAATATACAACTCGTCATTCAACATTCTGTGAATATTTCAAGCGTCTACCTGTTGCAGTTATTAATATCGAGCAAAAACTGCCAAAAACACGTTTATTGTAGGGAGCCCCACTTAAATATTTATTTTATTCTGTTTTTAATATCTATTGTTGTAGCGATACGATAATCACAGTTCATGAGATCCAGCCTGGTGACAGACAGGCGGACAGTGGAGTCTTAGTAACAGGGTCCCGTTTTTAGCCTTTGGGTACGGAACCCTAAAAACGTCTCTAATCAAGGGCACTTCATACACATTTTTCAGCTCCATTTCCCAAAAACAACACCCGACTCGCGCGAAGCCGGGGCGCGTCGACGTAAATGCATTTTTTGGTTAGATTGATATTTTTAAATTTGTAATATCTTTTGAATGGAATGTCCGATTTCAATAATTCAAAAATTAATCTATACGTATTGAAACAGTCTTGAATATTAAATGATTTATTTAGATAAGGATTAATACAAAGATATGAATAAAATGGTCTGATTTTAGTCTGCATTTCTATCAACTTTTTTGTAAAAAAGTAGTTATAGTGACATATTTATATTTAACGAAGCTATGTGATGTTACACTCCCCCTTGTACCGAAACCTAGTCTATGGATGCAAAGGCCTGTCTAATTAATGAACTTAAAAACCGGCCAAGAGCGTGTCGGACACGCCCAAAATAGGGTTCCGTAGCCATTACGAAAAATTAAGTAATATTTTTCTAAGGATTTCATACGGAATCTTCCAAGTTTAGGTACATTTTATACCTTAGGCTGCTATTTACTCTTAAACTACTAACAATTCTCAAGCAAACTTAGCCGTTATAGTTTTCAAAGTTTGGGGGACGCTCGATTTTCATGAAAATTTGACTTTTTGAATGCACTTGTTGAATATTTCGCAAACATATCACTGAATCGAAAAATCGTCTTAGCAAGCCCCTAATGGTAAAATTACTGCTTTCTAGCATTGACGGATTAACGGACGGACGGACGGACAGACAGACAGACAGACAGACATGGCGAAACTGTTAGGGTTCAGTTTTTGCCATTTTGGCTCCGGAACCCTAAAAAATGATAAAATTTGAATTTGTAGTACAGTCGGCTGTTGAAGTTAAGTGCTGTTATTCTGCCCCGTGACTAGAAGACAACCGTGATACTAATTGTCACAACTCCTAACTTTTAATGGATTTATAAAATCATTTTCAATTAATGAGTGACCCAGGAGACACTGCCATGGCAACGAGCTACGCTTAAAAGCTGATTTGATCGTGTTCTTCCTACGTCATAAACAGGCAGACCTTCCCCCTACATGCGTGACTTAGTGACTTACTTATTAATATATAGATAAAATAGGTTGCATGGTCTAGAACACTCAGCGGTCTCTGTGGACTGCCTAAATGGCTAGCATATGGAGTGTAGAGAAGGAGAACAATCTGTGTGGATGCAAGAGTATTCCACATGTGTTTAAATAGGTCGTGCTAAAGTAGCAAGTGGGTAAATTTTAAACGAAAAACAGTAAAGTTTAAACGAAAAACAGTAATGCTTTTCAAGGTCAAATAAATTCAATCACCGTCCACGTTTTCTCACAGGAGTTATTATAAGATATATTTACTCTTGCTAGTGCAACTCTGGAGAGATTTGGAACTGTTATTTACCGCTTAAAGCTTGCTACTTTTCTCCCACCACCTCGTGCCGCCCAAATGTGCAATAGAATGTACACGATAAGTTCAAGGGAATTACGGACCTATGACATTATAACAAAGTAACATTTCTCTTTGTTTACGCCAGTTTGATTTTATTCTCGAAACTATTAGATTAAATTTCTATTGACAATTTAAGAAAAAAATAAAATTATTTATTAAACGAAAACCAACAACTTATACAATATGAATGTGAAATTAGTTGTTGTTGTGTGTAATATCCTGTGATTGGGAAATTCACACACACCATTGAATTACTTCGCTGGTTGGTACAGGTTTCCTTAAGACGCCGCGTGCTGGGCATTCTAAAAGGAGGCCTGTGCCCAGCAGTGGGACGTTATATAGGCTGAGGTGCGGCTTCAGATGGATAAGAGATTGTTCTTCTTCCCTCTACAGTCGATAGGCTAGTGCGTCAGTCAGTCCACCCAGACCCAGGGCCCTATACTACGAAGTACAAAACTCGAACTTCGTATCTTGCCGTCCCGCTAACGCTTATATTTAACACAAGAGTGAGAGGGACGGTACATTCAAGTGCAAAGATATCGACACGGCCAAAGTTACAAAAATATGTATACACGACCTTAATGTTAAGTGCATAAAGTCGTGTATACATATTTTTGTAACTTTGGCCTTGTAGATATCTTTGCACTATGTACGATAAAAACTTCGATTTTAGTATTTGGTAGTAGTGCAGGCGGCGCGTGCGCACATGGTTGTACTGACGTGGGCGGCGGCGGCGCGTCGTGCTTCTCCTTGCGCGCGCGCTTGCGCAGGTGCTTGGCGAGCGTGCGCGCGTGCGCGACGGCGAGGCGCGCGGCGGCCGCGTCCCCGAGCTCCTCGGCCAGCTCGCGCCGTCGCCACGCCAGCGCCGCGCTCGTCTCCAGCTCCGCGCCTTCCTGCTTCTCGTACGACTGGACCAGCTCTGCGATCAAATAAGTGTTTGCTAAAAATTGCATTTTTTATACAAGCTTTTTTTGCTGACGGTACTTTTTGTTACTACATTGGCATACCAAATTTCAAGTCGATGCCATTAACCGTTGAAGAGTTCCGTCCTGCGGAGACGATCCTGGCCGGACTACCAGGATGTCACTACCATAATGTATTGTCACGCAATTTACATAAGTATGCCAAATTTCAAGACAATCCGCAACTGGAAGTTGGTCGAATTTAACTTGCAAGATTTGATTACAGACCGACAATGGGACAGGTGAAACTGAACTTTTTTTTAAAAGCTTGTAATAGGGTCAATCGACTTTTTCTTGTCAATCATTGCTATAGTTACAGTAACCTGAGTCACTCTTTAAACCAGAAGTTTATAGGATTAAAATTTGCCAAACATGCGATTTGTGGTAAATTTAAGCCCTTTCTATAATTGGTCATCTGATAAGTATGTTAGTGTAATGTGACACAACATTTTTCTATTAAGACTATTAAAAGTATTATAACCAATAATATGTACTTTCTACTAATCATGCGAAGTCAGAACCTCATAAATAATGTAGCCAACGAACGAAAATAGCAACGCTCGACTAAATTATTCAAGTGAGTCATATAATTTCATATAATTCTGTCCAGACATAAGTATCTCACGCACGTTGACTCGTTCAGAACAACATAGAGACAATATGCGGGAAAAATGTAGTCCAGACGTTTTCAACAGGTGTCGCGGCACACTGCTGTGCCGCGTATATTTTTGGTGCACCGCGTATGCATATTTTTGTTGCTGACTGTACAAGAAAAGTTAATGTTTAAGAGCAACCTTCCAGCAACAAGGACGCGTGGCGTGTGCAGCGGGAGGTCGCGCCGCCGCATATACTCGTACGCTGCTGCTAGTGTTCTCTATCGTTTGCCCGAATTTCATATGCCCATGTATCGTTTTCTAGAATTTTCATTTCCCCATAAAGCAATTTATTTCTGAAATAGTAATTTCTTCAGAGTTGATTAAACTAACCTAACCTAACCTACTGCATTCTATATGATCACATTAAAAAAATCCTGAAAAACAGCACGGCTCTATATATTTTATGGCAAACGTTGGTATGGCAAGTGAAATTCGGCCAAAAAATTCGGGCAAGTAAAGGTAAACGGCTGCTAGTACACCAATGATTCATGGCAGCACAGCCAGTGATTTTAAGCTAATGTAAGCACTATACGGTTAGCCGTGCGGTTTTAGCACACTGTCCCTCTTCAAAGTATCGCTTGAGAATAAGACGGCGCACTAAAACTGCGTATTAGCCACATAGTGCGTACGTAGCATTAGGTATTATAAGTTCGGAGAAGGGCGTGCTTGGCGAGTGTAGCGCGAGGTCCAGCAGCTCTTCTAGCCTACGCTGCGTCTAGTACAGTCGGGGCATAAATATATCTACGTCACCAAGACGTTGTGCTATGTACAATGTTTATCTGGTTGCATAGATATTCATGCCCTCGATTGTACACTAATGATTTATGGCAACAGGCAGCGGGTGCCGTTAAACGACGCGGGGTAGCACGATCAAGATACGGCTCGACAAACCCGAACGCAAGCTGTTGAACTAAATATGGGGCGCGCTTTGTGCCATTATATATAAAACACATGGCGCGAATAAACACATGCCGAGCCGATAATGGCGCGCGCGCCTTTGATCTGTGTCGAAAAACCGACAACGATGACTCGTGTGATTTTTGACGAGCGTGCCGAGCTAAGCGTTTAGACGCGCGTGGCGCGACTATACGGCTCGGCTCGACTCATGACGCGTCGTTTAACGGCACTAAGTGTTAGTACAGTGGCGCCTTCCAGCTCCGGGTAGGGCGTCCGGGCGTGTGCAGCGCCAGGTCCAGCCGCTGCATGTGCAGACCGCGTTGAGCGGGTCGCGCGCCACGGCCGCGTCGAGCGCCGCGCGCGTGCTGTTAGTACAGTGGCGTACCTTCCAGCTCCGGGTAGGGCGTCCCGGGCGTGTGCAGCGCCAGGTCCAGCCGCTGCATGTGCAGACGCGCGTTTGAGCGGTCGCGCGCCACGGCCGCGTCGAGCGCCGCGCGCGTGCTGTTGTACAGTGGCGTACCTTCCAGCTCCGGTAGGGCGTCCCGGCGTGTGCAGCGCCAGGTCCAGCCGCTGCATGTGCAGACGCGCGTTGAGCGGTCGCGCGCACGCGCCGCGTCGAGCGCCGCGCGCGTGCTGTTAGTACAGTGGCGTACCTTCCAGCTCCGGGTAGGGCGTCCCGGGCGTGTGCAGCGCCAGGTCCAGCCGCTGCATGTGCAGACGCGCGTTGAGCGGGTCGCGCGCCACGGCCAGCGTCGAGCGCCGCGCGCGTGCTGTTAGTACAGTGGCGTACCTTCCAGCTCCGGGTAGGGTCCCGCGTGTGCAGCGCCAGGTCCAGCCGCTGCATGTGCAGACGCGCGTGAGCGGGTCGCGCGCCACGGCCGCGTCGAGCGCCGCGCGCGTGCTGTTAGTACAGTGGCGTACCTTCCAGCTCCGGGTAGGGCGTCCCGGCGTGCTGCAGCGCCAGGTCCAGCCCGCTGCATTGTGCAGACGCGCGTTGAGCGGGTCGCGCGCACGGCCGCGTCGAGCGCCGCGCGCGTGCTGTTAGTACAGTGGCGTACCTTCCAGCTCCGGTAGGGCGTCCCGGCGTGTGCAGCGCCAGGTCCAGCCGCTGCATGTGCAGACCGCGCTTGAGCGGGTCGCGCGCCACGCCGCGTCGAGCGCCGCGCGCGTGCTGTTAGTACGTGGCGTACCTTCCAGCTCCGGTAGGGCGTCCCGGCGTGTGCAGCCCAGGTCCAGCCGCTGCATGTGCAGACGCGCGTTGAGCGGGTCGCGCGCCACGGCCGCGTCGAGCGCCGCGCGCGCTGTTAGTACAGTGGCGTACCTTCCAGCTCCGGTAGGGCGTCCCGGGCGTGTTGCAGCGCCCAGGTCCAGCCGCTGCAGTGCAGACGCGTTGAGCGGGTCGCGCGCACGGCCGCGTCGAGCGCCGCGCGCGTGCTGTTAGTACAGTGGCGTACCTTCCAGCTCCGGGTAGGGCGTCCCGGCGTGTCAGCGCCAGGTCCAGCCGCTGCATGTGCAGACGCGCGTTGAGCGGTCGCGCGCCACGGCCGCGTCGAGCGCCGCGCCGCCCCCGCCGGCTCGCCGCGCACGTGCTGCAGGAAGCGCGCGTACTTGATCGACATCGCCACGCTATCGCCTGAAACAATATATTCAGATCCTTACTTGTGTGTGCACTCAAATCAACACGACTTTCCCGGCCGAACAACACCGACCTGATATTTGGAAGTCCCGTGTTTTCCCCTCCCATGTTGGGTGTTAGTAAAATTGCGACGACAAAGCGCCAGTACCAATGACATTTTCTACTAAATTTATTAATTTTCGCTGGTAAACGGGTGTATATTTAGTTACAAGAGGTTCAATGTACATGTACACGAAAAACAGGGTCGGTACTGTCTGGGCCAGTAGAATGTCGTTCCCTAGCTTTAAAAGTTGCGTTCGACTTAGCACGGCAAACCATCAACATTGGCTCGCGTAGCACACTATGGATACGCGCTGCCGCGTACTAGTGACCCGCCAGGCTTTGTACGGGTGCAACTATAAAGGTCTATAACATTTTCACATTCCCCATCCCCCCTTCCCCCTTTCTACAAAATACACCTGCATGAAGCCGGGGCGCGTCGCTAGTTACACATTATACATGTAAACCTTCCATGAAAACTCTTTAACTGATGTCACCATCCTATGCTATAGGTTTCCAAGCTAAACCACCTTTAGTAGAGGGAACATTTTTTTTTTACAAAAAAACTGACCCGTGATTGACCCTTATTAAATTTATTAAGTACCTACTTGCATCTATTTTATACACAAGTAAACTGTACCTGTTTTGGTGAGGATATATACGACTCGTAGAGTTGTGCGCATTTATCGTAGTCACCGCGGCGCGCTCCAAGTTCACACGTCTGAAACCAAGCCAACAATTATTATAAAAGACAAGTTTAATCGTTCCAAAACACATACATAAATAAATTTCTTTTATTACACCCTAAATAAATAAATTTATTTCGTTCAACAGAGTACAAGATATGTGAATAAGCTGCTATCGTCGTAAACACAGAAGAAATGTGATCCATATGATATGTTCTGCTCTGACGTTGGTAAGTGAGACAAACACCATAACACTACAATGGATAAAAGGACACAGTGGATCGCGAGGTAAAGACGGGGCCGACCGATTGGCTAGAGGGGGTCTGGAGATGAAGGTCTTCGGTCCCGAACCCATCTTACCTCTGACCTTTGGATGGCTGTGCGGCAAACTGCGAACACAACACCAAAGTAATGCACCAACAATATTGGACAAACCTAGATACAAGCAGGCAAACCAGAGAAGCCCTCGCGACGATCAACCCTGGATTGTCCCGCAAGCTTCGCGGTTAGGAGGGATCAACTCCTGCTGGCGGAGCTCTTACTGGATACGCCTTGCTAAACAAGCACTTACATAATCTAGGTGTTACAGACATCCCCTGCAGCCCTGTGCAGAGCATGCATGAGCAGAAAGACAGCCACTCACATCCTTCTGAATGCCCTGGTGTGGCGAACTACAGGGCACTACACCTAGGATCACCGGGTCACTGCAGGAAGTCGCCGGCACGTGAACGGTCTGCTAGGCTTCCGCCAGGAGCTAGGCTGGCATGAATAGCGCCTACAGCCTAATCACGCAAAATAGCGCACTTAGACGTCGAGTTGCGGAAAACAGCCCGCTAATTACCTATACCTATACCTATGATATGTTTTCATCCTACGGTTCAAGGATAAAACTTACCACGATTGTTCTGTGATTTTCTGTAACGAATATATTGTTGATGGGATATCTCGGAATGGTATTGTGGTACCTAGATTTCGAGTGTCAACTACCGAAGCTAACAGCCATTCATGTACTGTATCTGCACCATGCACGCGCAAGTCTTCTCAATCCGGTCCAGTATCTCGGCCGCCTTGGCCGCGTTCCCGTGCGCCTCTTCAAAGTGCGCCCAGTGCAGGTGCAGCTCCGGCTTATCGAGGTGGTGTACGGTGCAGGCCCGCTCCAGAACTTCTCGCTCACCCCACCAGCTCTGGATGATTCTCTGTGCGCTCCTCTAGGAACTTTATCAGCTGTGGAATGTCCATATGTTGTAATGTAAAGCTTGACCTAGTACCAAAGTAAGGCAAAGCAAATACATATTAAACACCCAACAGACCCAATAATTAACGCGTGCAAAGCCGCGTGTAAAGCCAGTCTAAAAATCCCCCTAAAAAGCTTCCTCAATGCTCATATATTGTCCACAATATTCTATCCTAGTTAACTTTAACATTTGTGGAAGGGGGATTATTGGCAGTAGTTCCTTTCCATTCCAGTAATAATTCCTGGTGAAGGAACTGCTCCATCCATGGTGTGTGTTCAGATGTAGTTACCCTCATCCAGAACTCCTCGTAGAGCGCGCAGGCGATGAGGCAGCGTTCGTGCAACACGAGCGCGCGCTTGGGAGCCGTGCTGCTTCTCCCACTCGAGATACGCCTTCCAGTTCTTCAACTGGCACGCCTCCAGAGTTTCACGTGAAAGTACGGCCGCTTTATCTACATACCACAATGGAATAAGGTCAAATGTGTATTATAGGTTTTTTTTTTCAATTTGAAATTCAATGGCCAATTTATCTCAATCTAGGTAAAAGTGTTAATAGTAGATTGTTGCACCAAGCAGAAAAGTTATATATTATTGCACCGAGCTGCCGATTTGGAGCCCAAGCGTTAGCGAGGGCTTTAAAAAGCACGAGGGCAATATAAATTTATTTTTTGAGTCAATTTAAATTTCGGTTCTTTTACCTTTTCATTGTACTTGTAGTGGTCTACTCTTGTGTCTGATATCCTGTCAATCGTTCAAAGGTTAACTGGAAGAGATCCCTTTAAGGGATTAGTTCGCCTTTGTACATCTTATTATCCTGTGTTCTGTTATTTTCATGTGTTTTTTATACAAATAAAGAGTTTTACAATACAATACAAATTACTTAATGCAAGGTGCATAATCTGCTTTTCTTTCAACTATTACTGAAATAGCAGACGAAAAAAAAAACTCATGCTAAACAATTAATAGGAAAGAAATGTCACTTGCACTCGATTGATTCCATTTTTGTAAGTTTACATTCGCACTCTCAAAAAATGTCCACGGAAAAAGGCAAGGTTACCGCTAATTTGTTTTTTTATTTCCTACTATTTTTAGGCCGATTAGTAGGCAAGAGCGCAGTCACGGTATCGGCAATTTTTGAAAAAAATAGTTTTTCTTTTACAAATATACAATTTAATGAACTAAAACAATTTCCTTGCTCACGCGACCTTAAGGTCGCTTTAAGGTGCTTTTAAGTTCATTGATATGGACCTCCGCAAAGTAACGCCTGATTCAATAAATTATACAATTTTACTCGCAAAATGTGATGAAAAACATTGTATGTCGCACGGCGTTACTAGAATTACGAACATCGACTCATTAAACCCTCAGTCTTCGACTTCGGGCTTTTAATAGACTCTCGTCGTAATTCCTTATTTACCGCTCTTAAGACACAATGTACTAAAACATAATAGTTACCACTTGATACTGATACCATAGTGTGTTTAAATGTAGACATTAACATAAAATTGAAAATGGTATTTAATATTGCTCAAAAGCAGCACACAATTTTACCGTTAAACTCTAATTTTCGAAAAAAAAAAGAAAGTATTAGTAGTCATATGCATGAAATAATTGACTTATTATAGTACTTCTACTACATCTCAACCGCTATCAGTTTCCTGTTGCATATATCTAAGCAGACCATTTCGTTTTATAAAAAAATCCGCTCGTATTTCTCATTTCTTCAATATCTGTGACAAGATACTGATAGCGGTTGAGACGCTAGTAGAACTACCCATTAAGCATACATGGAAAGTTGTTATATGCAGATGATAGCTTGTTAACCAACAGTATACGTACACCCTCTTCGAAGGTCCATCGCGCAGCGACCTGTTCGCCGGTAGTCTTGTGCACTTTTCGCCGAGCAGCGATGATGCGCTCCTTAATCGCTTGCGCCTCTTCATCAGAAGCCTATAAAAAAATAGTACATTCAATGCCTAGGCCTGGATGTAGGCAATTGAAGGCTGAGTATTGATTTAAATGGATGAGCCTTCTAGTCCATTTAGATTTTGAGAATCTTTATTTACTCATAAAATAACATACAATATAGTTTACTTAATATTAGATGAAAGGGGGGGGGGGGTTCTCATTCAGACTTAGTTTTACATCTACTTCTTCACCAGACTTCAGTGTATTGTTTCAAGAAGATCTTTTTCAAGTAAAATTTTGGACAAAGTTAACGAACGAATCACATTTCTACACTTCTTGGAGTGAAGTACATCATGGATGACCATTAATATACTTCTAGAAACTGGGCCCAGGTGGTACAAGTATAGTACAGGTAAGGTACAGTATTCTCCTGCGGCCGAGTCAATTTTTAGTTTCCGTACCCAAGGGTAAAAACGGAAACCCTATTACTAAACTACGCTGTCCTCCGTCGTCGTCCGTCACGCTATATTTTCAAACCGTGATAGCTAGACAGTTGAAATTTCACAGATTATGTATAAACTGCGCCGCTTATAACAACAAATACTAAAAACAGAATAAAATAAATATTTAAGGGGCGGGCTCCCATGCAACAAACGTGTTTTTTTTTGCTAATGTCTTATGTTGTATAGATAATGGTACGGGACCCTTCGTGCGCGAGTCCGACTCGCACTTGGCCGGTTTTAAATTTTATGAACAATAAACTTGTCTTGTGAGAGAGTTTGATGTCAAATACAATACGGTCCTTTATAAAGGGTTTGGTGGTAGGAGGGTACGAGTATGACTCACGATGTGGTCGAGCGGCTCGTCCTCGCCGGGCGGCAGGTCGAGCTGCGGCTGCGCGCCGCCCGCCTCGCGCACGTCCTCGCGCACGTCCCGCGCAGCCGCACCCAGCTCCGAGCGCGCCACCACCCGACACCGGCTCCGACATCACGTGCTCTTGAAACTTAACAACATAACTAATACTAGATTATCCGTGGCCTGGAAGTAAGCAATTGCTGGCTGAGTATGAATTAACGGCAAGATTGCCTGTCCGTTTAACTAATACGAAGCCAGCAATGGCTATTCCAGCCGAGACTATATAAAGCTTTTCTTAAAATGGTCAAGAAAAAAACTAAATTAGAATAAAACTTTTTCACAAAATATATTATGTATGACATTCAATTTTATTCCAATAAATGTTTGCTTTCCGCCTTTTTCATTTAAAAAAAAAATGCAGGTGTATTTTTGCAACCGAAAAACCACAAGCTGTTTCAGACTCAATGAAAAGTCCAGAGCTCCAACAAAATAACTAATTCCGGCCATTTGAGTTGGCTGTGTACGTATGCGTCTTGTGCTAACATTTCCATGGCCGTTTTAACTTTATTAAATATATTATTTAAAAGAGACTGGAAAATAATAAAAATTTGTATGCGACATCTTTTTCAACTT
>NC_133482.1:7011859-7109091 GCF_025370935.1 Choristoneura fumiferana | reverse complement strand
ATGTGGAAAAACTTTCTAAATCAACGCGCTTCTAATAAATTCTCAAGATACATGATTAATAACCTAACCAACATAAAGTTGGAAAGCCCGACTTTGTCACTTCAAAGCTCAATATCTCAAAAACGGCTGAACCGATTTTGATGAAACATGTCTAAGAACCATCGCTAGAACCCTGATTTCAAATAAAAAACGGATTCAAATCGGTCCACCCGTTTAAGAGCTACGGTGCCACAGACAGACACACATAGCGGTCAAACTTATATCACCCCTCTTTTTGCGTCGGCGGTTTAAAAATGGTGTTTCTATAAAAAATTGCCTTAACCAAAAAAAATTTATAGGGTACCTACTTCTGGCTGTTCTAGTTACTTAAAATTTTGTGTGAAGGTAGAAGGTAGCAGTCAATAAGAAAAAACATATTTTTTCATGTCTGACTGTCTATGTCATTAAACTATCTTATATGATCCCACACTGCGTACATTTTAATAAGAAAAGTGCTCTGCTATCACTGGCTATTCATAAATACCTACAAATTTGTGCGGAACCCTCGGTGTGCGAGTCCGATTCGCGCTTTGTCTTTTTTTATTGCCAGGAATGTATCCTATTATGGCTGAGCTAAATGATCGTTGCAGATCCGTCGTGGGACAGTCAGACGCGCATCAACGTGCTGACGACGCGGCTCGCAGACCTACGCAAAGCGTACCACTCGGTGAAGGCGGAGCTCGCGGCCATCGATCGACGCCGCAAAAAGCTTAGGCGCAAGGAGAGGGAAGGTAACAAACAGTCGATTCGTACAGATCGATTCACAAGAGCTGGCACGAATGGATTGATCGAAAGTAATCTCACTTAGACGTTTTTGTTGGAAAATGACTGATGCATGACATTTACATATATGTGTGAAGTGTCTTCGAATAGGTAACACACAGATACTTTCATTCACTCATTCAATCCATTCGTGCCAACTCTTCGAAATCGATTTCTATTTTTATTTGTGTAAGCGCTGTTTCAGAACGGCTGCACCGGGGGCGGCTAGTTCTTTTTTAATATATTTCGAAAAGTCTGGAAACGAGAATGTTGTTTTGGTAGTTTTGTGAAAAAAGGAATGGAAAAGTTACATCTTTTCCATAACAAAATGGCTCTTTTTTAAAATACTAGTAATAATTAAACGTTTTTATTTTCCCCGGAAGGAAAGAAAAAATATTATAGAGTACCCGCAAAACACCATTAGAAAATTGAAATTATATTATTTGTCAATTACATAGTCGTACGGTTAAGATGAAGAAGATGTGCACTCATTTGCCTTTATTCACCAGGTCGTATCTACCCGTTCCGCTTACGCTACTAGCATTTAATAGGGTATAAGAGGGACGGTATGATACGAATTTCAAATTTCAGTTTACCTCCCTTTGTTCGAACCCAGGACGAGTTAGCAAAGGCTAGTAGCAAAGTAAAAATCGTCACTAAATAAATAAATCCCGAGAGTGTCAGATAAATATTATAATTTTTTGAAGGTCATTGCATATTTGTATTATTTTACAGCGGTGAAAGCAGCGAAGGCAGCGTGTTCATGATGAAGGCAGTTGCGGCGAACTCTCATCCCGGCCGCTGCCCCACTCGGCTGAGTTTATTCGTTTTAGAATGGACGGACGAACGGAAACTGACCCTGAAACATGCTTGCCTCCTAAAAATTTTATTTCATCCAATAAAAGTGAAGCTATAATTTTAGTACTTAGGAATATAAACTCTATTTGTTATAGCTTACAAGTTGGTGGTGTTGTGAAATTCCTTTTACCGAAAGTATTTTTTGCCATTCACGTCTCAGTTGAAATGGCTTATTTAGGTGTTGTACGTCGAATGAAATTAAGTAGACCAATCTCTAATATCATTCTGATATTTAATATATACAAATAGATGTAATCTCTATTTGTTTAATCCGAATAAACGGACGGTATTACAGATATATCTAAAATAGGTATACGAACTTATGCGAGTGGTGAACAGGTCCTTATGATTGTTATAACAACTGTTTCGTTATGTAATATCATTATAATATTTTGCAAGTTACCTCGATTTTTAAAGTTAAAGTCCAAGTACTCGTACCCGCCTAATATCCAGGTTTTGATGATGAAATACGTCATAAACAGAGAATCCTTTTGTTGCGAAATTTTTCTCGATGTCTGGAAAGGATATAATGTCTTTTGAATGCATTTTGAGTCTGTATATCCATATGAACTTCTCTCCCTACGCTTTTCTTCAAATGTGTTACATTTGAATTATTTTTAGTTAACTATAAAATTACAAGCACATAGTCATAATCGCGCGCCGCTACTAGAGATGGCATGGTCAACTATTATCTTTCATCTCTAGCATCTTATCTAAATGGTTATCTGGAAGAGACCGCTTCTAAGCGATAAGACCGCCAATTGTCTACCTAGTAAAACTTTTGTTATTTTACTGTATTGATTTGTGGTGTATACTGAATCAGTGCGCGATGATAATTTCCTGGTCTTTATGAACATCCACATAATATTTAGTTGTAAACAAGGTAACGATCCTACTGTTAAAATTTAAACCAGAAAAGCATCATCTCATCCTGGATTCCTATAATTTGATAGGTACTTTAGCGCTCGACTCATTTTTGTATATAAATTTGGACTAAGTGTATAGCCGTGGAGCGCCCTACAGGTGCAACCATTTTTTTTTTAAGTAATTATGATCATACATATAGTCATAAAGTCGAATAGAAATCATCACGTTTGTGGTTATGAGGTGCTCCGCGGGATATAAAAGTACATATTTATTATGCAATCTGTTATTGTGAAATGAATGATGCAAAATTGAATTAAATTATAATCAAATTTATATGTATATGGATAATTACTTTCATAAATATATAAATGTTTTGCTCATGTCGTGAAATACAAAAACGGATACACATTATTTATTGTATATATTTAAAGACTGATCGATCGAAATAATAATATGGGATAAATGGATTGACACATTTTTATCTAAGATTTATATTTCTTCGATTTATTATTGCGTTTATTTGAATAGACAGTTTTATTGAAATGTGTCTTTTATTTTGTTTCTCATACAGTATTTATATATACTAGCGACCCGCCCCGGCTTCGCACGGGCAAAGTAAAAAAAAAACGGCCAAGTGCGAGTCGGACTCTCGTACGAAGGGTTCCGTATCTATACAACATTAGACATTAGCATAAAACGGCAAAAAAAACACGTTTTGCTTATTATATAATTATTTGTTTTTATAGTACATTTATACAAATAAATAGGTACCTACCTGTTGCCGTTATTAATATCGAGCAAAAAAAAAACAGGTTTGTTGTATCGGAGCCCCCCCCCCCCTTATCATTTATTTTGTTCTGTTTTTAGTATTTATTGTTATAGCAGCAATAGAAATACATCATCTGTGAAAGTTTCAACTGTCTAGCTATCACGATTCATGAGATATTGCCTAGTGACAGACAGATAGACGGACAGTGGAGTCTTAGTAATAGGGTCCAGTTTTTATTACCCTTTGGGCACAGAACTCTAAAAAGGTCTCTCATCAAGGGCACATCACACACATTTTTCAGCTCAATTTCCCAAAAACTACATCCGACACGCACGAAGCCGGGGCAGGTCCACGTAGAAAAACCACGTTCAAAAAGTAATCTACAGGTATTGAAACCGCCTGGAATATACAGTATTTATTTGGATAAGGATTAATACGAAGGTATGGATAACATGGTCTGATTTTAGTCGTCATTTCGTCGTCAACTTTTGAAATGTAAAAAAGTAGTTATCACGATAATAGTTGGACATATGGTATCGCAAAGTTTTTTGTAATCTTGATGTATTCTTTAATATCGTAAAACATTTTTGTTCTATAATCAATAGCTTCAACAGCGCATGCGATGAAAGATGTTTTATGGCAACTTTTTTTACACTTTGAGTTACATTATTTAGTTTTAGTACGGAACCCTAATTTTTTCTGTTAATAAATATAGCCTATGGCCGCCAACCTTGCTAAATTTAAACTGGTCGAGTCTGATGTTTGTGAGTGTGGCTTGGGCATTGCAGACACTAATCATATATTTCTCTCATGTCCTCTCCATGACAACTTCCTTTATAAACAGCTTATATCTCCTACAAAATCCCATTACCTACGTTCATCTCTGTCCTTTTAGCCTCTAATGACATAACTATATGTAACTTATTGTACATATTTATAAAATAATGATATTAAAATTTAAATATGTATTCCTCATCTCACTAAATAATTATCATGTGTACCTATGTAAAATATATTTTATTATTTCGCCTAAATCCCATGTAATCTTCTCCTGTTGAATTCCGTATTCCAAAATCCCGTATTTTCTATCGATTTCGTTTTCTTACCTTTACGCGTCTGTGGCGGATGCGCAAACCGCGCTAGCCAGAAAAAAACAGCCTATTGGCACTTTGGAATAATTTAGCATTCTAATAGTGAAAGAATTTTTTAAATCGGTCCAGTAGTTTTTGAGTTAATTCGTAACAAATATCCAAAAATCCAAAGCTTTCCTCTGTATAATATTAGTATACTCGTAGATATAGATAGTATGGATTTATACACCTCTCCATTTCTTCCGTGGATGTCGAGGCGACTGAGGATATGTTTAGATATACCGTAGGCGACGCGACAGGCTAAACCTGTCACTATTGTACCGCTTTTGTCAAACTTAAAACCTAACGTTTCGTGTGCTCTGCCTACCCTATTTGGAATACAGGCGTGATGTTTGTGTGTGTGTGTGTGTGTGTGTGTGTGTACAATATTTATTATTATTGTATTTCAGAGCAGTGGTAGTCTCAAAGTAAACGAATTTGAGTTGATGTAAACAATAAAATTACACACAACCATTCAATTGACTGAGAGTAATAATCCTCCTGGTGAATGACGGAACGTGTTTTGGTCCCAGGGCCGATTGCATACTATACACACCATTTCGACGTTGGCATGCCTCCCTCTAGGTGGAATAACGACATCGCGAGAGCTGCGGGCAACAGGTGCATGCAGGTGGCGAGTTGTTCATTGTGGTTTTCTAAGACTTCCACTTCAACTTCCACCATTGGATAAAGGTCTTCCGACTAATGAGATTGAGGTTGTACGTTATTCTAATCATACCAATATTATAAATGCAAGTCTGTATGTTACCTCTTGGCTCTTCTCGCGTGAAGCGCTTAACCGATTTAGATGAAATTTGGTACAGAGATAGTATGACACCCTGGGGAGAACATATATTAGTTATATCCGAAATACATAGATCCCGCGGGATAGCGATAAACGAATTTGTGCAGTACTTTCTTATAAAATCAAAATTATCGTACTTTACATTTAGTACAACTTTTAACACTTATTTATTCTACAGTACGAAAAGGGCATTACTTCGAGGAGCGGCAAAAGCGCTTGCAGTCGAGTGGTTCTTGTATTTAGATTTCATGGCTCGTGGTATGTAATAACTGGCGGAAACGAATGAAACACGTATACATTTTTTTAAATATGTATCTTTATTAAATATACAACAAAGCTGATGCGTATTATTGCAACAATCACACCGAGTCTGTTGTAGCTGTAAAGAACATCCGATCATACACTAAACGGTGGTGCGGCCAAAAAACACTGTGTAATCGTCAAAACTTAACTAAACCCAGCCATTCTCTTATTGGTGACGTAAATATTACACTAGAGCATACGATTGGCGTAGTGTTCGGCAGACCCGCTAAGCCCGCCTTTTTGTCTTGGATTTACACTACAAACCCAGTTCAAGTTATTATCAAAATACTTGATAAGACGGATAGCCTGTCAAAGGCTGAAGTTTCATGGGCATCCTGTGAGTATTTGTCAAATGGTATGGTCACATGGCGTCCGGATTCAATAGCTATGGATGGATGCGACTGCCACATAATTTATCCAGCTGCACGTGGACGCGAGTCAATTTGATTTTTGATCGCTTGACTTTGAACGCACTACCAGTGTTAGGAAAGCGCACGGTTGGGCGAACTTCAAGGGCGTTAGAGGAAAAAATAGGTGCTGCAGACGAATCTTCGCGAGTAGCGCCAAAAGTTGGCGCCACTGCAAAACCGCTACTGCTTGTAGGTATAGGTTTGCCTTGTTAGTAACGCACGTTCGTTGCGGTCGCGGGTCTTGCTCGTCTACGCTGTCTGTTAGTAGTAGTTGGGGTACTGTGGCCAGGGGTGCTGCGGGTGGTGGTAGGGGCCAGGGGGCTGCTGGTAGCCCCACGGCGGCTGGTAGGGCTGGGCGTAAGTCTGCTCGTAGGACTGGGTTGTGGCGGCTGGGGCTGGGTAGTACGTGCTGCTGCCCCCGTCGTTGTCGTCGTGTTCGCCGCCGAACTCTCTTTCTTTTTGATTTCGGTGCTTGCACTGTGCAAAAAATAGCATTATGAACTTCATTTTTATTCATGTACTAGCGCCCCGCCCCGGCTCCGCACGTGTAGAATATTCAAAATAACCCTCCTTTGGACAGTCGGGTAAAAGGGCAGCCCGTAGTTTACACGGGCAAAATTTTCAAAAAACTGGCTAAGTGGCGACTGGCAACAGGCGAAGGGTTCCGTAACGTTATCTATACAACATTAGACATTAGCAAAAAACGGCAAAAAATCACGTTTGTTGTATGGGAGGTCCCCTTAAATGTTTATTTTAATTTAATTATTTATTTTTACCCGCGTGGGAACTATGGCCCAAGCCCTCTTGTTCTCAGAGGAGGCCTGTGCCTAGCAGTGGGACGTATATAGGCTGGGATGATTTATTTTTAAAGTGAATATACAACTCGTCATTCAACATTCTGTGAATATTTCAAGCGTCTACCTGTTGCAGTTATTAATATCGAGCAAAAACTGCCAAAAACACGTTTATTGTAGGGAGCCCCACTTAAATATTTATTTTATTCTGTTTTTAATATCTATTGTTGTAGCGATACGATAATCACAGTTCATGAGATCCAGCCTGGTGACAGACAGGCGGACAGTGGAGTCTTAGTAACAGGGTCCCGTTTTTAGCCTTTGGGTACGGAACCCTAAAAACGTCTCTAATCAAGGGCACTTCATACACATTTTTCAGCTCTATTTCCCAAAACAACACCCGACCCGCGCGAAGCCGGGGCGCGTCGACGTAAATGCATTTTTTGGTTAGATTGATATTTTTAAATTTGTAACATCTTTTGAATGGAATGTCCGATTTCAATATTTCAAAATTAATCTACACGTATTGAAACAGTCTTGAATATTAAATGATTTATTTAGATAAGGATTAATACAAAGATATGAATAAAATGGTCTGATTTTAGTCTGCATTTCTATCAACTTTTTTGTAAAAAAGTAGTTATAGTGACATATTTATATTTAACGAAGCTATGTGATGTTACACTCCCCCTTGTACCGAAACCTAGTCTATGGATGCAAAGGCCTGTCTAATTAACGAACTTAAAAACTGGCCAAGAGCGTGTCGGACACGCCCAAAATAGGGTTCCGTAGCCATTACGAAAAATTAGGTAATATTTTTCTAAGGATTTCGTATTTCATACGGAATCTTCCAAGTTTAGGTACATTTTATACCTTAGGCTGCTATTTACTCTTAAACTACTAACAATTCTCAAGCAAACTTAGCCGTTATAGTTTTCAAAGTTTGGGGGACGCTCGATTTTTCATGAAAATTTGCACTTTAAAGTTGAATATTTCGCAAACATATCACTGAATCGAAAAATCGTCTTAGCAAGCCCCTAATGGTAAAATTACAGCTTTCTATCATTGACGGATTAACGGACGGACGGACGGACAGACAGACAGACATGGCGAAACTATAAGGGTTCAGTTTTTGCCATTTTGGCTCCGGAACCCTAAAAAATGTTAAAATTTGAATTTGTAGTACAGTCGGCTGTTGAAGTTAAGTGCTGTTATTCTGCCCCGTGACTAGAAGACAACCGTGATACTAATTGTCACAACTCCTAACTTTTAATGGATTTATAAAATCATTTTCAATTAATGAGTGACCCGGGAGACACTGCCATGGCAACGAGCTACGCTTAAAAGCTGATTTGATCGTGTTCTTCCTACGTCATAAACAGGCAGACCTTCCCCCTACATGCGTGACTTAGTGACTTACTTATTAATATATGGATAAAATAGGTTGCATGGTCTAGAACACCCAGCGGTCTCTGTGGACTGCTCAAATGGCTAGCATATGGAGTGTAGAGAAGGAGAACAATCTCTGTGTATGCAAGAGTGTTCCACATGTGTTTAAATAGGTCGTGCTAAAGTAGCAAGTGGGTAAATTTTAAACAAAAAACAGTGAAGTTACTCATTAATGCTTTTCAAGGTCAAATAAATTCAATCACCGTCCACGTTTTCTCACAGGAGTTATTTTAAGATATATTTACTCTTGCTAGTGCAACTCTGGAGATATTTGGAACTGTTATTTACCGCTTAAAGCTTGCTACTTTTCCCCCACCACCTCGTGCCGCCCAAATGTGCAATAGAATGTACACGATAAGTTCAAGGGAATTACGGACCTATGACATTATAACAAAGTAACATTTCTCTTTGTTTACGCCAGTTTGATTTTATTCTCGAAACTATTAGATTCAATTTCTATTGACAATTTAAGAAAAAAAATATTAAACGAAAACCAACAGCTTATACAATATGAATGTGAAATTAGTTGTTGTTGTGTGTAATATCCTGTGATTGGGAAATTCACACACACCATTGAATTACTTCGCTGGTTTGTACAGGCTTCCTTAAGACGCCCGCGTGCTGGGCATTCTAAAAGGAGGCCTGTGCCCAGCAGTGGGACGTTATATAAGCTGAGGTGCGGCCTCAGATGGATAAGAGATTGTTCTTCTTCCCTCTACAGTCGATAGGCTGGTGCGTCAGTCAGTCCACACAGACCCAGGGCCCTATACTACGAAGTACAAAACTCGAAGTTGGTATCTTGCCGTCCCGCTAACGCTTATATTTAACACGAGAGTGAGAGGGACGGTACATTCAAGTGCAAAGATATCGACACGGCCAAAGTTACAAAAATATGTATACACGACCTTAATGTTAAGTGCATAAAGTCGTGTATACATATTTTTGTAACTTTGGCCTTGTAGATATCTTTGCACTATGTACGATAAAAACTTCGATTTTAGTATTTGGTAGTAGTGCAGGCGGCGCGTGCGCACATGGTTGTACTGACGTGGGCGGCGGCGGCGCGTCGTGCTTCTCCTTGCGCGCGCGCTTGCGCAGGTGCTTGGCGAGCGTGCGCGCGTGCGCGACGGCGAGGCGCGCGGCGGCCGCGTCCCCGAGCTCCTCGGCCAGCTCGCGCCGTCGCCACGCCAGCGCCGCGCTCGTCTCCAGCTCCGCGCCTTCCTGCTTCTCGTACGACTGGACCAGCTCTGCGATCAAATAAGTGTTTGCTAAAAATTGCATTTTTTATACAAGCTTTTTTTGCTGACGGTACTTTTTGTTACTACATTGGCATACCAAATTTCAAGTCGATGCCATTAACCGTTGAAGAGTTCCGTCCTGCGGAGACGATCCTGGCCGGACTACCAGGATGTCACTACCATATTGTATTGTCACGCAATTTACATAAGTATGCCAAATTTCAAGACAATCCGCAACTGGAAGTTGGTCGAATTTAACTTGCAAGATTTGATTACAGACCGACAATGGGACAGGTGAAACTGAACTTTTTTTTAAAAGCTTAGGGTCAAGGGTCAATCGACTTTTTCTTGTCAATCATTGCTATAGTTACAGTAACCTGAGTCACTCTTTAAACCAGAAGTTTATAGGATTAAAATTTGCCAAACATGCGATTTGTGGTAAATTTAAGCCCTTTCTATAATTGGTCATCTGATAAGTATGTTAGTGTAATGTGACACAACATTTTTCTATTAAACTGTAATACTTTTGTCCCCTCGCTGACGGGACAGAATAATAACAAGAAATAGTTGATTCACCCAATAAATCATGTATCTTTTTCTATTCCTGATTCACTCACGAAGTCACGAACACTAATAAATAAAGCAAAGCCAACGAGACGAGATATAGTTCATCTTTGTCTGATAAGTCATTATAAGTAGTCATTATAATTTCGCTCCCTTTCTGTCTCACGACATAATTTATCTCGTCTCGTTGACTTTGCTTTAGAACGTACATAGATGACAAGATTCGGGAAAAATGTAGTCCAGACGTTTTCAACCGGTGTCGCGGCACACTGCTGTGCCGCGTATATTTTCTGGTGCACCGCGAGTGCCGCGAAGTGTATACTGCATTGAAATCATGAATAGCTATTTTAATGAGAAAATAAAACGCAAACAACTGACGCGTGGCGTGTGCGATTCGTACCTAAAGGTGTCAACGAGACCCTATTCAACTCGCTGTCCGTTATGTTAAACATCATCATCATCATCATCATCCCAGCCTATATACGTCCCACTGCTGGGCACAGGCCTCCTCTCAGAATATATTATTAGTATACTGTACGGAACCCTCTACGCTCCAGTCCGACTCGCACTTGGCTAGTTTTTACTGGTGTGCCGTGAAACTTTGATGAACGAAAAGTGTGCCGTTAAAACCAAAAGGTTGAAAACGCCTGCTATAGCCTAATCCCCATAATTTTATTCTTGTTCACTAATCTGTCCCGTTGTCCAAGAGACTACAATGACAGAGTTTCTTAAAAAAGTATTATAATATAATATATGCTACTAATATGCTTAGGAGATAGTCCATTAATAAATGTAACTACAACAAAAATGTACGCTCGATAAATTACATATAGAAACATATAGACTCATAAAGTTGTCCAGGGAAAGTAACCATGGCAACGAGGTACAGTCAGAAACAAAAATATGAGAACAGGCAAAGTGCAAAAAAAATGTATACACGACCTTAATATTCAGGCTATAAGGTCCTGTATACATTTTTTGGCACCTTAAACGTATGCATATTTTTGTTGCTGACTGTACAAGAAAAGTTAATGTGTAAGCGGCAACCTTCCAGTTCAACGTAGGAGGTGCCGGGCGTGTGCAGCGGGAGGTCGCGCCGCCGCATATACTCGTACGCTGCTGCTAGTGGTTCTCTATCGTTTGCCCGAATTTCATATGCCCGAATGTATCGTTTTCTAGAATTTTCATTTGCCATAAAGCAATTTATTTCTGAAATAGTAATTTCTTCAGAGTTGATATTAAACTAACCTAACCTAACCTACTGCATTCTATATGATCACATTAAAAAAAATCCTGAAAACAGTACGGCTCTATATATTTTATGGCAAACGTTGGTATGGCAAGTGAAATTCGGCCAAATGAAATTCGGGCAAGTAAAGGTAAACGGCTGCTAGTACACCAATGATTTATGGCAGCACAGCCAGTGATTTTAAGCTAATGTAAGCACTATACGGTTAGCCGTGCGGTTTTAGCACACTGTCCCTCTTCAAAGTATCGCTTGAGAATAAGACGGCGCACTAAAACTGCGTATTAGCCACATAGTGCGTACGTAGCCTTAGGTATTATAAGTTCGGAGAAGGGCGTGCTTGGCGAGTGTAGCGCGAGGTCCAGCAGCTCTTCTAGCCTACGCTGCGTCTAGTACAGTCGGGGGCATAAATATATCTACGTCACCAAGACGTTAAACATATATGTGCTATGTACAATGTTTATCTGGTTGCATAGATATTCATGCCCTCGATTGTACACTAATGATTTATGGCATCACAGGCAGCGGGTGCCGTTAAACGACGCGGGGTAGCACGATCACACGCGAGCCGCGCCGTAGATACGGCTCGGCAAAACCCGAACGCAAGCTGTTGAACTAAATATGGGGCGCGCTTTGTGCCATTTATATATAAACACATGGCGCGAATAAACACATGCCGAGCCGATGATGGCGCGCGCGCCTTTGATCTGTGTCGAAAAACCGACAAGCGATGACTCGTGTGATTTTTGACGAGCAGTGCCGAGCTAAGCGTTTAGACGGCGCGTGGCGCGACTAATTACGGCTCGGCTCGACTCATGACGCGTCGTTTAACGGCACTAAGTGTTAGTACAGTGGCGTACCTTCCAGCTCCGGGTAGGGCGTCCCGGGCGTGTGCAGCGCCAGGTCCAGCCGCTGCATGTGCAGACGCGCGTTGAGCGGGTCGCGCGCCACGGCCGCGTCGAGCGCCGCGCGCGTGCTGTTAGTACAGTGGCGTACCTTCCAGCTCCGGGTAGGGCGTCCCGGGCGTGTGCAGCGCCAGGTCCAGCCGCTGCATGTGCAGACGCGCGTTGAGCGGGTCGCGCGCCACGGCCGCGTCGAGCGCCGCGCGCGTGCTGTTAGTACAGTGGCGTACCTTCCAGCTCCGGGTAGGGCGTCCCGGGCGTGTGCAGCGCCAGGTCCAGCCGCTGCATGTGCAGACGCGCGTTGAGCGGGTCGCGCGCCACGGCCGCGTCGAGCGCCGCGCGCGTGCTGTTAGTACAGTGGCGTACCTTCCAGCTCCGGGTAGGGCGTCCCGGGCGTGTGCAGCGCCAGGTCCAGCCGCTGCATGTGCAGACGCGCGTTGAGCGGGTCGCGCGCCACGGCCGCGTCGAGCGCCGCGCGCGTGCTGTTAGTACAGTGGCGTACCTTCCAGCTCCGGGTAGGGCGTCCCGGGCGTGTGCAGCGCCAGGTCCAGCCGCTGCATGTGCAGACGCGCGTTGAGCGGGTCGCGCGCCACGGCCGCGTCGAGCGCCGCGCGCGTGCTGTTAGTACAGTGGCGTACCTTCCAGCTCCGGGTAGGGCGTCCCGGGCGTGTGCAGCGCCAGGTCCAGCCGCTGCATGTGCAGACGCGCGTTGAGCGGGTCGCGCGCCACGGCCGCGTCGAGCGCCGCGCGCGTGCTGTTAGTACAGTGGCGTACCTTCCAGCTCCGGGTAGGGCGTCCCGGGCGTGTGCAGCGCCAGGTCCAGCCGCTGCATGTGCAGACGCGCGTTGAGCGGGTCGCGCGCCACGCCGCGTCGAGCGCCGCGCGCGCCGCCGCCGGCTCGCCGCGCACGTGCTGCAGGAAGCGCGCGTACTTGATCGACATCGCCGACGCTATCGCCTGAAACAATATATTCAGATCCTTACTTGGTGTGCACTCAAAATCAACACGACTTTCCCGGCCGAACAACACCGACCTGATATTTGGAAGTCCCGTGTTTTTCCCCTCCCAGTGTTAGGTTGTTAGGTAAAATTGCGACGACAAAGCGCCAGGACCAAATGACATTTTCTACTAAATTTATTAATTTTCGCTGGTAAACGGGGTGATATTTAGTTACAAGAGGTTCAATGTACATGTACACGAAAAACAGGGTCGGTACTGTCTGGGCCAGTAGAATGTCATTCCCTAGCTTTAAAAGTTGCGTTCGACTTAGCACGGCAAACCATCGAACATTGGCTCGCGTAGCACACTATGGATACCGCGCTGCCGCGTACTAGTGACCCGCCCAGGCTTTGTACGGGTGCAACTATAAAGGTCTATAAACATTTCACATTCCCCATCCCCCCTTCCCCCTTTCTACAAAATTACACCTGCCTGAAGCCGGGGCGCGTCGCTAGTTACACATTATACATGTAAACCTTCCATGAAAACTCTTTAACTGATGTCACCATCCTATGGCTATAGGTTTCCAAGCTAAACCACCTTTAGTAGAGGGAACAGTTTTTTTTTTTTTTACATAAAACTGACCCGTGATTGACCCTTATTATTAATTTATTAAGTACCTACTTGCATCTATTTATACATAAGTAAACTGTACCTTGTTTTTGGCTGAGGATATATACGACTCGTAGAGTTGTGCGCATTTATCGTAGTCACCGCGGCGGCGCTCCAAGTTCACACGTCTGAAACCAAGCCAACAATTATTATAATAAAGGGACAAGTTTAATCGTTCCAAAACACATACATAAATAAATTTCTTTATTACACACTAAATAAATAAATTTATTTCGTTCAACAGAGTACAAGATATGTGAATAAGCTGCTATCGTCGTAAACACAGAAGAAATGTGATCCATATGATATGTTCTGCTCTGACGTTGGTAAGTGAGACAAACACCATAACACTACAATGGATAAAAGGACACAGTGGATCGCGAGGTAAAGACGGGGCCGACCGATTGGCTAGAGGGGGTTCGGAGATGAAGGTCTTCGGTCCCGAACCCATCCTACCTCTGACCTTTGGATGGCTGTGCGGCAAACTGCGACACAACACCAAGGTAATGCACCAACAATATTGGACAAACCTAGATACAAGCAGGCAAACCAGAGAAGCCCTCCCGACGATCAACCCCGGATTGTCCCGCAAGCTTCGCTGACTTAGGAGGGATCAACTCCGACGACTGCTGGTCGGAGCTCTTACTGGATACGCCTTGCTAAACAAGCACTTACATAATCTAGGTGTTACAGACATCCCACTGCAGCCCTGTGTGCAATGTTCTGGAATGCCCTGGTGTGGCGAACTACAGGGCACTACACCTAGGATCACCGGGGTCACTGCAGGAAGTCGCCGGCAACGTGAACGGTCTGCTAGGCTTCCGCCAGGAGCTAGGCTGGCATGAATAGTGCCTACAGCCTAATCACGGAAAATAGGCGCACTTAGACGTCGAGTTGCGGAAAACAGCCCGCTAATACCTATACCTATACCTATGATATGTTTTCATCATACGGTTCAAGGGATAAAACTTACCACGATTGGTTCTGTGATTTTCTGTAACGAATATAATTGTTGATGGGATATCTCGGAATGGTATGTGGTACCTAGATTTCGAGTGTCAACTACCGAAGCTAATGCAGCCATTACCTGTACTGTATCTGCACCATGCACGCGCAAGTCTTCTCAATCCGGTCCAGTATCTCGGCCGCCTTGGCCGCGTTCCCGTGCGCCTCTTCAAAGTGCGCCCAGTGCAGGTGCAGCTCCGGCTTATCGAGGTGGTGTACGGTGCAGGCCCGCTCCAGAACTTCTCGCTCCACGGCCACCAGCTCTGGATGATTCTCTGTGCGCTCCTCTAGGAACTTTATCAGCTGTGGAATGTCCATATGTTGTAATGTAAAGCTTGACCTAGTACCAAAGTAAGCAAAGCAAATACATATTAAACACCCAACAGACCCAATAATTAACGCGTGCAAAGCCGCGTGTAAAGGCCAGTCTAAAAATACCCCTAAAAAGCTTCCTCAATGCTCATATATTGTCCACAATATTCTATCCTAGTTAACTTTAAACATTTGTGGAAGGGGGGATTATTGGCAGTAGTTCCTTTCCATTCCCAGTAATAATTCCTGGTGAAGGAACTGCTCATCCATGGTGTGTGTTCAGATGTAGTTACCCTCATCCAGAACTCCTCGTAGAGCGCGCAGGCGATGAGGCAGCGTTCGTGCAACACGAGCGCGCGCTTGAGGGAGCCGTGCTGCTTCTCCCACTCGAGATACGCCTTCCAGTTCTTCAACTGGCACCGCTCCAGAGGTTTCACGTGAAAGTACGGCCGCTTTATCTACATACCACAATGGAATAAGGTCAAATGTGTATTATAGGTTTTTTTTTCAAATTTGAAATTCAATGGCCAATTTATCTCAATCTAGGTAAAAGTGTAATAGTAGATTGTTGCACCAAGCAGAAAGTTATATATTATTGCACCGAGTGCCGATTTGGAGCCCAAGCGTTAGCGAAGGCTTTAAAAAGCACGAGGGCAATATAAATTATTTTTTGAGTCAATTTAAATTTCGGTTCTTTTGCCTTTTCATTGTACTTGTAGTGTCTACTCTTGTGTCTGATATCCTGTCAATCGTTCAAAGGTTAACTGGAAGAGATCCCTTTAAGGGATTAGTTCGCCTTTGTACATCTTATTATCCTGTGTTCTGTTATTTTCATGTGTTTTTATGTACAATAAAGAGTTTTACAATACAATACAAATTACTTAATGCAAGGTGCATAATCTGCTTTTCTTTCAACTATTACTGAAATAGCAGACGAAAAAAAAACTCATGCTAAACAATTAATAGGAAAGAAATGTCACTTGCACTCGATGATTCCATTTTTGTAAGTTTACATTCGCACTCTCAAAAAATGTCCACGGAAAATTAGCAAGGTTACCGCTAATTTGTTTTTTTTTATTTCCTACTTATTTTAGGCCGAGTTAGTAGGCAAGAGCGCAGTCACGGTATCGGCAATTTTTGAAAAAAATAGTTTTTCTTTTACAAATATACAATTTTAATGAACTAAAACAATTTCCTTGCTCACCCGCGACCTTAAGGTCGCTTTAAGGTGCTTTTAGTTCATTGATATGGACCTCCGCAAAGTAACGCCTGATTCAATAAATTATACAATTTTACTCGCAAATGTGATGAAAAACATTGTATGTCGCACGGGCGGTACTAGAATTACGAACATCGACTCATTAAAACCCTCAGTCTTCGACTTCGGGCTTTTAATAGACTCTCGTTCGTAATTCCTTATTTACCGCTCTTAAGACACAATGTACTAAAACATAATAGTTACCACTTGATACTGATAAACCATAGTGTTTTAAATGTAGACATTAACATAAAATTGAAAATGGTATTTTAATATTGCTCAAAAGCAGCACACAATTTTACCGTTAAACTCTAATTTTCGAAAAAAAAAAGAAAGTATTAGTAGTCATATGCATGAAATAATTGACTTATTATAGTACTTCTACTACATCTCAACCGCTATCAGTTTCCTGTTACATATATCTAAGCAGACCATTTCGTTTTATAAAAAATCCGCTCGGTATTTCTCATTTCTTCAATATCTGTGACAAGATACTGATAGCGGTTGAGACGCTAGTAGAACTACCCATTAAGCATACATGGAAAGTTGTTATATGCAGATGATAGCTTGTTAACCAACAGTATACGTACACCCTCTTCGAAGGTCCATCGCGCAGCGACCTGTTCGCCGGTAGTCTTGTGCACTTTTCGCCGAGCAGCGATGATGCGCTCCTTAATCGCTTGCGCCTCTTCATCAGAAGCCTATAAAAAAAATAGTACATTCAATGCCTAGGCCTGGAAGAAGGCAATTGAAGGCTGAGTATTGATTTAAATGGACGAGCCTTCTAGTCCATTTAGATTTTGAGAATCTTTATTTACTCATAAAAGAACATACAATATAGTTTACTTAAAATTAGATGAAAGGGGGGAACCTCATTCAGACTTAGTTTTACATCCATCCACAGTGTATAGTTTCAAGATCTTTTTCAAGTAAAATTTTGGACAAAGTTAACGAATCACATTTCTACACTTCTATTGGTAATTTGTTGTTCATCTGCATTCCCTCCTCCGCCACTCTTCGTTTTCCTGAGCATGCACCAAATGGTCAAAATGAGGGCTATCGCGTATGAATTCGCCACTAGAGGCGCTAGTGTAGCGTGAGGTCTCCGAAATGTCAAATCTCATAGTTTTTGGGTGAGCTACACAGGTTTATTTATAATTAGAATAAATTTGTGAATATTTTGCAATATCTGAAATTAATTATAGCAAATATGCGTTCCGGGGCAATGAATATCTGTGTTTTGATACAATTTTGTCTTTCGGAAACCTTTGTCCTCCCTTTTTTCCGAACAAAACGGGGACTATGCAACACTGTGGCATGCTCGATATTTTTATGGCACGGTTTTAAGGTGTATTAAATATGATTTTAATCTAAACTTTGTTTTCGCTCCCGTAATAACAGACTTTGAAAGCCATACTTAAAAACCTCACGCTACAGTGCGCCATCTAGTGAGACAAAAAACGATAGCCCTCATTGGAGTGAAGTAAATCATGGATGACCATTAATATGCTTCGAGAAACTGGGCCCAGGTGGTACAAGTATAGTACAGGTAAGGTACAGTATTCTCCTGCGGCCCGAGTCAATTTTTAGGGTTCCGTACCCAAAGGGTAAAAACGGAAACCCTATTACTAAGACTACGCTGTCCGTCCGTCCGTCCGTCTGTCACCAGGCTATATTTCAAGAAAAATATCTATGACAATATGATTTTCACAGATTACCTGCGGCCTGCTAGTCAAACGTACCCAGAATAAAAAACCCTATTTACGCTGTCCGTCCTCCCATATTTCATGAAATCTAGACAGTTGAAATTTTCACAGATTATGTATAACTGCGGCCGCTATAACAACAAATACTAAAAACAGAATAAAATAAATATTTAAGGGGGGGCTCCCATGCAACAAACGTGTTTTTTTTTCGTGCGCGAGTCTTCGACTCCGCACTCGCACCGGTTTTAAATTTTATGAACAATAAACTTTGTCACTTGTGAGAGAGTTTGATGTCAAATAACAATACGGTCCTTTATAAAGGGGTTTGGGTGGTAGGAGGGTACGAGTATGACTCACGATGTGGTCGAGCGGCTCGTCCTCGCCGGGCGGCAGGTCGAGCTGCGGCCGCGCGCCGCCCGCCTCGCGCACGGCCTCGCGCACGTCCCCGCGCAGCCGCACCAGCTCCGAGCGCGCCACCACGCCCGACACCGGCTCCGACATCACGTGCTCTTGGAAACTTAACAACATAACAATACTAGATTATTCCCGTGGCCTGGAAGTAAGCAATTGCTGGCTGAGTATGAGTATTAAACGGGCGAGCTTGCCAGTCCGTTTAACTAATACGAAGCCAGCAATGGCTATTCCAGCCGAGACTAATATAAAGCTTTTCTTAAAAATGGTCAAGGAAAAAAACTAAATTAGAATAAACTTTTTCACAAAATATATTATGTATGACATTCAATTTTATTCCAATAAAATGTTTATGATTTCCCGCCTTTTTTCATTAAAAAAAATGCAGGTGTATTTTGCAACCGAAAACACCACAAGCTGTTTCAGACCCAATGAAAAGTCCAGAGCTCCAACAAAATAACTAATTCCGGCCATTTGAGTTGGCTGTGTATGTATGCGTCTTGTGCTAACATTTCCATGGCCGTTTTAACTTTATTAATATGTAGTTTTAAAAAAGAGACTGGAAAATAATAAAAATTTGTATGCGACATTATTGTCGAGTTAGCGAGCCAGCAATCTTTTTCAACTTTTTAATTTTTCGCTGACCATAAACTTATAAGCACTTCACCTTCATGTAAAGATTAATGTCAATTTTTACGGATTTTTTTGTGAAAATTAATTAAACATAGACTCACCACGCTATAATTAAAATAAAATTAGAAACGCCGCGCTTGCACGCTGCACGTTTCTATAATTTAATTGATTGACACTTCGGGTGTCATCGTATTGTGATTGAGATCACGCTTTTCCCGATGGAAAACCATTATGCACTACTAATTACAGAAGCAAAAAGCACAGGAAAATAATATTATTCATTAATATTGTACTCCTACGATTAAAATAAATTATAAATAAGCTGAGTGAGTTGAGTAATACTAACTTGTCGAAATGTGAAGTATATCCGAGCGTGGGAGTGGCCAGCAGACGATCGTAAATGTTCGTCACGTTAAGTGCCGAGCCGTTCTCCGCCTCCCACTTAATGTAAGATTCCCAGAGACGATCCGAACGGAACTCCAAACCGCATGCCTCTGCAAATAACGGTATTTTATAAATCAAAGCTTGTCAGTGCGTATTATCGAACGAAAAAAACAATTTTTAATCTACCTTTACACATACCAAAGTCAGAAAGTTTTGAAAATCAAGATTAGAGAGAGAATACCTATGTTTACCTCTATATAGAAAAAAGAGTTGCTATATATCTGTATTTTCATAAGGATAAATAAGATACATACATAGGAAATTCAGGACTTTTCAAATAGCATAATGATGAGGTCATTAGCAAAAAACTTAAAAATGCGCTAGGAAACAAGAGCATAATGATAATGTAAAACTGTGCAACTTACCGATAGCCCTCTCATATTGCGCTTTGATATAAGCGTGATCCTCAGTTCTAGTGGCTTTAATATGATTCAGGTAGTGTATCCAAAGATCAACCGACAGTGGGATGGCTTTGAGCCCCCTTTCCAACACCTGCAACATAGCAATGTTGACCCGGCGTCCCGCGGGCGAGGGTGCCGCCAGCGGAGCCGGCGGCACGTCGAAGCAAGGGAATATTAAATAGCATTGTATGTCTTATCTCATGTAATTTTGAGTAGCCGGAGCGAGACGCGACGTGCTGCCGAGCGGAGTGGCGATGGCGAGCACGCCCCGCCTCGCCGCGGCTACGTATATAAAAGGTTTGCCTGGGCTTTACACCTGTTCCACGCCGCGCCGCTGCCGGGGCCGCCGCGCCGCCTCTTGCTTCCTACTGCCTATTGGCATTATACGAGGACCTGTTGCGCTCCATGCTACCATGGATTAGTAATTAAGCCTTAAGTATCACCACCAATTATCACGTACTTAAATATAATACATGAAACGGTATTACAATACATGCGTGTACAAAGTATCATAAATATAAGCACTAAGATATCAGATAAACACCACAAACAATGAAACACTAGAACGAAATCAATGTGACGGTAATAGAATTCTCCGGTGCGTACGGACGGCTTTGTCTTACGAACGTGGGCCTCGAAGCGCTGTTGGGAAAAAAAAGTAATTGCAAAATACCAGTTAAGACTAATACAATTTTATAAATCCAAGTGTTAAGACACATTGATATGAAAGTGATCATTCAGGTGTATTCAATAAAACCTTACCAACTCACGCATATAAAATAGCAGAGTGGGTGGTCAGGCGTGGGTACTCACCTCGAGGCACTTCTTTTTACTTCCTTTACGCTTCTCGTAGTCGGCGTATTTGCGCCAGTAGCCGTAGCAGTACGGGTAGTGCGATAGGAACGCGTCGTAAGCCTCGCGCGCCGCTTCCACCTCGCTCTGCCGAACACCACTATTAGTACTCATGCTAATGCTAACTTTACTCCATATCCTCTCGTCTGGATTATCAGATGGCCCTTGCCGATCAACATTACCATTCAGTTCTTATCGCTTCATAAAGCAGATAAGATTAGCAAATATATTTCATCATTTTAAAAGCTTTTTATTGACTTTCAATGTTTCTATGTATGTTGGGGTCAAATCTTGCAACTTCTTTTAAGAGCATTTAACTAGTTTAAAAAGAACATATTTTTTATATTTAAATTAATAATATTTTGAAGCAGGATTCATTTACTTATTAAAATTTTAACTGAATCCTACCTCTTGGTCGACGTATTGCAGGAGATAAGTCCAACCAGTAAAGTCAGTGGGATCATCATTGACAACTTTCCAATATTTATCCAATTCAGGAAGGACTTTCTTCTTGGGTTTCTCATCTAAAGATGGTCTCTTCTCTGAAGGTACAGGTTTGCTTTCTCCATTCTACAAACATTTCAAAACATGAAACATAATTCAGATATTACTAATTTTACCTATTTTTCTCTAACATCAGGACATTATATTACCTTGACTACTGCCTGTTTCTTACTGGATGATTCACTCTCTGAAGTTGGGGACCCAGGATCATAACCATCCTTGTCGTCATCAGTTTTTCGTTTTCGAGACTCTTTTGAATCCTTCTTTGAGGCTGGCAGCTCATCTTCAGAAACCACCTACAAATTCCAAAATCAATTTAATAAGAACTTCTTGACAGACGAAATATCGCTCAATGGCGCTAGTATCGTGAGAGCCATTGGATGTTACAGTCTTGCTTGTAATTGGCTCATTTAGTTATTTAACCCTTAAAAAGGTAGAGGCGATTTAGCGACCACATGCATTGACTTGGAAATTCAACTTTATTGTTTTAGTTATAAGTTACAATATCCATTGTAATTATTGAAAATGCTACTAGCTTTAAAAATATCCTTTGTCAGGTATGTATTTTATAGCTGCTTTTGATTCTGTGGTAGTATGCTCCAATAAATGTGGCCTTATTAAGGGTTAACCAATTACAAACATGACTCAAATGTCAAAGTTGTCAAATGAACTTCACAACATTAGTGCCAACTAGCTTGTCACAGAAACTCTCATTGTATAATAATTAAATTAAGTCAAAAAGATTCAGGTAAATAAAGCTTTAAGAACAATACATACCTCTGTATCAGCAGGCAATTCAGCTGGCTTCGGTCCAGGGAGCTCATCATCAGAGACATTCTCAGCATCCTTCACACTAGGCTTCTGGACAGTTGGCAGTTCATCTTCTGACACTACTTCAGTCTCTTCTGCTCCTCTTACCTGAAGGTAGAAAGGTCTATTTCATTAAGGTTCAGCCACAAATAGAGGGACTCCTACTAGGGTGGGGGAGCCGTTATACACACCACCACACAATTGTTATAGTCATTCAACAGACTGCATGATATTACAACTAAAAGTTCCTTTTATAACACAACACAACAAAATAATAATAAAAGAAGTATCACCTCAGCAGATGCTTTTTCAGGCACTATTTGGTCATCTTCCACATTTGTTTTCTCCTTTTCAGATGCTTTTCCTTTCTTGAGCATATCTGTCTCCTGTAAAAATGGGTGTTGTTCAATCGTTATACAAACTTTTAGCATAATTTTATTTTATTACATAAAAAAATCATAATATGCCTTTAGCATAAAAACGGATTTAATATTTGTACCAAGTATAAGCTTTAAATAATATAACATTCATTAATCATAACAACAATTGCTATAATGTTTATATTAAATAATTTAATTTTGGTTATTTATATAATGATTAAAATCTATAACAACATTTAGAATAATGATTAGACGGTATAACATCATGCATGCCAAATGCAAAAAAAATGTGACTTGTGCGAGCAAGCAAAGCGAGCGAGCAAGATGGTTTGGTGCAGAAGCAACTCGGATTCAGTCAGGGTTCAGAAGTTAGATGTTAGATATTTATTATAGCAGCCCAAATAATATTGCTTGACAAATGATCTTTGCTGTTGGATTTTTGCCAGTTTGTATAAAAATTGTTTATTATGAACTTTGATTATTATGCTGCATGATTATTATACAGTAGCATAAGACAATTATGCAAATTGAATAATATGATTTGAGAAATTCGGCAATTTGTTTATATGCATATTGTTTTTATATGTTCACAATATTTTGACAGATTGAAATTCTGATATTTGTGTTATGAGAAATGAAAATTTGCAAACTGTTGTTCTGACAAACATTACACACCCGTAAAAATATCCACATATTACCAAATTGTAATTAGTTTACCATGATAGTCAAGTCTGCAAAAACTAGCAAAACTGTAATCAAGAACTCATTAAGACTCCTTACCAATGATTTATCTTCATTAGTTAGGTCTTCAATAGGCACAGAAATATCTTCAAGAGAAGTAATGTGTTCAACTGTAGCAACATCTTTAGCTATGGTGACATTTTTAACTGCGGTGACATTTTCATCTGCAGTGATATCTTCAACTGCTGTGATATCTTCAACTGCAGTGACATCTTCAACTGCAGTGACATCTTCAACTGCAGTGACATCTTCAACTGCAGTGACATCTTCAACTTCAGTAACAGTTTTGCCACTACTACTTTTCTCGTCTTTTCTGATCTCTGCCATTTCAGGTTCTTCAGTTGACTTCTAAAACAGTATTAAAAAAAAAAAAAAAAATTATTGCAGAAATCGTTTTCTTTGAATTTTCTAATGTAAGGTTACAGTTAAAAGGGAACACCCAAATACTCCGAAATATTATATTCCGAATTTGCTCATTCCGTTTTTCAAAACTCCGATTTTCACAATTCCAAAGACATATCATCATCCCAGCCTATATACGTCCCACTGCTGGGCACAGGCCTCCTCTCAGAGCAAGAGGGCTTGGGCCATAGTTCCCACGCGGGGCCAGTGCGGATTGGGAACTTCACACGCACCATTGAATTGCTTCGCAGGTTTGTGCAGGTTTCCTTACGATGTTTTTCCTTCACCGCAAAGCTCGTGGTAAATTTGAAATTCCAAAGACATATAATTCCGATTAATTAAAAACACGAAATTTATTTTTCCGAATTTCAAAATATGGATTTTTTTAATATCCGATTTTCATAATTCCGAAGAATGAAAAACACGAAAGGTTAGCTCGAAGTACAGTATTCCGATTATCAATTTTCTGAAATTACACTGTTAATTCGGAAATATGACATTCGGCAAAATAAACTTCGTGGTTTTAATATTAGGAATCTTGAACTTCGAATCTCGAATTAATATCAATCAATTTAGGCAAATTGACCTGCATAGGTTAGGTTACGTTAGAATTGCGTCAAGGCCCGAACCACGCGGAATTGGAGCTCCGTCAACCTTGTGTCACATTGCTGAAAATGAATAACAGTCAGTACTACTGTTTTAGGCCAATCTAACCTACATAACTTACTTAATAAGTCAGGATTTATTATTGATCAGTGTAATGATATTCGGAATTTTGAAAATCAACATTTTAAACCTTTGATATTTTTAATTTTCGGATTTTTGAGGAATCGGAATAGTCATATTAGGAGTTTTAAAACATTCAGAATTATAAAAGTCGGTATTTTGAAATTCGTGATTCCGACTTTTGGAATTTAGTTTGTCGTAGTTATGTAGTGTACCCCAGTTAAAATTCATTTACAACTATCCCACAGGAATTATGATATTTTCTGGGACAAAACTATCCTTATTATGTCTTTCCCAGGATCTCAATCTATCTCCATATTATTTTTTCTACATTTGTTTAGCAGTTTGAGCATGAAGAGGTTGCAGACAGACAAGAGTTACTTTCATATTTATAATATCAGTAAAGATTTGATTATTTTTAGACAACCAGATGGCCTAGTGGTTAGAGAACCTGACTACGAAGCTTGAGGTCCCGGGTTTGATTCCCGTGTCGGGGCAGATATTTGTATGAAAAATATGAATGTTTGTTCTCAGGTCTTGGGTGTTTACTATGTATTTGAGTATATATCTATCTGTATAATTATATTTATCTGTTGCTTAGTACCCATAACACAAGCTTTGCTAAGCTTACTTTGGGACTAGGTCAATTGGTGTGAATTGTCCCGTGATATTTATTTATTTATTTAATTAAGGGAGTTAATAAGAGATTTGACCTGTGGTTGAAGCTATTCATGAAGAAATGGATGCTAACATATTAAGATAAAAAAGTTTCAATTCTTAAGAACATTCATGAATGTGTAATGCCAGAGATGACAGACATATGCTGAACCAGCCACCCTCGGAGATCAAAGCAAGTGTGTGATGGTTGGTCTTAATTTATCCTACATTAAATTACCCCTCAGCAAAGAAGTATTTGCCTGCCCAATACACTCTTTTTGTAATTCAATTTGTGATTTTGTAATATTATTACATATTATGAATTATTACTTTAAACCATTAATTGCTTTTGCATTTTTGTTATTGTTGTTGTAATTTAGTTTAATTTATTATAACTTAATTTATTATTTTAATTAATCGTAATTATCATAATGGGATCATTGCCTAAATAAATATTTATTATTATTATTAAAAAAATACCTCAGCAGTTTCTTCCTGGTTATCACCTTCTTCATTAACAGTAGCAGCTTCTAGTTGTACATTGTCATCAACAGATTTCAGAGAAACATCTGCTTCCTCCACAGGAGCAGTATCAAGACTGGCAGATTCCTCTTCAACTTCATTAGCAGCAACAGCAGAGTCTTCATCAGTTCTGTCCAAAGTATCATCCGCAATATCATTGGATATCTCACTGATCTCATTATCCATCTCCATTTTCGCCGGTGTCTCCATGTCGTTGTCAGTGTCCGAGATAGCCTTGTAAGCAGCGTCGCTCAGGCGCGAGTCGCAGTCCGACAAAACATTGTTCATAGAGTCTCCAGCAAAAGTGACCGCGTTATCGCCAACATCGAATGAATCCGTGTTAAAACCGTCGGTGTTGTTTTCTAAATAATCACCCACACTTCCAGCAGAGAACTCGACAGCGTTTAGGAAGGCATGGTTGGACGTCGACGACTCGTCCACCCCTACAGCGTCTACACTGTTGAACTCGCCTTCCGTCAACAAATGTGACAGACCATTCGAATTCTCGTTTATCAAAGGACCCTCGTCCGTATCCATCGGACCATCGTCCGCATCTAAATGACCATCTGACAAGCACTTCTGGAACATTATAAGATCATTAGATACTTTGAAACCTGACAAAAACAGAGATAATTATAACCTCGTAAACACCACATACCTGCAAATCGGGAATAGCTTCATCATCCATTTTTAATATTTAATCGATAGTTACAATTTATGTTGTTATAATATATCCACTTATAGTACTATTGATAAAACGCACGCCTATAGAAGAAACAAATTAAGTCACAATCGTACACAGACTACTTCGTACTACCAAACCACGAAAGCGTCAAGCTTTTGGTATATTTATCTTACTCTATGGCGTCAGTCAAGCAAGCAACCAGCAGGGCTACTCCGAAACTCGAAACTCGAAGTTCGTGTCGTGCGGTCCCTCTCGCTCTCGTATTAAATAGTATAAGTGTCAGAGGGACCGCACGACACGAACTTCGAGTTTCGAGTTTCGGAGTAGCCCTGCAGTACATACAGTACAAATCACAGAGAATGAAATTAAAATAAAACTATGGTTCGGTTTTTGGTTTTTGCATGCGACTGCCCGGTCGATTCACAAACACTAATCGATTGAAAATACCGTAACATTTGATGCAACGGTACAGTACAACAACACTAACTTCCGGAAAGCTTATTTCAGGGTGGGGGAAAGGCATGGCTGCCAGAGTTGGGCTGGCCAGACTTGATTGAACAGAACAGACACAAGTTTTTTTTTCGTAATGGTAACCCATGTGAACTGAACTGTCAAGTCAAAATCAAAGTTGTTCTTCTAAGATTCTAACCAAAAACGTAAATAGTTGAATATAATTTTTCTGAAATAAAATAAATGATAAGTAAATAATTGTACCAACATGTTGGGAATACGTTCATTTCTTTCTAATATTGTTCAAGCACAGACCTTCCTGTCTCAACAAACCAGAGTATGTTCATTTTACATTCAAGAGCTTAGGTTATTTTAATTAGCTGAAAAACTATTTTTATTTTTATACGACAAGAATTAGTAAATAATTAATAATTCGTTTTCATGTATTTCTTTCTCCAGACAACATTTGTGCTGAAAAGGAGATGGCCTCCACCATTACACAAGAAGGGTGGTAAAACGACAAAACTAAGAGGCCGTCACTTCGTGTATGACTTGGTTGAGGACAAAAATGTTGTGAGGCAACCTGACATGAAAGTTATTTTAAATCAGTATGTTGAAGGTGGGTATATTTAGTTTTATCTACAAAAGAATATTCCTTACAGGAACTTTGTTTCGTAGATAAATAAATAAATATCATATGACACACTTGACACCAATTGACCTAGTCCCAAACTAAGCAAAGCTTGTACTCATACTTAAATGCATACTTAAATACATATTAAACATCCAAAACAATTACTTAAATGGACTAAATAATAGTCAGCCTAAAGGAGCCTACCCACTTTAAACCTTGTAGGCAGGGCTTTGTTTGGTCTACCACTGTCAATCAGTCTGTATGTCTGATTGTTTTGACTGGCAGTTTTTTTTTCTATTCTTAGGGGCTATTTCACTATCCATTGATTAGTGTTAACTAGTGGTTAGGTGTGATGCTGTCTCTATTTATTTTGTTCCAATAGACGGAGACGGCCTCACATTTAACCGTCAAAGCAGAAAGAGAGAAAGAGCAGAATAATTTGGACACCTTCAGGTTAATTTTTTTTGTTTGGGTGTTGTCTAGGTGTTGGTAATGCTGGTGATGTACTGACGATGCGGCCCAATCAGGTGTACCGAGATTACCTCATGCCTGGCCTTGCTGTGTATGCCACTCCTGAAAATATGGAAAAATACCAAGTAGAGGAAAATAAACCCAAATCTGAAGATACATTTAGTTCACCATATGTACAAAGGGTAAGAATTAACTTCTCAAAATAAGTTTTCCAACTTGCAACTGTGTATTTTTGAAGAAAAGAATTTGAGATAGCTTTATCTATCCTTGGCAATTTTTAGTTACTAAGCTGCTATTTCTTATTGCACAGCCAGTGAAAATTTTGCAGAACTTTTAATTCAATTTGGCTTATGAAAGTGAACCACATTAAGAAGATTTATTTACATTTATTTCCACATGATTTAGTTGTTGCTCATGAACAAGTTAAATATGTAATCTTGTCTTATGATTGTACCTCTTCTAAGTTCAGCAAAGAAGGGTATACATACTCCCATCCCCAACCTGTAACTTTGCTAAATATAAAGCCTAAAATCTGAATTATTTATTTATCAGACTATGAATTGCCTGTCTCGTCTTGTGCTGCAAATCACAATGAGCAAAAAGGAGCCTTGGACCCTGGAACCGTGGCATGTTAAGACCTCATTCCGAAAGGCTGGCTTTGTGGTACCAGAACATGCCATAAAAATGCCACCTGGGAAAGTGTCTGGCCCAGACCTTTCCCTCCAGGACAAGGAATTCTTTGTTACTGTTACAGTAAGTTTACCTTCATAACTAGCAAAATAATGAGTCCAATTTGCCACACTTCTTTCCTAATTGATTTTTGTTTTTACTAATAATTTTTTTTTTTAGTGGTAGGTAATAAAATTTCTTACTTCTTTTTTTACCAACGAAAAAAGACGAAGGAGGTTCTCAAGTTGACACATATTTTTTTTTATGTTAGACCACTCATAAATTTTTACAGAGTAGTCAGAGTAGTCAGATTTTGATAATTCTTTTTTTATTGGAAAGGGTATACCTCGAAATTGGTCCCATATTCATTCATTCATTCCAGCCTATATATGTCCCACTGCTGGGCACAGGCCTCCTCTCAGAACAAGAGGGCTTGGGCGTGGTCCCATATAAATTTGGAAAAAAAATCCAACCCTAAGGGTAGGAAAACAGGGAATGATTGATTGTTTACTCACATGTTGTAATGTATGGCCACGCATAACTTTTTACAGAGTAGTCCAATTTTGATAATTATTTTTTTATTGAACAGGTTGTACCCATCCAAACTTGGAGAAAATAATCCTACCCTAAGGGTGGGAAAAAAATTATAAAATACTAATATTATAAAGGGAGATTTGGATTTATGGAATAATTTTACAAATAAACTCAAAAACTACTGGACCTTTTGGCCTAGTAGCAGAAAACTTAATAGCTCAATCAACATACACAATTTTTCCGTTTTTATGGATTTTATTTATTAAATTTACCAACAAATTACTTTTTTGCAGATTAACAAAACAGAGACAGTGAATGTGAGATGTCGGATCCACCACTGGGCCACGGGTCTGGAGCGCTTACCGTGGGTGGAGCACCATTGGAAGAAAGTTACGGAACCCCTCTTCCCTGAACAAGCAGAGGTCTTGCAGAATTTGCCTCTTCCTGAATGAACTTAGTTGCTTATAGATTTTAATACAATATAAAGCTAGTTACAATATAATTGATGTATTTATTTTTTTAAAATAGTTTAATTATAGAATAATGATTATTCAATTCTTCCCCTAAAAGTGCATACAGACACTCTTCTAACATTCTATGGAATAAGCTTAACTGGGGATTGAAAATCATAGATAGTTGAGCATAAATAGTAATTTCTGAGAAGATGTAAGAAGATGAGGTAAGTGTAAATTTGAATTTTTTGTATTTAATCAATTTTGTTTAAAATATCTGGTATTTAATTAAGCTTATGTCTCAACAGCAGGAATTGTTAGGTTTTCCAAATTTTGTTCAAGAGTTTGATCAGGAGTTGCTTGTTGGTATAGAATTGATTCATCAGTGATATCACGAATGTTTCCAGCTAAATTCTGATCAACATATCCATCCTCCATGTCTAGTTGCTGTTCTAAGTGTTCGGCGATCTCCTGTTGCTCAGTATCATATTGCTCTCGGTCATATTCCGGAGTTTTAGCATCACCTGCTGTCTCTAGTGCATCTAGGTTTTCTTGTTGACTTTGCGGCTGTTCCATTGCGTTCTGTTGCGGTAGGTATTGATTTTGATCCGCATCTGTTGTGGCGTATTGCTGTTCGTAATTTGGGTCATAACGTTGCGAAGTTTCCTCGTGTTCATTTATTTCCACAGGATATGCGCCCTCCTGCTGCGTCCCTTCGTAGTAAGCCGATGGATCGTAACCTTCCATCGGACCAGTATATCCAGTATTGTAGACGTCAACCACATCACCTTGATTGTATTGGTCATAGTTTTGAGCATTGGATTCTGAGTAATACATTTCGTTTTGCTCAGTTTCAAATTCTTGAATTCCTGATGCTATGTCCATATTATCCACATTCCCTGTCGACTCATATTGTTGGGAAGGATCATAATTACCTTCGTTAGTTACTTGTTCATCTGTGTAGACTGGATCTTGATAAGTAACATCTTTCTCCTGATCGGCCGCTGTTATTGTCTCAGGAACATACTCGTGGTTCGGTGGGATATATTGCTCTACATTGTGCCCTTCTGGATTAATGTTAACGCCGTCAACCAAATTCACATTATTGCCTGGTGTGAATTCTTGAACGTTTATTATGTCAATTGGATAATCATTTTCTTGGCCGCCACCTATATTTTCATTGGCTATTTCTTGGACGAGTTCATCAGGATGAAGAACTTCTACATGAGTAATGTCGTCGTCACCAGGGTAAGCTTTTTCGGGATGAAGTGCTGCTGCTTGAGAGGTGTCTTTATTGCCGGGGTATGATTGTTCGGGGTGAAAAGCAACTACATGAGAAATTTGTTCCTCCCCAAGATACGATTTTTCGGTATTTTCGGTTTCATGTTTATCAGCAGTTTCACCAGAGTGGTTTTGTTGACCAGCTGTGTATTCAACATGTTCATGAGCGTCCGCTGCCTGATAATTTTGCACAGGAGCTTCAGAAACGACAAAACTAGCTTCGCCTTTCGGCTGTTGCTGGTAATTTTCCTCAACGCTTCCTCTAAAATTATTATCAACGTAATCATTTATCTTGGTAGACTCCATTTCACCTCTTTTTATATCAGGTTCCTGAGATTTCGGTTGTTTTTCAGATTCTACGTGAATATTCTTGACAGAGTCTACAGCAAAATCATTAAATGTTGCCGCCATGTTATTTTGTACATGAGATTGCTGTATGGGAGTAAACTCATGAACTAGAGATTCCTTTGTCATACCTTCGAAGTCACTTTTTACAAAAAGTTTGACCGGCTCATCGTTCTCTTGATACTTAGGTAATCCAGTTGATAAATTATGGTAATTTTTGAATTTGCTGTCGTTAAATGCAGATGAATTAGTTTTTTCTTCTTTCTCGATCTGTTTAAGTTGATCCAAAATGCTGTATTTACTTTTCCAATCATTATCATTATTGTTATCTTGTTGTATTGCTCTAGGAACATAATCATTAACATCAATTGATCTTAATTTGGGAATGAGTATGTATTTCTTGCTTATTTGACTGAGTAAGCGAGTTTCATCGACATGTTTCGTTCGAATATCCAACTCTGTTGATATTTGTGGTTCATTGTATCTTCTTACGGGACTTTTCTGTGCATCTCCATAGATATTCGTAGGTAGCCTCGGATCTAAGTAGAAATTTGACTGAAACATTTAAATCGTTATCAATATTCAAAGTTCTTTAAAAGCAATGATCGTAATATGCGTCATTTTTAGAAATAAAACAATCTATAGAAAAGAGATGCACAGTGACAAGCTAAAATTAGCTAGGGGTCTAGCACCCTTTGTAATGGGTATGTTACGTAAAAGACAGAAGCTTTTGTACCTACCTTAAAACGCGTCACGCTGTTCCGCATCTTATCAAGCTTGGTAAGGATGTCTTCATTGCGCTCCTTGCGTTTCCTATCCTCTTCCAAGAAAGCGTCATATCGCTTTCTTAAGTTGTTGATACTATCTGCTCGTATTCTGCAAGCAGGCAATAACAGATTGTAATAATTATTATCCAGTATGTTTAAACTTTTAACCATCAGTTTTTGTACAAGAAGGAGAAAGGTCCTTGTAGGCTACTTTGCTTTTGGTTGTTGCGCAGCTGGAAAGCTATTAAAAGTAGATGCTAGGTCCTAGCATGACAAGGATAACAAGTTTTTAAAAAACTTTCGACACATTTTGTTACACGTACTAACTAAGAGGTAAGCTTGGCAATTAGCAATTTCTTCTTCAACCACTTCGGCTATTTTGCTAAATTATTCAATCTTTGATGAAATTTTTACTGGTCCAATGGTCGATCCTAGGTTTTCTCTGCAAACTTTGAATTATAACTATTTGATCGCAAAATTCGTTCAATTAACTTGTTTAGAGTGATGAATTATAACGTCAAATAGTAAACGTACTTCTTATCAGATTTCCCCATGGGTTTGTGTTGATATCCCGCGAGTGGCAGCCGCTGCGCCCGCAGGGCACGGACGTAAACAAAGCAATGGCGGAGGCGGACGACCTTCGCGAAGGTTCGCGTTCATGATTTTGCTATAAGATAGTTCCACGCCGCATATTGGAAGACATCGTACAGATATTACTTACTGTTGTAAAGGAATATACATACGAGTAGCTACCTCCCTAGTAAGAATAATTTTAAATAAACTTTTGACTCTGTAGACGATTTTGTGCATAAATTTAGTTTTTTATTTCAATTCCAAATTTTTTGTTACTTTTACGGTCATCCCGTAAAACCTATATCGAAAATACAAACTGAAATATAGATGCACAGAAAAACCAGAAAAATAAGACCAGCGCTGGGATTCGAACCCAGGTCCTCGGCATTCCGTGCCGTGTGCTATACCGCTGAAGTAGTCAACAAAAAAAATATTGGGTTAAAAATGTAATTTATAACAAAAACTTATTGCTTACCCGCTGGAAGATGCACTCAGTTGTTTGTATCTGGGCCAATGAACTATTTTACCGACACTTTGGGCGTCTCCTACGTTATCAAAATTGTCTCTGGCGTTACCAAAAAATCGTACTTCCAACAAGATATTTCACGGTTTAATAGGTTGATTTTACGTAGGATGGCAGGTATTCATGTACATCATCTATTAAATTACAGAAAAAAAAACATGTTTACTTACAAAAATCTGTAATTACTTGAAAAATGTCGCGGACATATTAGTGTCGGTAAAAAAGTTGATTTGCCCACCTATCAGTGTATCAAGTGTGTAAGCGCTCGGGCGATCGTGCCAGGCAGCTATGGTACGCCGTACCTAACATCGGGCGGTACCATACAATATGTTGCCCGTGTTCGTCGATGAAACTGCGACCTTCGACCTTGTCCACGGTAGGTTTATGTCACGCCACGGACACGAAGTTTCAATGCATGTTTCGGAGTATGATCATATTGATCATTTATACTAGCTTTTGCAATTTTCGGTGATAAAAAGTAGTTGCTAATGTCCATGGGCCCCGCCGGAGATTGCTTACCACCATCAGATGAAGAATGTTTGTTTACCATCATCGTGTCATCTCAACTTATATATCTACGTGCCAATGTTGGGTAGGTACCGACCTAAAAGAGCTAACTTTACGCACACCATTAGCTTCGAAGTTATGAGCAAGTTTCCTTAAGTTGTTGCCTTTCAGCGTAAAGCTCGTGGTGAATTTCAAATGTAATTTCATACTATTCTAAAAAACTCACAAGACGAGAGCCCGCCGGGGTTTGAAACCACCATCCTCTGCTTGAGAGGCCATAGGTCAAACCACTAGCTAGGCTACCACATACAACGGGTTGTCTACCATTCTATAAATAAACTGTATAGTGACGCAGTGTACCTACGGAGGTGCGTTAATATCGGCCGCAGCGGAGTGTGGAATAATATTTGACACGTACCAGCCGTAGAAATCAGTCAGTCGTATCAGATATTTATGCACTCAGATATTGGTTTATTAGTGACTGTACTTATATATTTTTACAGGATGTTGCTGGATGCTGATCTGAAGCATCTCAACCGACATTTCCCTACTTGTTACTTGTAATTTTGTAACTACACACCACACGATACATTATTATTAGTTTATTAGTAGATTTTCGTAACACACGGAATATGACAGTTGAAACGGTTCAAAGCCGCACCTGCTATACTAGGAATTATTTGAGGTGTCCCGATCTCGTTAACAGCCAACCATTCGAACAAAGCCATTGTATGTATTATATTGTGCCCTCAACCGCATAATACTCAGTTTAAAATAAACGGAAATATAAAATAATATAGTTCATTGAAATAACGACTTAATTGTCTAGAGCAGAAAGTGCACTTTAAAATAAATACACGTTCGCAGCTAATACTTTTGAGGCTTATCTGCCAACAAAGTTTTATTTAAAATGAATTCTCTAATGTAAGTAATAAAGTCGTTATTTCAATGAGCTATTTTATCTTATATTTCATTTCATTTTAAACTGAGGATTATGCACTTGAGGACATAATAGAATACAATGGCTTTGTTCGTAAGGCTGGCTGCTAACGAGATCGGGACAGCTCAAATAATTCCTACTATACCCAATCAATATAATCAATCATAATTTACGTACGAATTGTATTGGCTACTGTACATCAGCATCTGTTTAGAAATTTTCCAGTTGGTGCTACCAAAAAATCAGTGTCGAGGCCATTGGTATAGGAAAGCAGGTAACTTTTTCGTAATGCAAAACTATTTAAATGTAACGGGCGGACTTCGCTTGAAAGAAGAATGATTGCGATGATTGCTTTGAATGATTGACGCGGTCACAGCTGTGATTGTCTAGAGTTTTCTAGTCTCTAGTATTCTCTTGTCTTAATTCTTAAGGCCTAGCCACACTTCCGTCAAATTGACCCTAAATTAAGTTGAACGCAGCCGGGCATTATTCGAGCGTTTATTCCGTATGATTTTCGTGGGCACATTTTACTGTCATGGTAGAAAATCCAGGTTGCCTTACACATGCTCGTTGCTAGCATGCTTATAACCTGTTGATAAAAGGAGTCCAGCAATCCCTGTTCTGGCCGAGGTTTGTATAGTGCTTTTCTCAAACAATGTGAGGAAATATTTCATCCATCCATCCATCCATCCATCCATCGCATCGCATCGCAGTGCATCGCTTCGCATCGCATCGCATCGCATCGCTTCGCTTCGCATAGCTTGGCTTCGCATCGCATCGCATCGCATCGCATCGCATCGCATCACATCGCATCGCTTCGTTTCGCATCGCATCGCATCGCTTCGCATCGCATTGCATCGCTTCGCTACGCATCACATCGCATCGCATCGCATCGCATCGCACTCATCGCTTCGCATCGCTTCGCATCGCATCGCATCGCTTCGCATCGCATCGCATCGCTTCGCATCGCATCGCATCGCTTCGCATTGCATCGCATCGCTTCGCATCGCATCGCATCGCATCGCAGTATCGCAAATGCTTACAGAGTAGTGTTGGTTGGCTGTTCGTAATTTTTCCTTTGTCAGTTTAATGTTAATAAGCAAAATTAAAAAGTTAGAGCAGCGGACAATAATGGATTTTCATACATACTTCATGGCCTAAGCCAAGAAGTTATGTAGGGAGGTAGTAGGGAGCCATAAATGAGAAACTTCATGTCTCCATTTCGTGACATTAACGCATACATTTCCGAGCATGTTTGAGAAAATATCATTTAATAATACTTATTGTAAATCTGTTTAAAAAAATATACCTCGTTGAGTTTCTTGCCGGATTCTTCAGCAGAGGTTTTCCGAACCGGTGGTAGATTTTTTTGACATTCATAAGTGCTGGTTATAGCCTAAATTGAATAAAGATAAGATATTTTGACTTTGACTTTGAATGTAAACAAACTTCAGCTGCCAAATTTGGTACATTTAAGGATTTTGAACATTTTACTTATATTGTAATATAAACTAGACTACTGTTTTTCAATATAGAAACGGAAATGTTTAAATAGTTTAATTTAATGGGTGAATTTCAATATTTAAGACACCAATTTGACGTTGTTTTGTTTACATTTAGTTAAATACCTATCCAAACCAAGTATAGCAGTGTAACAGTAGCTTTCGGTAACAGCAGGGCTTCTATGAAACTCGAAACTCGAAGTTCGTAAAAAAAAATCTAAAATGTGATCAAATTCGTAAAAAAAACAACAATAACCTAGTCGGCACCTTTCCCTTAAATCGAAGTTCATATCGTACCATCTCGGTCACTCCTAGTGCTATATACAAAGTTCAAAAAGTTCAAATTTGAAACTCGTAGTGTAAAAACGTCAGAACAAAACTATGCAAAACTTGCAGTAAGTCAATGAGGTTAGTAGTTTCTTTAAAAAAAAATATGGCTGTGTCCATTGGAGGACTGAGGGCTATCGCGTATGAATTCGCCACTAGAGGCGCCAGTGTAGCGTGAGGTCTCCGAAATATCAAATCTCATAGTTTTTGGGTGAGCTACGCGGGTTTATTTATAATTAGAATAATTTTGTGAATATTTTGCAATATCTGAAATTAATTATGGCAAATATGCGTTCCGGGGCAATGAATGTCAGTGTTTTGAGACAGTTTTGTCTTTTGGAAACCTTTGTCCTCCCTTTTTTCCGAACAAAACGGGGACTATGCAACACTGTGGCATGCTCGATATTTTTATGGTACGGTTTTAAGGTGTATTAAATATGATTTTAATCTAAACTTTGTTTTCACGCCCGTAATAACAGACTTTGAAAGCCATACTTAAAAACCTCACGAAACAGTGCGCCATCTAGTGAGACAAAAAACGATAGCCCTCATTTTGCCAGTGTCTAGTAGTTTTTGCCGTTGTACGGTAAAAAAAGTCTAGAAAACGAAATATGAGAGGTAATGGTGGATGAACCAGTCAATGAGGTTAAAAAAAAAACATACGACAAATAGCTTAAGTTACTCTATGGAAGTTTCAAAGGCTGTCTCTCAAAGAGTATTGTAATGTATAGGAATCAGCAGGGTTACTACGAAACTCAAAACTCGAAGTTCGTATCGTACCGTCCCTCTCGCTCTCGTATTAAATAGTATTAGTATCAGAGGGACCGCACGACACGTACTTCGAGTTTCGTAGTAGCCCTGCTGTCTCTACTCTACGCTTTAGGTTAGCTTAGGGTGCTCATGGTCAGCTGGCTTGACTCACTTGATTGTATCGAATCGATTTGTCATAGACTTGAAATTGAAATATCGATGCGCGTTTGAGAATCGCGGTGTGCAAAGGCTCCACTTGTATTTTGTTATTATAATCGTTATGTTGGCTAAATGTTATTTGGCATAGTTTTTTTTTATTTCGTTTCACGTATCTGTAATGATATCTTTGTAAGTAGTCTGTGACCGTTAACGTTACTGTCAAACAAAGAGCTGTCAAATCACAAGGTGACACTCTTTCCAGGCCCGGAAACACCGATATGTAAATACCGGACCTGTATGGACAGAGCCATATTTTTTTAAAGAAACGACAACTTTCCCGGCCCGGAAACACCGATATGTAAATACCGGACCTGTTTTTTGTGTTAACGCCCATAGAAAATGACAAGAGCTTCTATGTGCATGTACACGAAAAACACGGTCGGTATTTCCATGATGGTACTATCCGGGCCGGGAAAGAGTGTCACCCGGGTGCAAGCAAGCGCCCATAGAATGGGCTACAACGAAACTGGAAGTTCGTGTCGTGCGGTCCCTCTGACACTTATACTATTTAATACGAGAGCGAGAGGGACCGCACGACACGACCTTCGAGTTTCGTAGTAGCCCTGCAGGTGGATATTATTCGTGTCTGTCTGTAGCGGTAAAATGTCACCCGATGTGTCATGTGTCATCAAATCAAATTGAAAATGAATTGTATGGAGTCAAAATATTCCAACCGGACTAGAATGTTTGTTCTCATGTAGCTGTACAGTATATAATAAGAATATCAACATTTTTCAATAAAACAAGAAAGTTATGTAAATTCCAATAGTATAATATTACCTTTTCAAAGTTTATATTTATTGTTACTTTATTTTTATTATATAACCTCCACACAGTTCTATAGATTATAATTTGCTATAACGAAATGATCTATCGATGGTGGCATAGGATTATCCGCAAAAGAACCAAGCCTATTCCCGTCGATCAAGCTGTATTATGGAAGCGTCGCCTTAGTATAGCGTATGGCATATTTGCCTGGAATGCAATTGGTATAGTAATGTACAATGTTGTTAAAGGAAAAGCTGATTGGGCTCATTATTATGGTATAAAGTCGGACGAAGAACACGACATGCCTCCAGGTATGAATAGGCAATATATATGTGCCTACATTTTCTGTGATTTTTCATTACAGGTGTATTAATGTCTTTTTTTCCAGCTCGAGCTTTTGCGAACACGCTCGGAATAAAGAATGCAAAGGTTTACAGAATATCAGGATTTACCAAAGTGGATGAGTATGAAATAGTAGATGGAGAGGAGCTGAGGCAGAAATCTGAAATGTCAGAATCAGAGCTTGTTGAAGAAAATTAATCAAACATTTATTTTGTAAATACTATTTCATATTAGTTACAATTATTAAGAGACGTCAAAACAAGAACTTAATAAGTCTTAACATTTCATTAGCATGGCAATAAAAGTTATTATTATTATATGCTTTAGCACAGATCCATGAACACATTGTCTATTGTATTTTTACCCAACTTCAAAAAAGGAGGAGATTCTATGTTCTGCCGTTTGTTTTTCTTCTTTTTATGCTGTCTTTACGATTCCTATAAGATTTCCTGTTTAAGAAAGGTTAGAGAAATCCAGTAACACCTTTATAATTATTATTTTCTGAAAATGAAGCCTACAATTTACTAGTATTTGGAAGTTTGTTATGTCCAAGACCAAAAAAAAAAGCTGTAAATAAATAGTTTTTATTTTAAATAGTTTTATTCTTAAGGCACAAAATATGAGTCTTAAAGATAGGAGTTTAGATCTCACAAATCTCACAATAACCAGCTGGATGCTGGCATAATGTTAATAAAAATACATACTTCATTTTAGATCACAGCTCAATAAGGCAGAATGATTATAAAATATACAAGTTTATAAACTCTCAACAGTTTGAGTGTGCATGGTATGCAATAGCATGCCGTCTTCTCTCTATTTCTTGTAGTAGTGCCGATCTGGAAAAACAGCGTGTAGTTAGCCATGGAGGTTTTGGTTTTGATAGCCAATACTAGTTTCAGTTGAATCCAAAAATTGCAAAAAAAACTTTAACTCCCACCCCACTCCCACATTGTACTCAGAAGCATAACATTTTGATTGCCAGGACATGGTCCAGGTCCAGTGTAATTCAATTTCAAATCATTTATTCAGTAAATAGGCCGCAATGGGCACTTTTACGTCATTGTTTTAAACTACCAGCGATTTCGGAAAGACCATCATTGCCAAGAAGAATGCGCCGCAAGAAACTTGACAGAAAGTCATTTTTTCAACATAAAATAATTACAAATAAAATACTTAAAAACTACAGTATACAATTAAATAAAAATAATAATAATACAGGGATGTATGGGGTCCCTTAGTTACAAAACTAAACACTAACTATTATCTATGTTCAGTGGAATGATATTTATTTATATTTATTTATTTTAGTGGAAGTGTAGACTGCTTCCAAGCACCGTCATAAATTAAATAATATAATAATAATAATAATAATAAGGCTTTACAAGTAAAGATTTTGGTTTCTTCATGATATGTATCATGTAAACTGAAAGTTTTTTTTTGCGCAGACTATTAGTGTTACTATTATTTTTACTAAATTCAGTCTTGTAGGTATAGATAGATAGTGCCACGAGAGTTGAAGTGAACAATTACACACACAGCTACAAAAAGAACTAATTGCACAAAAGGACAACAAATGAATGACTGAGTAAATGTCAAAATCCTGCTGTTTTTACACAACTCGTTGTAGCTGTGTGTGTAATCATTCACTTCAAATCTCGTGACACTACCTATATTTTGCTAAAGTTGGCGCTCAAAACATTTGCATTACTTACCTATATTGTTCATATTTCATAACAATGAGTTGCAGCTCTTGCTTGTATAAGCGTGTGAGCATGTCAGAATAGCAGTCAAGTTCACTCAGCCTGAACATGTTCCAATGTAACTTGTGGTCCATCTCTGGGTCAGCTGAAAAAAAAAAACTTGACCATCAGCCTGTCGCTTGCTGCATTTACATATAAACTATCACATTTCATGAATGTAATATAATTATTTACATAAGAAATTTGTAAATAATTACATTCATGCAATTTGAGCAGTTAAGTAGTAATCAATACGAAATTTGACAACTTATAATTTGCCGTGTCTGATATATTATTATGAAAATATAGATATACAGACAGTACTTAACGAAAAAAAAACTTTACTCTGTTGAAAATTGGATATATAGTGATGTTTTGGAAATATATATACCTGTCTCTTTCTCAAACGCTTTTGCTATGGCGCTACTTGCGTGTGACGTCACATGCAAGTTTGTCTTTCTCTGTCTAATCTTGAATTTCTAACCTTTATAACTTTGTCATTTGTCATTCTCTATTCAATAACAGACATTGTGAAGTTTTAATTTATAAAACACTAGTGTTTACCCGCGGCTTCGCACACGTAAATCATTAGATCCAGTAGCTGAATTGAAATTTTGGGATTGTTAAAAATTCCTGCGGGAATTCCCGAAACTTAAATAGTGGTTTTCATTGATGTTACATTAAAAACAATCATGTCAAATTTCATGACTCTAAGCCCAGCGGTTGTTGCTTCGAGATTTTATCCCTATCTCGAGGGAATATAGAAATGAAAAGTAGCCTATGTTCTATTCCAGGTGTCCAGCTATCTACATACCACATTTCATCCAAATCCGTCGAGCCGTTTCAGCGTGTATGAGTAACAAACATACTCACTCACTCACTCACAAACTTACGCATTTATAATATTAGTAGGAAGTAGGATATAATAATCGTCAAATACCGTATTACCAGAATTACAATATCTGTTTGTTCACTCAGGAAGACGTGCCCCTCCATTAATAATTATCAATGTGCAATGGTACCAGTAATACTCATGCTTATAAGATGTTTTAGTGTACGTGACTGATGGTACCGACAGCGACCAAGCACGCGTTTGCATTACACTCCTAAAATATGGAGGGGCGTTTCGCGTAACATATCTTACAAAAATACAATATTCCCTCAAAAACATAAGTATGTACCTTTTGAGTAAACAATCAGCCAATGAGGAATTTCCTCCAATAAGTAAGGTGGTACCAAAGTTGGAACATATGGGCTTACTATGTAACATCCACCAACTAAGCATGGATGGGCGTAGGTTCTTTGATGAGTTATTTCACTGAAAAAAAAAGGTAGGTTACCATCAATCACTATGCACTGGTAAATAAATGGGTACACACAAGCCAGCCGAGCGTTTAGTACGAGGTTTACTACTACTTTGCTTTACCTCCCTCTCATAATAAAAAAAAAGTTTAGTAGTAAGGTTAAGCAGCGTTTCCACCAATAATGTGCGAGGGTGTGTTTCTATTGGTTAATAAAAAACACATTCCCCGCACATTATTGGCAGAAACGCTGCTTAAGCCCGCTCAGCAAATCTCACTGTGCCTTTCTCTTCTAGCAATGAATCCTAACCTAAACGCTTTAGTACATTGTGTCTTAACGGCGCCGGCGGTAAACAAGGAATTACAAACGAGAGTCTATTAGAAGCCCGAAGTCGAAGAATGAGGGCTTTAATGAGTCGATGTTCGTAACTCTAGTACCGCCCGTGCGACATACAATGTTTTTCAGCACATTTGCGAGTAAAATTGTATATTTGTAAAAGAAAAACTAATATTTTTCAAAAATTGCCGATACCGCTGACTACGCTCTTGGCAGCGCCATGCAGTATCACACTCATTTATACCGACCTTGGGCTTCATGACAAAAAATAGTACGGGCAATGACTCATTTACCGACCACGGGTTTCATGATAAGCACATTAAGGTCGAGGGTTTTATTTGGGGGGTTGCAACCAAAGTAGCCTGCATGTTTCGACACTGTTTACGAGCAAGTGTGAAGAAAAATATAAAATTCCTTCTACAACTCTGGTGCACAAGATTCTCGCGAATTTAAATTAGGCCGCGGCGCGATGAATTTCGCGGCAAAAATAGCGGCCATAATATGATACGACGTCACTAGACCGTTGTCAGTAAACTAACGTAGATAGCGGTAAATAACACCACATTTTTTAGATAGACAACATTCGTCACCGCTACATGACTGCACCGATTCCTAGGACACTAAAGCCTCAACAGCAGAGGTGGATTGGTTGTACAAAAGAAAAGAAACAAAACTTTGAGATACTAGTACAAGGGTGGACTTATTCCTTTGAGTAAGGGATCGCTACCAGTCAACCTTTGAGTGGATAGAGGAGCAATGAGTTAGGCTGCGTTTCCACCAGACATGTGCGAGGATGTGTTGCAAGGTGTGTTTTTCCACACACTTGCTCGTAAACAGTGTCGTAACATGCAGGCTACCTGGTTGCAACCCCCCAAATAAAACCCTCGACCTTGTGCTCGTCATGAAACTCGTGGTCGGTAAATGAGTTTGTTAACTGCATGGCGTGCTGCTCGTGCTGGCCTGCGGGAGGGCGGCGCGCAGCTGGCGCTTCCAAGGGCGTAGACAGCGGTATCGGCAATTTTTGAAAAAATATTAGTTCTTATTTTACAAATATACAATTTTAATCGTAAATGTGATGCAAAAACATTGCATGTCGCACAGGCGGTACTAGAGTTACGAACATCGACTCATTAAAGCCCGAAGTCGACTCTCGTTCGTAATTCCTTACTTACCGCCCTTAAGACACAATGTACTATTTCCTGAACCAATAGAAGCGCTTAATTTACACATTCTCGCACAGCCACATCTCTGGTGGAAACAGTTGAGCGGAGCGAGGCGAGGTAAATGAAGCGTTCCTATACCTATTGGTTACTGAAAAACATGCCTCGCGCATCTCTGGTTGTAACGCAGCCTTAGGCCTTAGGGTGGGGACTGGGGAGGGGACCGACAAAGAGTGAGTGAACATACTTGAAGTAGTAAACGCCGTGGTGCGGCGTGGAGACCTTCTGCCAGGGGCGCGGCACGCTCTCGAGCGGGTGCGTCCAGTGCGTGGTCTGCGTGTTGTGGTCCATGTAGTAGCGGCGCCCGCGCAGCGTGCGGTCCGCCGACCAGCCCGGCGGCAGCGGCAGCTCGCACTCCTCGGAACCTTGCCAATGACAATGAGGGCTATCGTTTTTTGTCTTTCTAGATGGCGCCACTGTTGCGTGAGATTTTTAAGCGTGGCTTTCAAACTCTGTTATTACGGGCGTGCAAACAAAGTTAAGATTAAAATCATATTTAATACACGTTAAAACCGTACCATAAAAATATCGAGCAACAGTGTTGCGTAGTCCCGTTTTGTTCGGAAAAAAAGGGAGGACAAAAGTTTCCGAAAGACAAAACTGTCTCAAAACACAGACACTCATTGCCCCGTAACGCATAATTTCCATTATTAACTTCAGGTAATGCAAAATATTCACAAAATTATTCTAATTATAAATAAACCCGCTTTGACATTTCGAAGACCTCACGCTACACTAGCGCCTCTAGCGGCGAATTCATACGCGATAGCCCTCATTATAACAATCGTTTAGGACGATCACATACGTCAATGACCTTGAGCAGTGCTACTCTATACCCTTACTGTCGGTTGCCTGAAATTGAAAGTGACGTACTGATACCACCGTACCACGACAGTGCCGTTTAACAGAAAACCAGAAAACTGATGAATAATAATGAAAAAATATTATAAATCTATAATATTATGAATTAGCATTTTTTGCGGTTAAGAGTTTCCGCTAGCTTAGCCGAGTTTCATAATAGGGTTACATGGGTGTTTTAAGGCCTAATTACGTACAGTTGCATACAATATTTTATCTATATCCATTTATATTAAATCCTCTATCATGTGTTCCGCGAACCATTGAGAATGACCTGCATTAACAAGAATTAGGTAGGTATGTCTGCCCCACGAGCTGCGCCCGCTACGCGCGCAACCATTTTAGATTAATTACCTACCGGCAAATAATTTTAGTACGAAAGTTAACTTAAAATTGTCTTATGTCTGTGACTAGAGAAACAGGACAGATTCTATGCCGTTATATTATTATTTTTATACTAAATTTAAAAATATTATTTATAAATTCGCCGGAAAGGTGATGGCGACTGTATACATAACTATATTTTTTGTGTGTCCTTGCACGAAACTATTACACTACACTTATATACTACTAATTTACAACGATCCCTAATATAAAAAATACGTAAGTACGAGTACGCGAACGTAAAAGGTGATTATCAAATCGAATCGTACGGCACCGACGGCATCGCAGCCTTGACTAAAGAAAACTTAATCCTCCTTAAATTATCAGTGCGCGTGCGGCGGGTGCGTGCGTACCGGCGCGCGCACATTTAAGCCGCGATGTACTTTGGTTCGTAGTGAGCCTACTTGTCCTTTTTTACTATGGATAAAGTGAGGCCACTTTGGGCCGCACAGTTATAAATTGGCAACTGTTCGACCCGCGTATGGCTATACAGTTATCTTCGTATGCAAAATCTGTTTTGAAAGCCTTTATCTACTAAAGTCGTTGCATATGTCGCGGGGCGCCAAGACGTATACTGGTATAAAGGCTATTAGACACTAACAATTTGAATTTGTTGTAGCCTAGTTGTTAGACCTATGGGTTCTCAAGCAGAGGGTCGTCGGCTCGAGTCGAGGCACTTATGCGTATTTTTCAGAATGTATATATGCAATTACATTTCAAAAATGTGTATGTACTTCTCAATCTATACTGCGCCCGCGTGTCAATTGAGTCCCGGGGAAGGACTTAGGGATACTGATAAACGAATTATACGCGGACAGTCCCGGTATAAGTATACGGCAACAGCTAGTAATATGATATTTTTTAAGGGTTCTGTATTTTTCCTTCTATTAATTTATAAAAACTGTTATAGGTACCTTGTGTAGTAGCAATGATATTGCTCCCATGGCCTTTGTTGTTATAAGGAAGTACTGACGTGTTCACGTAATTGGAGTAAATAGGTGACGATTGACTGCCCACTGTGTATGCTGGAATGACAGTGAATCATTAGATTAGTGTGTGCAAATAAACGCATTGTTTGTTTCTCTTTATCATTAAAGTTCTGTATATTCTGTACATATGGGGTATTCCTTTCTTTGTGTTTTACCTATACCACAGATATACTAACTTTGTTCCCCAGCTATTCTCATGTAAAAAGGTCCTATTTAACATTAGATCAGTGCATGAATATAGGAATGGCTTGGCCACCATTTGTGCCACCTAGAAAAAGAAGTGTATTGGTATTTATGTATGTATGTAAATATTTTATTGTACATAAACCACAAAAATAATACAAAAAGACAACAACAAAACAAAAGAGTACAAAGGCGAAATTATCCCTAAAAGGGATCTTTTCAAGCTAACCTAAACAGGAAAGGAAAACTTAAAGATAGGCAAACAGTAATTTGTTTATTTTCAGAAATTCAGTTAGATTTGTAAAGTATATAAGTCTCATACTTACAATCAGTACATGTGTGGAGGCGGACAGAGTGTGGGGACGGAGGGTGCAGACGAGGAGTCAAGCTCAGGTTTGAAGATAGTCGAGGAATACTGGATTCACGAGAGCCATACTGCTGTTGCTTTTGCTGTTGGACCTTAGGGGTAGTCAAATGAGTTATTAAAAGCTTGTGTTATAGGTACTAAGGCTATGGATAAATTAACTTAAATAGATACATGCATACTTTCATATTTTTCATACAAATATCTGCCCTGACTGGGGTTCAAGCCCGAGATCTCAGGCTTTCTCTTACCACACTGCTACATAGTAGTCATAGTCAATGAATCAATCAATCAAATCAGTCCACATCCACCCACTGCTGGATAAAGGCCTCTTTATTCAATTCCAACTTAATTTAAAAAAATATGGTAGGCTGTTTCACATCATTTTTCAATAAAATTATACTTCTCTAGCAAGTAATTGACATAGTAAAATGGTACTTTACACCTATAAATTAAAGGCTTATAATTCATATTATTCTCAGAGATTCACTGAATCAAATCATTAGAAAACATGAAAAACTGCTTTCATTCAAAATAAAATATGGGCCACGAGTTTTATCAGTAAAATAAATTTTAACTGAATAGGTACTTTTGATTTTTTAGTGATGTAACTCAACTAGCTCCTGTTTTATTTTGTGTGGTATCTATTAAGGATGAAATTGACAACACAATAAAGAAAGTTAAATATCAAACTTACACTTCCAGTACTGCTGCAATTTGTGCTAATTTGCTACAATAGTGATATTCAGAATGACATGCAATAGGGTTTTTTACCCAATACCAAAGAATTAAGATGAATGAATATTACAGCTATTACCTGTTGTTGATTTTGGTATATGGGATCCTCCTGTTGTTGTCTGTAAAATCTATGACTGGTTTGTCTACTGAATGAGTCATCTATTTCATTAAGTGTGGAATGGGAAGCCTATAAAAAACACAAGTATTAGTATTGGACCATGTTGTGGGCCTATCAATGAACAAACACAAATGACTGTTATAATTATGTGTTTATGGTAAAAAACAATTTGTTTTTAATGATATTTACCAAATTAGAATCTAGGAAGCACTGGGAATTGAAATTACTGGAAGAGCTTGCAGAGTTACTGGTAGATAAACTGGCAAATCTAGAAAAAAAATATATTTTACATTAGTGAGAACATTCAGTCATGGGTACAGAGCCCTTAACCCAAAATCCTACTTTCTAATAATAATATAAATGCATGTTTGTGAGTGTGTTGTCTTTCATGCTAAAAGGACAGGATATCTTTCAGGAATAGACAAGGTTTCTTAAATAAAATAAAAAATCCACAGAATCAACATGTTCACATGCACCTGTAATGAGTATGACACATTACAATGTACAATTACAAAAGAATAGGTACTCATTGTTGGTAGGTAATAAGACCACTCTCAATTGTAATTCCTTACCTGTGGGCTAAATTTGGCACTGACTCGCTAGGCGTGTACTTGCCGGCATGGCCACTCATAGTCTGGGCTTTTCCGAATTTGTTTTCGTGGCTACTGGGCACCACATCGCTCGCGCCGAAAGGCTGGCTGCGAGGACGTCTGTTTTGACCCGTCGTCCACACATTGGTTACTAAAATTAAAGAATTCAAAATTGTTAGACGTATTGCTATATCATTCACATACTCAATTACAGTCAAGCTAATAAGTAAGAACAAAAAATAATTTACAAAGAAAGGAATAATTCAAAACTTACTAGGTAAATCCGGCGGTGTATCTTTCTTTATATATTTTCCAACTACGCCTTCGTTTACAGCTTTTTGCCCCTTTCTCGATATCATTCTGTGAATATAGCCTAACACTTGTCCAAATCATAAAATCATCAAACTCACAGTTATATCACAGACTTTCATTTCATTTCATAAAGTTATGTGAGGGAAGCGAGTGAAGTGAACATAAACAGAAAATCAAAATTAACAAAATACAGATAAACTAACATTGTTAACTATGACAGATGATTATTTTATTTTATCATAAAACCTTTGCTTGCACAAAACTGAATTGCAGTGAGGTGTACCAACGTAAGGTTTACATTAAATACCGTATATCCTAATTATACCAATGTAAGCTGTAGGCACGGCCAAATGAAAATCGCTCGATGCTCGTTTTCAGCGTCAAAACTGGCCTCGTGAAGCTGAAAAATAGCTGAAAAGGTTGAGCTTTATCACTGAAAAAAAAAACTTCAATTTCGACAAAAACGCTGTTATTTTTTTTTCATTCACTCCTATTCCTATTACACTGTGATAACGGTAATGGGACTTTTGGGATTAAAATATTAGTGCCACTTGTCCCATGATGGGACTACTCAATGGGACTAGTGGGACAAACGGTTTATTTGTACCACTGACTGCCACGACTTTTTCCATATAATAATGTACTCTGTGACTGCTACTAAATGAGATTAAGAAATCAGCTTCCAAGATCAAGATCATTTCTGCAAGCAGCCGCCTTGCCGCTGCTGCTCGACGCGGCGACTTGACGCTACTTTTTGAATCGCGGGAAATTCAAAATCACATTTGAAATGGGGTCACGTGACCAGATTTATCGCTGCAAGCAAACGAGCGATTGCATGTGGCAGCACCTTTGCACAAAAATATCGATTCTTCTCTTCTGACGAGTCGAGTGATACCAATACCACTGCTTGAGTTTAATTTAAATCAAACCGGAAGTTATCCATCACACAATACAATATTCAATTCATTTACGCGAATATACGTCAGCGCAGCAGCCAATCAAGCTTCGATTTCGAAGATATCGCGGGCATGGCAAGCGATTCTTCTATTCCAATCTAACCTGTCTTTACTTTAGTTGACTGAACAAGGTAAAATTAACTGAACTCGGTCAGTGTTGTTATTTTTAGTACAATGCTTTTAGGCATTTCTTAGATTATTTTACTATACATTTATTTCATTTGTTACGTGTTTTAAAATTGGCTAAGAAACAAAACTTAAAATTTTCATAACTTTATTAAGTTTCTTTACAGGTTTTCTTTGTTCAGGGGCAAAAGTTCTTGCGTAAACTTAACCAAAATGTTCTACCTTGTGGGTTTGGGTTTAGGCGATGTTAAAGACATAACTGTCCGAGGATTGGAGATTGTAAAAAAATGTGATAAAGTACTACTGGAATCCTACACTTCAATATTAACAGTTGGAAAAGAGGAATTGGTAAATATTTCCTTACCTTCTTTTTCATAAAAGTTTGTCTTATTCAACTTAGAAATGATATACTTTTAAAAGAAACATTTTTACTGTTTTTAGGAGAAATTTTATGAGCGGCCACTGATACTAGCAGACCGTGAACTATGTGAAAGTAATATTGATGAATTATTAAAAGAAGCCAAGGACAAACATATAGCCTTGCTAGTGGTTGGAGATCCATTAGGAGCTACTACTCATACTGACATGCTCCTGCGTGCTAAAGAGTTGCATGTTGAGACACAGGTAAACTTCTTTGTAGATATACTAGCTACTGCTCGCGATTTCGACTTTTAAGAATGTATTGATTGATAACTTCTGCAGAAAACCTTGCTTAAAAAGTATCCTGTTATAATATATAAACTATTTGTGTGCCAAATTACATCCAAATTTATTGAGCTGTTCTGCATGATGAAGTTACAAACATCCAAACTCTGATCTTTGATTTAATCAGAGAGCAAAATTCTCATGGCTTAAATCAAGCTTCAATAGTGTTGAAATGTTAAAACTTTATCAACAGCTATCAATAAGTTTTATCTCCTTCTATTAATATAAATTACTTACTGAGTTTTAACATTAACCTCTTAATAATGCAATACTAAGTAAAGTTAAGTAGTTTTTAAAATTATGTTTTGATGTTCTTTTATTTAAATGTTACTCTTTATTTATTGCTGTTAAGCAAATTTTGTTTACTTACAGTATATTGTATTATAAATTTTTTGCTTAAATGTGAATATGAGGACTATTTTTGTTAGTAAATAAATAAAGATATGCTTCGTAAATATATATAACATCAATAGTTGATAAAATTCAATGTTTCAACCTTTTTCCAACTCTATTTATGTTTGATTTTTTCCATGAGAATTCTGCTCTGATTATTTTAATATAAGTAGGATAAGTAATATTTTTTATATTAGTCAAATAAATATTAATTTTAGGAGTTGTTTCACATAGTAGTTGTTATACATATAATAAATTTATATTAAACACAAAAATTCTGAAATTAACTTATTTATATTGCCAGCATGTAGGTATGTGGTGAAAAGGAAATTTTCGTCATTTGGAATGCCGAAAGTTTCTCGATGAGGGCTACGGTATAGATGTCGCTAGCATTACTGCTTAAGTGGCTAAATAAGAAACAAACAAGCTGAGATCATACGAGGTGCATAGGGGAAATTCGTGTCTGTACTGTTGACCAGCAGTGGTGTAGCGGTATAGCATGCGGTACGGAATACCGAGGACCTAGGTTCGATTCCTAGTGCTGGTCTTATTTTTCTGGTTTTTCTGTGCATCTATATTTCAGTTTGTATTTTCAGTTTAGGTTTTACGGGATGACCGAGAAAGTAAAAATTTGGAATTGAAATAAAAAATACAAAAAAAATCCAAAAACCAATCTTAATTTAATTGCTTAGTAACGACATCTCTTGTCCGGGTGAGCGGTTGGTTCCAATGGAGTGCCGAAAGTTTCTCGATGAGGGCTACGGTATAGATGTCGCTAGCGTCACTGCTTAAGTGGCTAAATAAGAAACAAACAAGCTGAGATATGAGATGCATAGGGGAAATTCGTGTCTGTACCGTTGACCAGCAGTGGTGTAGCGGTATAGCACGCGGTACGGAATACCGAGGACCTGGGTTCGATTCCCAGTGCTGGTCTTATTTTTCTGTGCATCTATATTTAAGTTTGCATATTCAATTACTTGTAATGCCATTTTAGTATTTTTTTCTGCAAACAGAAGTAATCTGAACATAGAAATTGCAAATTATTATTTCTATTTTCATTCTAGATTGTTCATAATGCATCTATAATGAATGCGGTTGGTTGCTGTGGGCTGCAACTGTATAACTTTGGTGAAACAGTTTCAATCCCTTACTGGACTGACAATTGGAAACCTGACAGCTTCTATGAGAAAATAGAAGCAAATTACTCTAGAAACTTACACACACTTTGTCTTTTGGGTAAGGATTTACTCAGGGATTTAGATACTAGAGTTTAAGGATCCTCAGGGGCCACCCGATGTTTGAAGTTTGTGTCATACCGTCCCTCATACTCTCCTATTGTTCGAGGGGCGTTCAATATAAAGTGAGAATGAGATGCACTCTTTCAATATTAGGAAATTTTTGTTTAAAAAAAAAATACGGTAATTTCTTTGCAATGCTATTGAGTACGCAATGAGTACGTTAGCGAAAATGGAGAAAATTGAACTGCGCGCCGTTTTTATGGTCTAATGCTCCTCCGTATTCGGCAGTCGCACGTTGGTGCGCCGAATTTAGACGTGGAAGAACATCGACCATGGACGACCCCCGCTCCGGGCGCCCTACTACAGCAGTAACTGTAGAAATTGTGAAATAAGTCGAAAACTTAGTTTTGGCGGATCGTCGTGTCATGGTTCGTTTTATTGCTGAAAATGAAAGATTTCAACGAGGAGCGTGCGTAATATTTTACATGAACGCTGGGGTATGAAAAAGGTATCTGCGCGTTCGTTGGGTACCAAGAATGCTTACTGACACGCAAAAACAAACTACGAGTCGAGATTTGTCAAGAAGCTTCGGACCTGATACAGCAAGACCGGGAGCTTTTTTTGGCGCGATTTATAACAATGGACGAAACATGGCTCCATCATTACGACCCTGAAACGAAACTGCAGTCTATGACATGGAAAAGGCCATCATCTCCAACTCTGAAGAAATTCAAGGTGGGCCCATCTGCCGGGAAGGTCATGGGCTCTGTTTTTTGGGATGGTAAAGGGGTAGTAATGATTGAGTATCTTGAGCATGGAGCCACTATTACGAGCACTTTATATGCTAAACAAATAGCAACATTGCGCAATGAGATCCACGAAAAACGGCGAGGCCTCGAAAGTTGTGCTGTTCCACCAGGCCAGGGCAACGCCCCGGCACACAAGTCCGCCGTTGCAATGGCTGCAATTCGTGATGCTGGGTTCGATATCCTTAAGCATCCTCCGTATTCACCAGATCTCGCCCCCAGTGATTTCTACCTATTTCCGAGATTGAAACAATACCTGAGAGGCCAGAAATTTGAAGACGACGACGCGGTAGTCCCTGCAGTAGGTACAAGATTTTTTAAGTACTCAAGACGACTTTTTTTTAAGATATACTAAGGGGCTGTTTCACCATCCATTGATTATAGTGTTAACTAACGATTAAATGTGATGCCGTCTCTATTTGTTTTGTTTGAATAGACGGAGACGGCATCACATTTAACCGTCAGTTAATGCTAAAAGGTGAATATGTCGAAAAATAAAATGACTTTTAATAAAAGTTGTTTAAACATAATATAATACTCATTCTCACTTTTTATTGAACGCCCCTCGTATAGTGTTAGCAGGGCAGCATGATATGAAGTTCAAATTGTTCAAGGCCCAATTAGTGAAGAGATGCTTGACTCGGAGGCGGAGCATACTTAAAAATGATGTATTTTCAGATATTAAAGTGAAGGAACCAACTGAGGAGTCATTGACTAAAAAAATCCGTCAATATATGGATCCAAAGTTTATGAGTGTCAAAGAAGCAGCATCACAATTGGTTCAAATAATAGAAAACAAATCTGACACAGGTAAAATAATGCTGTATAATTTACTCACAATGGTTGGTGTGGTACATGTAAACAATGCCATTAGATTAGGTACTTAATCATGTTTAATTGTTGTCACTCTATTGTTTTCAATGGTTTTATTTTGTAACGATTGAACTATTTATATAGGTACCTATAATATTATTACTTCTTTAAAAGAGGAAATAATTTAAAATATGTTGTAGTGCATAGAGATGTTGAAACATGAATAACTTCTCTAACTGTACTGAACTCCGTAAAGTATGGCAAATTTGCCATATCTACTACTTTCATTCCTGTCACACCTTTTCATCACAATGTAGAGTAGTGGTAAAACTAATCTGGATTCAGTGATTCTAATAAATCAATTATATAAGTGTCATGAAATAAATTTTACTTAGGTAATGATTATAATGATATTTTAATAATATAATAAACTTTGATATTCTACTTTGATTTCAGAATTAAGTAAACAGAGCATAGCGGTGGGTTTGTCAAGAGTTGGAAATCCAGATCAAAAAATAGCTGTTAAGTCTTTGGAGGAAATGGAGCAACTTGACCTCGGGCCACCACTGCACAGCCTCGTCATTCCAGCCCCCAATCTGCATCCTGTAGAGCTTGATTATCTCGCACAGTTCAGATAATGTTTCCTATTAAATAATAATAAGCCCATATTGTGAAAATGGCAAGAGTTTTGTGATTTCATTCAATATGTTGTTTCAGTGATATGTATGAATTACCATGTTATATGATATAATATAAGAAACATTATAGTGAAGAAGGTAATTAATATATTTTGTTATTTACAATTATATGAATAAAACCGAGATATAAACAGAATTCGAGCTGCTTGCTACTATGAAATAACATTAATCAAACTCATTATTGGTCCTCAAAGCTACCACAAAATACAATAACTAAATTACTTAAATCATTCTGAATCATACATGTTAAAAAGGTACATTAATTATTATTTGGTCTAAGTTTCACAATTATAAATAGTGAGAATGATAATAATTACGAATATACAATTAACGGAATGTAGAGATAGCAAAGGTGGATACATAACGATTCACCTATCAATGAAATATCTCTCTAGATAATAAAACTGGAAAATGGTGGGTCACATTTATAATTAATAGTTAAAGAGGCATGGCTTATATTTATAATATGGAATTGTATACTATATAACACTAGGACATTCATTAAATTATAATTACACAGTCTTTAGACTTAGTCGTCAGGGGTACATACAATATTTAAATAATATAAGACAAATTTATATAAGTCGTGCTTACTATTCGTCGAGTCGAGTGAGATTACAAAATAGTGAACTATATAAATAGACATTGATTTAGAGTATTTAAATTTTCAAACGGCGGAGACTTGCTGATCGTCGTCGTCGTCGTCGGGCACGTCGTTATAGTAGTCGAACTGTCTCGTGACGCCTTCATGCGAGTGCGCGCGGCTCAGCCGCTCCAGGCGCGCCACGTGCGCCGCCAGTGTGAAGGGCGCCGGTGGCATGCGCGGTGGCGGCACCGGCCGTGCGCCGCAGCCCGCCGCCGTGCACGAGCCGTGCCCGCTGTCGCTCGACGTAGCGGAGCCTGTCTTGCGCAGTGGCAGGTTCACCAGCGACGTCACGCTGCTGCTCTCCGCCGACAGGTCTACCGGCAGCGGCGTGGGTGTGTCTGAGTGCGAGCGCTCGTGCGCCGTGCGCGGGCAGCACATGCCCGGCGCCGGTCCGTCGCGTCGGTGCGAACAGGGTGAGGGGCCCGACACCGGCGGACGAGGCTGGTGCGGCCTGGTCTTGGCTGGCTCCGACAGAGCCAAAAGTTTCCTCACCGCCTGGGGTGAGGCGGCTCCGAATTTATTTCCTGCGAAACTCTTTTTACTCTCGCTGGCTGATGACGCGCTGCTGGTCGTGGAGAGGGAGGGCGACGGGTGCCGGCGACGAGGCAGCGCCGGTGCCGGCCCGGCTCCTTCGCACTCCAGAGACAAAGCGTGAAGACGTTCCTCGTCAGTTTCCACGTGCATACGATTCAGGTAGGCTTTGACGCGGCGAACCATTTGTGCTTCTTCAAACATCTTTTTAGGATTGGGAACATTTGAAGACTTTTTCCTCCGCTTAACTGTCACTTGGCCTTGTTGAACTCCAGTTGTGAGCTGATTCAATGCCACCATTGCATTAGAAGGTGGCTGTTTTCCCAACTCCAACAATGTGAGAAGGTCGTATGGCGAGCTACACATGTTTGTGAGGGTTCTGACTTCTTTTGAAATCATTCTCAACTTCTCAAAATTAACCATGCCCTCCACCTTTGTGTCATTGCCAAGGTGAATAAAAGTAAGATCTTTTTTAACCACAGGATAAAATGGGATAACTGGAGACCTGCCTTGTTCTGAAGTTACCAATTGTCTATATTTGGACATATTCCTTGATGGGTCCATAAGCATTTGTAGATCTGTAAATAGTTTTAAATACTTTGTAGGCAGTTTTTCCCATGTCATTCTTAATCTGGAAACTGCCCCATGACCCAATCCTGATATAATCGCAAACATGGAGTTAAAATTCTTGCACTCTTTACAATGTCGTGCCACTTTGATAAATTGCTTAACAATTTTCGATCGCCGCATATGATTCTGTTCATTAACTACCTCAGTAACTACCCAAAACATTTCCTTGTTAACAAGTTCAGCAAACTGTGCCAACATAGGTATTCCATATCTACTTTTCAATTCAAACAGATCATCTACATATTCAGTGCTTTCAATTTGCCGAAAAATGCAAAAATCTTGCAGCGTTAGCTGGACAGCAACTTCCACTGCATTAAGTTGGAGAAAGTGCACAACACTTTCTCTCAAGAGCTCTGGTGCCATTTCATCAGGTACTAAAGTTTCATGTATTCCATTTGTTTTCAGATAGTATCTTGAGCTAAGGCCAATGCGTTCTGCAAGATTTTGAAGCTGATCAGGCAATCTATGCTGCTTAATGATGCCACCTTGGGCAACAGATACTTCGCATAGAGAGAAATTTGAACTGGGATCAGTGATGCCAAACTCTTGTAAAGTTAGCATTACCACTTCTCTGGCTGTGGTTTCCTTATTGACTAACAAATATTTGCATGTTTGGTCAGCTTTGTAAACCTTCAGCACATGCTCAGGGTAATCGGATGACTGATAGTCATCATAGCAAATTGATATTAAATCTGGGTTACTGTGTGAATTATAGAATGATGTAGTGCTGTTGGCCTTACTCAGAGATTCAGAATTAGAGAGAATGCTGTCATCTGAGTGTAAACCATCTGTTATTGTATTTTTAGGTAGAATCATTTTCATTAAAGCCTTGTGCAATCTTCTCTTGGGCCCAAGAGTCATAAATCCTTTTTGTGGCTCTTTCTTTATGCTTAACTGTTGCGGCTTCTTTGTTGGTGATGGAAATACAGGTGTTAAGGTAATGGGATCATCACTAAGTAACTCTGCAGTGGATAATCGAGCCCTTGGATCTGTTTGCCATCTGATGTTAGGGCAACCCCTGTGTCTGGGGGGATTATCAGGGGTGATAAGCATTTGCTTAAATGATAATAAATTACTTTTTACTGTGATGCTTAAATGGGTAGATCCCATGATTATTTCCATTGCTTTTGCATTACTCACATGCCTAAAGGACTGTCCATTTACTTCAATTACCTGATCACCTCTTTTGAGCCCAACTTCTTCAGCTTTTGAATGCTTTTCAACTTTGAGAATAAATATTCCATAGCCTCTTTCATATCCACCTACAATACTGAAGTTCAAAGGATCATCTCGCGAAGGTCGCGACAGTGTGACGCTTCTAGTCCTTGCCTTAGCAGAACATGCAATATTCAATAGTCTTAATTGGCTTTCCATTTTCTCTCGTTCTAAAGCAGCTTCAAAACTTTCCAAAAATTCCATCATAGTTGGATCTGTTTCAAAGTCAGTAAAATGGTTGTTCACCCAAAGAAGAACAACCCTAGTAACTTTGTCACGGACAGAGGACTCACAGAACCAGGCAAGTAGTTGTTTGGCCACAACTAAGGGACTTTCAATGAATGTTCTATGAGTCAACAGGAAATCTTCTACATATGTTGAGTCACGTGAATTATCCTCAATTAGCTGTAGCATTAGGTGTTCAGGAGTCCCTCTGATGACTACATGTCCTTGTTGATGCCCTGATTCTCCAGCAGCTCCTCTGTATTCTGTAACTAGCACAACAACCCCATCAACCTCATGCCTTCTTATGTTTTCTTCACCTTGATGTAAAATACGATAATAATCTGTTTGTGTGATGCAGACAAACTGACAGTCATCACATCGCGTGGTCATTACTCCTCTGTGATACAATTTTTCCAAAGTGGCTTCTGCCATGCCAAAACTATCTCCAACATTTAAATGCTCTATTTCACCATTTTGATGTTCAATTTCTACATGACCATTAATGAGGACTGACCATGAATCATGTTCCTCTCCATCATTCATAACAATTGTTCCAGCCTTTTCCACCACAGCAAAAACCATAACAGCACATAATGCCCGGCGAACAGTTAATGTCATATTTGTAAATGCTTTCAAATGTTGTGTAAATTCCAAGAGAATTTCAATATCTTCATCAGACCTTTCACTGGGATCCTTTTCAAGACATTCTCGAACAGCATCACGGACAGTGAGGCTGTCCATGCTCTCCTCTAAGTCTTCTTCTTCATCAGAATCCACAATAGACTCGAGGAGACCGGATAAGTCAACCTCCATGTCCATATCAAGTGAGCTGTGAACCGAAGTCATTGTGTCACTTCCACTGTATGCAGAGCTAGTGTCGCTCGCATTGGAGCACTTCAGTGTGTGGGGATACAGCTCTGGACTGTGACGGCCTCCACGCCCACCTCTCAACATTGTGAAGTTTCTAGCCCGTTTCCACTGACGTCCAGCCTCTGAAACAAAATTAAATAAATTATTCCAAATTCATATTCCAAAGTATTATCTACTGCTACTCTCAACATGACAAGTACTATGGATGTTTTACTAATACTGATTTCAAATTAATTTCACATAAAAAAAAATATAAAACAGTGGAATGAAAGTACTTTAATAAACATCTAAAGGTAAAAAAAATATACTAATAAAGGAATAAAATTACTTGCCCAGTATCCACTATAAATAGCTCAGTGTATCAACCAACTTTACTGACCAAAAAAACGTCATTCACATCTTACCATGCATTATGCATGACATGATATCAAGATTGAATAAGAATGCATATCAAATTAAACACTAGAAATAAGTTCTAATGTTCATGATCGCAAAAAACTATCATTGGATTTTAACGCACCTACTCTGCACTCATTCATCTATGGTATGCATCACGCTTACACCCAGTAAAACTGATGTAACCAATGTTGATTGTTTATATATTCATTCTTAAACAACAGATACATGCTCATATAAACATTAAAGTTATAAACATATTCGGTACCTTCACAATTTCTATTTATTTTGCATTCATGGCGGAACTGTCAGTGCTTCCATGTTGCTTTCTAACTGATTAGTTTTCACCACCACCCAAGGAGACTATTTTAAACTCCCAAATTGCACGCACTGCACTGTGCACCAGGATGATCTGTTTAACAGTATTTCATTAAATTATATGCTAAATGTTTTTTTGTATTTGTTCACTGGATATTCCTCACAAATAGAAAGCTACTTTCGTAGTCAAATCCAATGTCCACAAAGCGGAATAACATCAATGACGGGTTTGACGACAACTAAATTAGTCTATGGTATGAGAAAGTTACGTAATGTGCCCTATACTCACTGCCTATACTGCCCTATATAATAAAAAAGTCATTATAAAAATATTTTGGCTTAAATTACTTACTTTTGAATTATAACCAGTTTATATTAGTTCATATAATTATGAAGTTCACTTTTAAGAAAGTACTATTAACGAAAATTAAGTAAAGTGGTAAAATGTATTCGTGTCGTAAAGTATAAATCTGTTTATTTTGTTTTTTATTTTAATAATATTAAGTTAAAGGACAAAATAATAAGAATAAAAATATACGTGATTTAGGTCTAATTAAATGATTTTAAAACTTTATAATACAAATAAAAAAAAAACGACGTCGATTGATCTCTTTCTTACAACAGATGACAGTCGATATGAAAAATGAAACAGCACTATTTCAATTATGACGCTCTGATTGTGCTTCAAACGCTGCTTTAAACTAACTTGAACGTCACCATAAAAACGGAAAGAGAAATTTCATATTGCATTGTTTTAATCGATTTATTAAGTGTAAAACTGTTAGTTGTGCAATGAAAATGTAAAATATAATATTTTTCATTTTTTTCTCCGTTTCACGAGACTAAATTTGTTAGGTAACGTTAAAAAAATATAAAAAAAGTACAAGAGTTGACTCAACTAACGTATTCTATCTCCATCTATTTTCAGAATAAGGTACTTTTCTATGAGTGTAGCGTTTTCGCAGCTAAAAGCTAGTGATGATAATCTTTTAGTTATATTAACTTTTGTAAATTGGTCGTTTTCCGCAGCGGAAAAAGTCGCAAAAACATTCATCCGGACGTGTAGAAGTGCAATATCCTGAAATAATCTTATTATAAGCATTAATGCGTCCAGTTTTACATTCAAAGCGGATGGTGAGCGATGGCGAGAGTACGGTGATAGATTTTTGGTGTTAAATTTTGCTCCGTGTCATCACCGCTTTATTCGTCGACTACGTCCAAGAAGGACATAAACCATTTTGTTTCGCCGTTTTACGTGTTATTATAACTAAATATTTGATAATCTCGAAGGATTACTGAGGAAATATATTGTCATTGACTGACCGGCTGATATTACACGAGGCTTGTATGTATATGTGACTTCTCCCTGCTGCTATTCGTGACACGCCTCAGAAAATAAAGATAAATTTGTGAATCGAACTGTTCGTTTTTGTTATTGTGTCATTTTAGTGTTATAGTCGTTTTAAAATTACGTAACTATTGTGGAATCTTGAAGTGTATAAAGAATGGCCTGAGTGTGACCACTCCATTACCGTCATGTGTGACGAAGGAATGTTTGTTTAGGCTCTAATATTGTGCTGCGACCTTACGGGAAGTGCGCGTTCGTCTCGTCAACTGGGTCGGATCATGAATCTGCCCGAATCAAAACAAGTTTCGCATTGATCGCTGTCTACTATTGTCAATCGGGACACTTATAAATTACCAAAATGTCTTCGGGAACGTTTGTGGACAGGATCGATCCCTTCGCGAAGCGATCGCTGAAGAAAAAGACGAAGAAGTCGCAAGGATCGTCGCGGTACCGCAACACGCAGGACGTGGAGCTGCAGGCGCTGCCACTTCTCAAAGGTGCGCCACTTGTTTACTATCGCTTCTGCCTTTGCCATTTCGACTCCTCCTCCCTAACCTCTCCTACACTGAGAAATTCATATTCTAATTAGATTTAATTCCTACTAATCACACGTTAAGCATGAAACTTGTTGGGTTTTAATCTCTTCAGCAGTAGGTAATAGACAAGTATATGCTTAAATAATGTTTAAATTAATATTTTACACAAAATACTTATTAGCCCAACCCCAGTTAGAAAACCTTTATTCTAACTTCTGCACTTACAAACTTCTATAAATTAAATTCTTTTATTTTTATTATACTGTAAAAAATAACTTTACTATACTATTATCATAACTCTGCCAGGCATAGCAACAAGGGATATTTTTTATTCAAGTATTCAAAAATTTGTGTCTGTTAACCCTAACTGTAGCCTAATTGGTAACACCTATCTATTTGACACTTTCCATGTATTTAATTAGCATACTTACTTCCTGTTCTGTGATATAATCTTACCTACTTAAATCATAATATCATAATCATGACTCTGAAACCTTATAATATTTGTTAATATAATCAGTGAGTTTCTTATAACATGATTAAAATGAATGTATTGACAAACAGGTGAATTTATAACCAAAATAGAACTAAGAAACATGTATTGTACACACTGTTGTGGATACTAGATACTGCTATTCCATTCTAATGTAATGATAACAATCCACATTGTCTTGTTACATCTTAACTACAAAATTACACTTGGATTATGACTAATCATAATCATAATATCACAATAATTTTGGTATACTTTTGTTTTAATAACAAGTAAAATGTTTCCCAAATCAGATTAACTACCCCTTGAATAATCTATTGTGAAGAAGAAAAAGGTGTCTCTTACTGAACTCTTGGTCTCCTTTAATCAAACTCTTTATTGTACAAAATAAAAGAAACAAAATACTCTTTAGGACTAAGACCTGTACTGTAATTTGTTGTATTTTTGATCTTTAATAAATAATAAATAAATAAACAATTGACAAAATTTAAGATACTTGTACAAAGGCGGACTCATCCCTTTAAGGGATCTCTACCAGTCAACATTTGAGTGAATGAGAAGTCAAAATAGTGGAAGCTACTATACAGTGCTTTAAACAATATAATACATAAATTACAGTATAAATAAATAAACTACTATATATATACATATAATCATAATACATAAGAATATAAAACAAAGTAATGTTCTCAAATATTTAAGGAGAAGGTGTAAACCACAACCTTCTCAAGCCTTCTCTGAAAGATCCCACAGTGGGAGATTGCCTGATGGAGGTTGGTAGCCGATTTCACAGCCTGGCAAGGATTCAGAGTATATTTTGGAAGAGGTAGAAGGACAGGCTAAAAGGAGATTGGTACTTGATCTTAACCGATACTGACTGCCACATACCAATACTGACATGGTTTATTGGTAATAAAAATCTGACTTGGATCTGGTCCATCATACATGATATCTGTACAGTGTGTAACTGCAGTGTACATGTACAGTATGTCATTGTAGTGCAGCATCATTAGAATCCTGCATTTATAGACCAATATCAAAAAAGTATTCCAAGTGTACCAAATACAGTCAGAATGACTTGTAGGTATTAGAGCAGCTGTGTTACTCACAAATATGTGAACAGTGTTATGATATTTTTGAGTACTGACTACTCTGGTGTATGTGATGTTGACTGTGTATTGTATGCTGAAATATGAATGTATCTGTAAATGTGTGTAAAGATGAAGATAGTAACTATCTTTTACTTAGATGGAAAGAACTTCTGTAATTTGTCCAGATATCTGTATTGTCCAATTTGTAACTTAATAGAATGTTTCTCTGTAAAACAAATTGTATGTTAATACTCAAATGCTGCTAGGTGCTTAGCTAATTAGAAAATGAAAAAAAAAATAACTGTGTGTACTGTAAATGTCTTTTTACTAGTTTGAACTTATTTCTAGTTTGATGATAAACACATGTAGATAAAAATAACATGCTTGTATAAAGCAGGTTAAACTAAACTTAATTTCTCCTGCTTAATTAATAGCTTTTCATTAATGTATTCTAACACTTTATTTTAAATTTCAAGCTGTATTAGAGCTTCCTACTTGATAACATTTTTATTATTTATTTGTATTGATATTGTTAAGCCGAGTTTAGACTTGCAAGAAAAATCGTGCAAGTTGCATTATATTGAGAGGCCATAAAGCCAACGAGTTTGTAGTGGTCAATCGAGCGCCGCAATGTAATGCAACTTGCACGATTTTTAGGGCTCCGTAGTCAAGTAGGAACCCTTATAGTTTCGCCATGTCTGTCCGTCTGTCTGTCCGCGGGTAAGCTCAGAGACCATTAGTACTAGAAAGCTGTAATTTGTCATGAATATACATATCAGTCACGCCGACAGTGGTACAATAAAAAATAAAAATTATGGTACCTCCATACGTAGTGGGGGTGATTTTTTTTTCTCAACTATCTTTGGTATCGTTGGATAGGTCTTTTAAAACCATTGGGGGGTTGCTAAGACAATTTTTGTATTCAGTGATCTGTTTGCGAAATATTCAACTTTAAAGTGCAAATTTCCATTGAAATCGAGCATCTAAAATCTAAACTGTTGGGTGGGAAAATGTCGGAGGGTTCCCAACTTTTTGTTGGTTAGGTTATATTAAAATAATGCATACTCAGCTCGCTCCAGAATCCGCTCTACTAATTATCTGTGAAACTTTTTTTTTTTCATAAGTTTCTTCTATGAATTATCAGAAAACTTTAAAAAACAAAGATGGTTGAAATCAGTAAATTCATTCTAAAGTTATGATGTGACAAAAGAAAATAGGGATTAATTTTTACATATGAATAGCATGGATTGGATGATTTGGATGTATATAGATTAAACTAAATTATTCAATTACACTATTTACTGTGCAACATAGATACATTTTCATTGTTGTTCTCTTGTCTTGTGGCACAGTTACTGTGATTGTGCTGCCTCTATCTATACAACGATAACAAAACTTTTGTATAAAAGTAAGATGTAAGGGTACCCAAAGTGGAGAATAAAGAATATGCCCCTTGTACTGATATCTGGAATCTAAATGTACTATATAGTGTACTTGGTAAAGTATGATTGTTTTTTTACAGATGTACCTAGTGGTGAGCAAGAGGAGTTGTTTATACGCAAGCTTCGGCAGTGCTGTGTAGCATTTGACTTTATGGATCCTGTTGCCGACCTTAAAGGCAAGGAGATAAAACGTGCCACTCTCAATGAGCTAGTAGAGTACATCACTGGCGGCCGTGGAGTTCTAACTGAGCCTGTCTACCCAGAGATTATAAAAATGGTAGGATTTTATCTAATTTTATACTTTTACTAATTAACATACCCCAAATAGGCCATAGGGCCCCTATTGCTACGACAACAATCTACCAGCGCAGCGCTACTTACGTGGCTGCAAAAGTGTATCACACATTGCCTGTAGAAATTAAGTCACTCAAACACACAAAAATTTTTGCCAGCTCTGAAAAAGTTTGTTATCGAGTTATGTCCCTATAGCTTAAATTAATATTATAATTTTAACTGTTAGTCATTAAGTGAAATGTATCTAGCTACACCCACTGAGTAAAATTGTATTGATTCTACCTGTATTGCATAACATCAGCATGTACCTTATACATACAATTTATGGCTTTTTTGAATAAAATAAATAACAATAACAATATTTTACTAGCTAATAAGTCAATGATTAGAACAACTGGAACACAGGGTTGTTCTAATTGGAAACTTGTGTAAAAGGCCATTAGGCCATCAGCAGGGTATTATAAGAGCTGCAAGATTGATGAAATCAATGATCAGGCAAATAATCAAACAGCTGATCTCTCCTAATCCATGAGAGCAACAATTATATTATTATTTTATGTTGCAAGAATAAGAATTCTGATAGCTGAAGTTAGATTAAAATCAAAAAGTGATTACAAAGTACAAACTTTATCTGTGAGGTTGATTTAATTAGCAATTGAAAAGGATGCCTTCTTAGGTAAGAGGGAGATATAAATGTTTTATGTCTGCTTGACAAATGGGATCACTCTCAATTGCCAATCAAATTTCTGTGTGGTATGCACATCACAATGTATTGCTGAAATATGACTTGATAGCTATTGTGTTCTTCTTTGGTAAAGATTGTAAATGACATGAAATGTAAAGTACCTGTAACAGTTTCGAATTTCATTACAAAATTGATTATGAATGTTATTTACCTACATAGTGCAAAGTGAAGTGATCCTTGAAGACTCCTAATAGGAGACTTCTTAGATTTTTCCCTCTGCTCTTTTATAAGCTTTCATATTTTTAAAATAATTGATTATTAAATAAAGTACATATGAAATAAAGTAATAATGTCAAGTCAGTGACCTCTTGGTTGTTTAACGTTGTCTTATCTGTCTATGTCTAAAATATCCCCAAAACAAAGCCAATATTTTTCTCAATTAAAGCTCAATATTCAAAGACTCGATTTGTCGAGTCTATTGTGATTCTTCTGGTACATATCTTGAGCTTATAATGGTATGATGAATATCCCTTTACTCCAGATTTCGGCCAACTTGTTCCGCACTTTGCCGCCAAGTGACAACCCTGACTTTGACCCGGAGGAAGATGATCCAACTTTGGAGGCCTCATGGCCCCATTTGCAACTAGTTTACGAGTTCTTTCTGCGCTTCCTCGAGTCCACTGACTTCCAGCCTACTATCGGCAAGAAGGTCATTGACCAAAAATTCGTCTTGCAGGTAATGTAATATTTCTTTTTACTAATTTGTACTGTTAATGTTAGACTTTTAAGTGTTGCATATATTATATTGTTACACGAAAACACCTTAAAGGCACTATAAATGGCACACCCATCTTCCAACATTAATTAATTAGTAATTAGCCTCTAAACGCGCGTAAGTCTCTTCCGCTGCTAATTTCATTACTTTGGAAGGGTGGTGGCATATGCGATTTGTCATCAGATGTAACAATTTATAACTGTTAATCTCGAGCGTGAAGTTAGCAAATAAATAAAGAGAAAAAAGTTGTAATCAATAGTTTGTTCATGGCTTTGGTACAATAATAATACAGACAATGATTAGGATATGTTTCTAATATGGTCTGATTCTTAATCCGAGATACTAAAGTGACGTTTCATGTGTTACCTGTTTTTTGCGTCCAATAAATAGTGATGTGCCGCAACCGGTTATCACCGAAAGATTTTGTAGTAGGTGTTAAGATATGAACGGATTCGTGACGTACTAACATATAGGGCACTTAGGACATTCTGGAAAAGGTAAAATGGGTCTTATAAAAATGCAACCATTTTGGAGATAGTTCTACTTTTTATAGATGTTGATATTTAAGTTTCAATTTCATTCTAAGTACGATCCCCCTCAATGCTTACAATAAAAACACACATACCATAACACGAGAAAACGCACTGAACACATCCGATCACAATACGAGTACGAGTAAAGTAACGAATGTCGATCGAATACGAAAAACATGAATGACGTTGTGTGATATCTGTAGGGCTACTACGAAATTCGCAAATCGAAGCTCGCATCGCATCGTAATTCCCACTCTCGCATGAAATAATATTAGCGTCAGCGGGACAGCACGACACGAACCTCGACTCTCGATTCGAGAGAACCTCGCAGTAGTCCTACTGGCCCTATACTATGAAATGCAAAACTAGAACCTCGCATGTTGCCATTCCGCTGACGCCTATCTTACTTAATACGCAAGTGAAAGGGACGGCGGCTTCGTCTTCCCAGTTTTGCAGTAGCCCCTCTGAGTTATGATTTTTTACGTTGGCACTAAGTGATGAGCACTGTATTCTTACCTGTGCTTAGATTTTATCACTTTATCGTAAAAGTTCATTTATATTTTCAAAATAGAAAGTAGAACATTTAATGCTTTAATGTTATTTTTGCTATCATAAAATATACGTTTTACCGATTATTTACAATTATATCGTAAACCGAAATTATAGAGCAGCACTGTTCGATTTATGCTGGCCACATTATTTTCATATTTGACATTTCAGACTTTCATTTTAGTATCTAGGTTTCAGAAATAGACCATAGGTATGCACCAGTCGACTATATCACTACTTTGAAAAAACCTCGTATCTCAAATCAATACGTCAATAAAATCGACCCTTCAAATAAGGCGCATAAAGTTCACTTAGAAAAATTATAAATTTCAAGTTACGAGCTCTTTTAAAAGTAGTGACGATATATAACATAGTCGTCTTCGCCCTCGTGAGAGAATAAAAGAATATGCTAGTTGCACACGCTTTTGTGGCGCATTTACTCTACAAAAGGAATCCTCGGTCCAAATTTCAGCTTTTAAAACCAGTCAATCTCGATTCGCGATAAACGATTTTTTAAGTATAAGATAGACTAAAATTAAAAAAATAATAATATTTTCGAATCACATTTGAAACTTACTATAAATTTACCAATAGTGAGGGAAAACATCGCGAATGATACTGCACACACCTGTAAAGCAGGTCAATGGTGTGCTAGAAGTTCCCAATTTGCTGTGGGCCAGCACGGGAACTTCATATAATATCACCTATTCTGAGAAGAGCCATTTGCCATGCTGTGAGACGTCTCCTTAGAGATGATTAAATTGACCTTTCAGCTCTAAACAATCGATGTATTCAATGAAAAATTTATACAAATTGTACTTTTTCTTCGTGTAATCCACAAGACTAATACTAGGATGTAGTTAATGTACGACTTGTTAACGCACGCTCAAATAATGCATGGCATGATAATCCGTGCTTATTTACATTTGATTTCGTGTACACCGAATATTAATTAATTTAGTAGAAAATAACTTAATTTGGTCCTGGCGCTTCGCCACAATTGGACCTAACACAACCTAACACAAATCTATGGTCATTCTAATCTATTGGATTCAGATTATCACGTCGTACATTATAGCGCGCGCAATATTTTGTACGGCATGATAATCGGAAGCAATAATGCTTCGGATTATCACGTCGTACATTATTGCGCGTACATTCCGAGTTGTACATTATTGTTTCCCGAATACTACTACATGTGTATTGAAGTATCTGCTATCGTATTTTTTGCGGCGGGATGCGACAAACTTGATCCATCGCTGGCCATGCCCTTACCGCTTACGGGAGAGCAGTATATCTTAAGCATTACCAAGTTCTCCTTAAAATATATGGCAGTCATTTCGCGCGTGTTATCCAAAATCCATGCAGCCAAATCGCTACATCGCGAACGGTGCATACATGTACTTAACATCCGACACTTAAAGCTGGGTCCACATTTGTATCATTTTGCTGATCACTATCAAGCGTATCGTATCTAGCTTGCGTATCCTAAGTATAGACGCATACTGGGCACACCGTATCACTAGCATCGGTACAAAATAACTAACAAAAAAAATAACAACTAGAAAAAATGCGTCAATACTAACCGTAGCGTAGCAGCGGTTCGTATCATAACGCCGTATGATTAAGTGTGGATGCTACGCTATGCGTATGATACGTTTGATGATCGGGGAAAAACCGCCTCGAGAGCGATCACGGCGTATCATCGCGTATCAAATCATAACTTCGTATCATAATACAATATCAAAACACGTCCATACTTATCGATCTTGATACGCGTATCTGATCGCGAGTGCGCGGGGTATATAAAAACGTGTGTCAACATCGATTCCGAGCGATCAGATACGGCGCGCCGCATGATCGCGCTGTGTTTGCGTCCATACTAGCCATCTTGATACGTGTCGGTGCAACGCGACAGAGATACGATACAACAAAATGATACAAATGTGGACGCAGCTTAAGACTGACGCACTGTAGACATAATGTGGGCTCTTTTGGGGTTTGGTATTTATAAGCAGTGCCCAAAACCAGATCTAATTAATAACCGAATCTGCTATTAGCTGAAAATTGTTCCATCGTTACCAAAGTCAACAAATCGTAATCTATACAATTGACACACATTTGCTTAACCTCGTTTATCTTTGTGTCGCTCGCCAAATCTCTTCTCGGTAAATCAGCTTCATCATTCTCCGAGTACAATAGAGGTCTTCGCACACTTATGAATTTTCACACTACTGCGACACCAACCCAACGCAAGCTTTCGGTTTGAAAAGTTTACGACGCGTAGTCGACGCGTCGTAAACTACCTTTACATAAATTTTGATAATTGTACTGTAAGAAATATCATAATAAGGCTTCAATTTAATTTAATGAGCAGGTAAATTTAGTATCATCTCCCTTGCTACGGCTTGGGTCTAATTTCAACAATAGCAGTTAATAAAGCACGCCTTGACAGTAAATAAATAATGATAGATGGGTTTATGTGATTTGTGTGTGTTCTTACAGTGTGGAGGTGGAGGAACTGCATGAACACGCATATTTTGCATAAGCTTAACTATCATAAGGTCGCGGGTGAGCAAGGAAATTCTTTTAGTTCAACAATGGTTACAATGGTTACATGATGGTTTTCCGCAATATGGCGAGGTTTTTTATAATTCTGGTCAGCCTTTATTTTCCAAATGCGTGTTTTAGAGCTACTTTGTGGCATTCGTTTAGGTGAGAAACAGGATTTACTTGATTTAATCCAAAATTCTCATATTCTCGGAAAAACAATTACAGTATGATATATGCAGAGACCCCTTTCCCCCACCACGTGAGATTGTATGAGCTCGCTTTTTCGCAGATTCGCCCCCTAAACCCCTCACGTAATTTATGGATCTCCCCATAGATCTCTCTGGAATAACCGGTGACTATTGCCGGCTATGGTTGACGGTGACATTTGTTGTAGCTGCTTGACCTGTTCGACTCGGAGGACCCGCGCGAGCGCGACTTCCTCAAGACCGTGCTGCATCGCATCTACGGCAAGTTCCTCGGGCTGCGAGCCTTCATCAGGAAACAGATCAACAACATATTCCTGCGATTCGTCTACGAAACCGAACATTTTAATGGTGTCGGTGAACTGTTAGAAATATTGGGAAGGTTAGTGCACCGCAATTCCTTATGTAGTGCAGTTCAATAACTGGTAGTGTTTATGTGCGCATAAACAGTTGGTCCCTTGTCCACAGTGGTTTGATTATGGTGTACAAGGTGTTATGATAATAGCTTCAGATTTGTGTTTATTTTTAATGAATACTATACAAGTTTTGTTTTTAACTACATTTATGAATTCCCTTAGTCTGTTGTTAATATCAGACCATCGCCTTATTGGAAAAATTAGAATCTTCTGTGACAAACAAAATGTATCTGTGGTTTACGATCAATTGGGATGCACCAAAAAAATAACCTATAGTTTTTTTTTTTTTTTGGAAAGAATAGGATATTTTAAGATACCGTTTTCATTGTTTTTGAATTTAGATGAGTATTTAATTTTTTATATTTTTTTACGAAATACGCTGAATGACGTCACAGTGAGACAGCCGCGTTCCATTGCCTAGAAAAATTCAGGTCGTACATAACATAATCTGTGGCATAACAATTTGACAATAATTCAAGCACGGTTTAGGGTCCTAAATGAACCATGACAAATAGTTTTATTTTATTTCTCTTCTTTTAGCTTCGATTATTCCTTTGTTTATTTAATGGTGTGATCGTATACATTTCGGACTTTACGATAAATGACAACTGTTTAAGGCCCAGTTGCGCAACGTGTGATTAAAGTTCTATCTTTGTCACTCTTTGCTATTATAAGCAGGACAGCAACATTTCAAACTGTCAATTTGCTTAAGAGTGTAGACCTGCTTTATAACTGCCTTTGTGACGAGACACTGCAGGGGTGGTCAAATGAGGGTCATTACTTAAATTTTGTTTATTTAATTCAGTTTATCACATTTTTGGAATCTGATTTCTGAAAACGCTTCACAATGCCTATTTCTCCAAATGGTTTTCGATTTATTATATGTTGTCAAAAATTTGGACATCCCAATTAAACAATAAATAGGGGAAAGGAGATAAAAAAACAGCACTGAAAAGTTGATTGTCCCTATTATAAAGTGAGTGTAATGTTTGTCAGTATAATCAACGGGTTCGCGCTGCCCCTGAAGAGCGAGCACAAGCAGTTCCTGGTAAAGGTGCTGCTCCCGCTGCACAAGGTGAAGTGCCTGTCGCTGTACCACGCGCAGCTCGCCTACTGCGTCGTGCAGTTCCTCGAGAAGGACGCCACGCTCACCGAGCCCGTCGTGCGCGGCCTGCTGAAGTTCTGGCCCAAGACCTGCTCGCAGAAAGAGGTGACTCAGCTTTTACACCTTGTAACGGCCAGGGGAGACATTTTTTAAATGATATCACTCGGCAATATGATAAGCAATCTACGAAATGCTGCAAAATTACAGCTCAAATCAACCTTTTGAACGCCACCAGTCAGCAACATACGACAGCTAAAAATCGTGCCATAGGCGCCATGTCGGCATTTCGTGGTGCATGTGGGCGCGACTTTCAGGCATTTTTTTTGTCGTGTGTTGCCCATTGTTCAAAAGGTGCATGCATTCCATCAAGTTACTATAATGATAGGCAATGTCAAATCAGTCGGCAAATCTCCGCCGAAGTCTGATGATTCTCTGTCGAAAATCATGGGTATCATACTTCCGGCTTCATGTTTGCACTTGCAAATTATTTTCGCTCAAGAGACGTCTGTTGCATTAAAGCGTTTATTAGCGACGGTTTTCCTTTTTTATTGAACTTGTTAATTATCCACTTAGTTAAGTGACAATTATCTGCGAATGATGTAGAACAATGGTAACATTAATACATGACGCACACGTCACCGTCTGTACGACAACCGAGCGCATCGCTGTTCTTCATACTTTCGAGTTTTCATTTGTGTAGTACAAGTTAATAAGTTTTACACGTCACTTTGAGAACAATCGTAAATCAAGAAAATAATATACTTTAAAGTTTATCAATTAGAAAAGTAGAAAAGGTACACTTGTCGTGTCAATATAATAAATAACCAAATGTGAAATGCGGCTCGTGCAATTTTTTACCCAAATCAACACCAATAAACTAGATTTGGGGTATTGACACGTAGTCATTAGAAAACTTGCTACAGATGTTTCATAATGCAGGGGAGCATTGTTGCTGATTGGATTTTGTTTTGTATTTAACAGGATTTCGGCGACTATAATTGTTGAAGTTGAAACCAATCTTTCTATACCATTGTTTATTCCAGGTGATGTTTCTGGGAGAGATAGAAGAGATTCTAGACGTTATCGAGCCAGCGCAATTTGCAAAAATACAAGAGCCCCTCTTCAGACAGATAGCCAAGTGCGTCTCCAGTCCACACTTTCAGGTATGTGTGTGTTTTTTGGCTGTTTCGTTTATGAAAAATCCGCTAAATTTACTCCCTTTCCCGAATCTGTTATTAATAAATAAATATCACGGGGGACAATTCACACCAATTGACCTAGTCCCAAAGTAAGCTTAGCAAAGCTTGTGTTATGGGTACTAAGCAACGGATAAATATAATTATACTAGCTTTTGCTCGCGACTCCGCCCGCGTGGTATTCGGTTATCGCGCGCTGTTCCCTCGGGAACTGTGCATTTTTCCGGGATAAAAAGTGGCCTAAGTCACTCTCGGGCCCATAAACTATCTCTATGCCAAAAATCACGTCGATCCGTCGCTCCGTTACGGCGTGAAAGACGGACAAACACACAAACATACAAACACACTTGCGCATTTATAATATTAGTATGGATTTCGCATTTATTAATTAATAGTCAAAAAACAAGTTGATTACACTTAAAATGGCATTAAAAAAATACCGTAGTTACCGTAGTATTGCAGCCAGTGCCCCTTAAATCAGACACCTGTTGGAGTAAACACCGAGATGGTTAAAATTTCGCTCGCCAGGTGAGTTTTTTCTTATTAAAGGGTGGCAACAAGCGTTTGATTCATCTGATGGTAACCAAGCACTATCACCCTTGGGCACTCGTAACAGCTGAGGACTACAGATGCGTTACCAACCTAGAAAGCTAAGATATTATAGTATTAGTTTACTATTTTATTTCAGGTGGGCGTTTGAAGGTTTTTTTTTATCTCAATCGATGTTATATTTCCTAGTGCGATTAAAGTATTTTAACACGCTTATATTAACTTCACTCGTATCTAAATTTGTATGTAACGGAACCTTTCAACTTGATTTTGACCTACTTGTTATTGTGTTATTGTACGAAACTTGTCAATTATGTGTAGTTCTGTCTGATGAGAAGACAATACAATAATTATGGTACCATCGAGTTGTACTCCGAGACCTAACAATGTAACCTAGACTTGTAAAAATAGGGTGTATTTTGATTAGGGTCAGGTTTAAATACCAATCAAGGTCCTAGAATAGCTAAAATTCCTAAAAAACTTAAGAGCTTACGAAATTATGTAACCCAGGTGGCAGAGAGGGCGCTATACTTCTGGAACAACGAGTACATAATGTCCCTGATGGAAGAGAATAACCACGTGATCATGCCAATAATGTTCCCGTCGCTGTATCGCATGAGCAAGGAACACTGGAACCAGACAATCGTCGCGCTCGTCTACAACGTGCTCAAGACTTTCATGGAGATGAACTCGAAGCTGTTTGACGAGCTCACCGCCAGCTATAAGGCGGAACGGCAGAAGTGAGTGCATTGCTTCTGTTTATATCACGGCATTATCCCTCAAATACCAAATACGCACAAATTACTATTAAATGCACATAATCACTGCCATGCGCTCTTATGTTTTCTGTGCGTGTAATAAAGTACGAGTAAGAGTTTAACTTTTTGTTTTTATGTACAACTACACATACATAATAGTAGATTATTGTCGTGGCCTGGAAGTAGGCAATTGCTGGCTGAGTATAACTAATACGAAGCCAGCAATTGCTATTCCAGCCGAGACTAATATGAAGCTTTTCTCAAAAATGGTGAATAATTCTGAAATAGAATAAACTTTTTCTCAAGATATATTATAAAATTTAATTTTATTCCAATATTTTTCTTATGCTTTCCCGCCTTTTTTCATTAAAAACCACCGAAAACACCACAAGCTATTTCAGACCCAATAGAAAAAGTCAGGAGTTCCAACAAAATATCTGATACCGGCCATTAGACTTGGCTGTATACGACTTGTGCCAACATTTCCATGGCCTTTTTAACTTAAAAAAAAAGTGACTGATTGCAGGCGCGCTAATTCATTATTGTCGAGCTAGCGCGCCTGCAATCTTTTTAACTTTTTAATTTTTCGCTGACCATAAACTATGCACTTCACCTTCTGATATGTAATTTAAATTAATAAACTTAAGATGATTGTTAGTAAAACAATGCGAGTCGTGTGTTGAGTTGACGGTGCGTGGTGGCGGTTGTTGCAGAGAGAAGAAGCGCGAGAAGGAGCGCGACGAGCTGTGGAAGCGGCTGGGCGAGCTGGAGCTGAGCGCGCGCAAGTGATGGCGCCCGCGGCCGCGCCACACCTAGACTAATGCGATCCGTTCTATTTTCACTTATGTATTCATATTTTCTATTCGATTACATTTTTGTTAATGACGTTATTAATTTTTTACACCTCCAATCGGCTCGCGCGCGGCGCCGCGCCGCCGCCCCGCGGGCCCTCGCGAACGCTCCGTCGTTGCTGTACTACAATTTTATATACGTTTACTTAGGTCACTAGTTTACATTAGGATTTTTTAATATTGTTAAATTGTTTAAATAAGTTAAAGTTGTATGTATTATTGATACATGATCGATTGTACCGCATTTCGTATCACCGGTGATTAATTGTATCGTTCGGGCACCCGGCTTTCGGCTGAATATGATTGTACAAAATGACTAGGGAAATTTGAAATTGTAATAATGTTTAGAGCGAGGGCGCCGGGCGGCGCGGGGCCGGCGCCCCACCGTAGATCGTTGTATGAAGTTTTCGTTTCAAATTAGATGCTCGATTCAAAAATGTAATTTCGTCGTACTATCATTTTGTATAGTTACATAGTGTAAATAGGCATTTATTTATTTTAAATTTATAGCAGTGTGATTTTTATACCTAGCTGCGGGAGAGTGGCGCTGTGTCGGGACAGAATCGGTCGGAGCGCACGGAGACTTCATGTATCATGCGTACAGCTCGATAAAATTAAAATGTTAATTTGATCACATTGGAGTAGAACAATGATAAAAGTAGATATAATAATTTTTAAGGGAATAGTCATTAATTTGTATGATATTACTGTAGCGTTAATATTTTTTTGTATCATCAGTCGAGAGCGCCACCGACGGGCGCGCCGAGCCGGTCGCCGCCCGCGGTTGTATGTATGTACACTATGGAGATGTTTGTTATGTCAAATGTATTAACATTGCAAAAATTATATATGATACTTATATATAAATTACTATTATAGAACACAGTATGAAAATAAAAAAGTTGACTCACATGTATATTGTCGTTGAATTCTTTGCGCGGTCGCTGCGCGCGCGCGTGCGCGGCGCGCTCCGCCGCTCCCCGAGTCCCCGCCCTGTGCCCGTGCTCGGTTGCGCAAATGCTAAGGAAATACACAACTAATTTTCACATTGCTTGGTTTTTCATTTCTAGTTTGAGGCCTCACTCTCATTTATGTTTAACTCTTAACATGTTTAATCATAAGTATAGGTAGAGCTTATGCCTTAGTAATTGTACATTAGTGTAAAAGAGTACCTCTGATTATAATGGTATCGACGCGGGATTATTGTGATGTCAGTTATTGCCATAGACCCTGTGGAACGCACTTTCATGTTTAAAACGCCTCTTTCGAAATTGTATTCAAGCAAGACTTTATACGTTTCTAAATGTGAAATATGAAACTGGTTAAAGAAATCGATGTCTTTTTATAGAAAATAGCCTTGAACTTCATTGGCCCTAGAGACCGGTAAACACCAGGTGCGTTGAACCGCGGTGTGGCGGATCGATCGCATCGCCAACACAAGTTCATGTTGGCGTGTCGCCATGGCGACCGCCGCCAAACACTGGACTCTCAGAGCCGAGGCCAAGCCCACCGCCACACTCCCATCCATTTTGTTCCTTACATTCCGAACTATCGGGTTCCTGCATTCAGTAAGTTTCAACGTTTCGTGTTTCGAAGATTCAAATTAATCACGTTGCCCAATTCTGACCATTATTTCTGTTCTTATAGATGGAAATGAAGCTCACTGGCTTTGGTGCTTACGCGAGGCCTGTCCCGACGCCTAAAATGCCCCCAGGACTTTTAGAGTTAATGGAGGGCCTAACGAAAGATATCCTCAAGAATAATCCCGAGAATGTCTATGAATTTTGTGCTGGACATATGCACAAATTGCTAGAATTAAGAAATGGTGGTGGTACCGAGACTGGTAAGTTAGTATATAATTATATTTTTGTGTTATTTCTTGAGCATGATTTGTATTAACTTAATCAAAAATTGCAGCTCCGAAATATCAATTGTCTTTGGATGAAAAAATAAAAATAGCGCAAGAAAAAGTACGTCAAAGAATTAATGATCGACAACTCCAGTATCAAAAAAAGATGTCAAACATTTCCAATGAAATCCTAGATCACAAGATAAATGTTACTGAACCGAAAAGTCTAGCAGAAAATGCACTCGAAAATATAACCACGTCGAAGCAGCCAGTTCATCACGGTGATGAATTAGTAAAGATCAGTGAAGTTGAAATATTCCTCCAACCGGATGTTACTATTACAACAACCGATAATAATAAGGATGACGTGCCTCAGAAACAAGAAGTTAAAGAAAACTTGGCAGTTAGTGCTGAGAGTGTGCAAGATAGCACATTTATTACAGCAGAAGATAAAGTGGTAAAATGTAGCAGTGTTCTTACTAAACTGGAGCCATCAAATAACCTGGAGCAACTTCAGAGTGTCGATTTAATAGATGAATTAAAAAAAGAGGCAGAACAAAGCGAGGTTGTATTAGAAAAGGATACACCAGCTCCGTTAGAGGGGATCCAGAGTGAATCATCAATAAATGGCGTAAAAAAAGAGCTTAATGAAAATGTGGTCGGTGTTGAACTTACTTCTGATATACTTAAAAATGAGGAGTCACGGGGCGAAGTAGAAATGTCAGAAAATGAAAAGATGAATGATGAAAATACAGAAACTGTTTCCGAAATAAAACAAGTAATTAAAAAACCGGAAAATGTAAGTAATGCAAATACGAAAAGTATTTCAAATGACACAGATAATACGATTTTTCCTACAAAATCAGAAATTATTTCAATGCCTTCCAATTCTGTCCCTGATATTGAAATCGAAATAAACAGGGATGACAAAAAAACTATCTTTATAGATGTCCAAAAAGTTATAAAGAATGAACAAGAAGAGAAAGAAATGAATCCTGATCAACAAATTATAGAAAACCTGAACACTGAAAAGGTGCCCTTAGACATAGGGAAAGGTGTAACTGATAATGGTAAAGAGATTCAAGAAAAAGTTGCAGATTCAGAACTAAATAGAGATGCTACAGAAAGTATTGAAAATACAATAGTGCTGGATGAGGGTGAAAATAATTATAGTAAAACAATTATTGTCGAATCGCAAACCGGAGTGGATCAAACCAGTAACGAATCAGTTCTTGATCCTCTGTTAGAAAATTCTGTGACTGAAGAGAACCAACCGATTGACAAGCATCCTGATCTAACAACCCAACACGTAACCGAAAATGAAACACTAGCGACTGTAACAAATCTCGGAAATAAAGAGCTGTCGGATGATCACGTAGACAAAAATGTTCTTCATAATGATATTGATAAGAAATCCCAGGTTATCAACGTCACTGAAATAGCCGCTGGTAAAAAGAACCATATTACCACGGAATTATACGCGAGTGAAAACGATATCCACAATAATCCATCCAACATGAAAACTGATATGACAACGGAAAACGCAGAACCAATTGAAAATCGCGAAGGAAATGGTATGGACTTAGAAACTGCTGCAATAACTATTCAAAAAGTATTCCGGACATTTCTATTTAGTAAAAGTCGAGCTTCTACTTCAGATGATACCGCCAATGATAATTCCCTAGATGAAGAAATTGAAAAGAAGGTAAGTTTTCTTGATAAAGCAAATATTTTCATCACACAAAATAATTTATATTTGTTTGATAATTGTTAGTTTTAGAACTTTCAGGATGAGCCCGAATATATTATATCAAGTGCTAATTTGAACAAAGAACGTAGAGCGTTAGGAATAAGTAGAATGGACACCGTACTGCAGACGGTCAACGAAGAGAAATCACTGTCGCTTTCTACTGATGACTCTTCTACGCTATCTAGCGCAGCTACTACTATACAAGCACACATCAGGGGCTTCTTAGTCAGAAATAGAATGGCTTCATACAAAACTGCCTCTAATAGTTCGTTAGTGAATTCCGAAGGTCCGTCAACCAAATCATTAGATGGTGATATAAACGAACCAAAAAAAACTATATTAAATATTCACATTGTTCCGGAGAGAGGACAGTTCATGAGCAGAGACGAAAGCATGTTGACGTCGATTGATTTGCCTCTAGATAATAGTCCACCTTCCTCGATTAATTTACATCCGCTCGGTTACGACAAGAGCGAACCTCGTAAACAGTTGAAAAGGGAGGACGCTATTCAGTCGATTTCCCCTCCGAGTAACAATAGTGGAAAATTAAGTGAAGAAGTAGACTCTGTGAAAGACAGTCTGGAATTAAAGCAGGAAGAGAATTCCACCTTATTGCTGACTAATACTGGTAAACAGCCAGATATAGACACAGAAAGTTGCGACACTACTCTAACGATAAGTTCTACGGCAGATACTGTTGTCGATGCCGAAATTTACAATGCTACAGAAGTTTTATCAAGTCCTGAACAAAATTCAGTGACAGGCATGAAAAATGGGGAGTCTGCAACAAACTTTAGTTCGGATGAAATGGATGTTGTAACGCCGTTTCCGAATGCTCAAGAAATTGAAAGTGACGAAAAACCCAAGTTGGTTCATACAGGAGAATTCCATGACATAGTGCTTCAAACTCAGGTGAAGCGGAGTGAGTCATCAGTCGTCCGTGGTGAGTGAAGACATCTATTATCAGGTGATAAATCTTTTCGTTCTAACAGGGCTACCCGCATGAACAGCTTAGAATTAAGTGCCTTGGTAGTTCGCGATAGCTTCCGTACGCAGCGTGTGGTATTCAGTTCACATGTAGTTAGCTGAAAAGTAAATAATCTTCTTAACCCTTAATAAGGCAGAGGCGATTTAGCGACCACTTGCATTGAGTTGGAAACTGAACCTTATTGCTTTCATAATACGTCACAATTTCCATTGTAATTATTGAAAATACGACTAGCTTTAAAAATATTCTTTGTCAGGTATGTATTCGATAGCTGCTTTTGATTCTGTGGTAGTATGCTCCAATAAATGGGGCCTTATAAAGGGTTAATATATAAAAATGAATCCCTATTTCCATTGGTCACGGAATCACGCGTGACCGGCTGGACCGATTTCGCTAATTCTTTTTTTGTTGTGTTTGCTATTGCCAGGAGAAGGTTCTTATAAAAGAAGATTTACAAAAATAAAAATAAAACTACACCGGGGCCGGGTTCTAATAAAATAAGTACCTGATAAAAATCCACTTATAAAAATCGTTTTCCATTCATCAAACAAACATTGCTTGTTTAACGATTAGTGGACTTCGCGTTATTTGCATTCTAAAGATCGATGTTAAAATATTATTTTTATTTTTATTGGAATTTATATTCTGTAGTACTTTTAGAACTCCTGGTTTTTATACTAAATGCATTTGTTGTTAGTAATTGTTACCACCGCCTTGCCAGTAGACAGGGCACAGGGACAGTAGTTGACGTTAATTAATTAGTACTAATCACAACGTTAAACTGAAACTTAATTGACATCTAGCGAAGTAAACACCCATTATCATTACTCTAACCTTGTACAGTCAAGTGTAAAAATATGTACTTATTCAAAGTTTCAAAAATAAGTACCACGGACTCTTATTCCGACGCAATAAGGCCGTAGTAACATATTTTTGAGTGGTTCGAATAAATACTTATTTTTGCACTTGACTGTACATTTGTCATTATACATAGAAGAAATCTTCTTTACAATACAAAGTAGAGTCAAAAAAATTTAGTAGACTAGCCAGTATGCAGGTCACCTAGTGTAGGTAAGTAATCTCCGCCGCCCATGGACACTCGCGACTCCGTGAGAGTCTCTGGTGCGTTGCCGATGTTCCCAATAACATTTTAAGAATAAGAATAATTTATTCGCTAGAAGAAGAATTGTATGAGGGCATCTACGTGAATTCTAAACTTGATCATTTCAGAAAATATTAAGTGATAAAAAATAACTAGTAGTTTAGAAAAAATTAAGTAATATTTTTCTAAGGATTTCGTATTTTATACGGAATCTTTCAAGTTTAGGTATATTTTATACCTTTACTACTACTATTTACTCTTAAACTACTAATAATTCTCAAGCAAACTTAGCCGTTATAGTTTTCCTTGTAAGTTATATACTTACTACCATCCTGAATTTTTTCAAAATTTTCCATCCACCGGTTTAGATTTTAGAGAGAGGGGGGGGGAGGGGCACTCGATTTTAATGAAAATTTGCACTTTAAAGTTGAATATTTCGCAAAAAAAATCACTAAATCGAAAAATCGTCTCAGCAAACCCCTAATGGTTTTAAAAGGCCTATCCAACGACACCCCACACTATAGGGTTGGATGAGAAAAAAAAATCAGCCCCACTTTACGTCCATGGGAGGTACAAGAAAAAATGCACTGTCGGCATAGTTTACATATATATTCGTGAAAAATTACAGCTTTCTAGCATTGATAGTCCCTGAGCAAAGCCGCGGAGGGACGGACAGAGGAACAGACAGACACATGGCGAAACTATAAGGGTTCCGTTTTTGCCATTTTGGCTCCGGAATCCTAAAAAATGAGGGTGACAACACTTGCTGTACACTGATTAACCGATGTTGATACTTAGATATTTATATAAATTATACTCTATACTTCAAACTGCATCAATCAACATTCATTATAGTAAAGGGGCTCCTAGACGGGCCATATTTTCACTGCAATATGTGGCCGGCAACTATTGGAGTCCCTGTCTAACATGTGAGTAAGACAGGGACACCAATAGTTGCCAGCCACAAATTGCAGTGAAAATATGGCCCGTCTAGGAGCCCCTTAATGTGTGAAATCTCAAAAATGATAATACCAGATTAAAGTTTCGTAAAAAATGCGGGGCATTGCGTGGACAGATTCGCTGGCCAGAGTCTAACAGTGTATCAACTTTCATTAAAGCTTTCTATGTAACCCAGCCCACAATGTTAGTATTATGAATTTTTTTTGTAGAAAGTGGAAGATAATGTGTTAAATTATCTTTTGTTGGATACTTACATTGTTTTTGTTATAGTTCGTTATAAGAATTGTGAAATATTAGAGAAAGAGAATGCATTCATACAAGCAGTGATGGCAGATAGTGATACTGATAGATAACGTTTTTGAACGTCAACCGATTTGACCAACTTCTGATGCTGTCATGTCACTCAAAACAAATAAAATTTTAACATTTTATCTTTTCAGAGTTCAAGAATGTGCTGGTGTATTTCTTACTTTGGGATAAGACATAGAAGGTCGACCATCACCAATCATCGATTATTTGTTATTTTAATTAAATATAGTCGACCAAGATGCTTACTAATTTTAATGACAGTTCCTATCCTACTTCAGAAATAAAACAATAAGGCTGATTATCATATTGACTTGAAAATAGGCTTTGACGTTTTATAAGCGTTACAAACTTGTTACAAATTACATTAAACCTTATGGTGGTAAACCAGGTCGACTATACTTTATGTAAAGTCAATAGTTAAATAGTGAAAACGTAGATTTCATTTATTTTAAAGCAAGTAATTTGAATATGATAATAATAAAAATAGAAGTAGATTTCTAACAAAGGCGCTTTAGTATTTCCTTATGGACTCATCCCCAGGATTTTTTTATAGGACTACGTCGGGAGGTCAATTTTGTACCTACATGCATTCACATGCAAATGTTGTACAACAAGAGCATAAAACAAGTCATTAATAATTATTTAAAAAAATATATATAAACTTTTTTGTGTGTGGCTGTTGATACCATGGACGTAATACCTAAACGGGACCAAAGTACTCTGAAAATATGTATTTACGAAAATGAACCATATTACAAGCTGAGAAAGTATCTTTCTCTGTTGCGCCTTACACAGGTTCATCTACGGCGAGAGGGATACCAATAACGGAACGGAGGACTTGTGTCTCGTTCTTTGATCTTGCCAGCCTAAAAAAATGCTTTGATCAGAAATTTTGACTCGAAAAAACTGTGGAAACAATTGTATTTTAATGTTATTTTAACAGTTTTAAGTTATCGTATTATAATTTTCATTAATTTCGTTGTAGAAATTCTTAAATAAGTAACAATAGATATATTTTTGTCTAGTCTACTTTTTTATTTCTAATATGGTAACCCTTAAAGCGTAATGTCATAGCGGCATTATTTGAATATGTCTTCCTCACTTTTGTTAATAACAATTGTAAGGAATACTAACAATTAAAATGGTAATAAAGTGTTGCATTTACACTTGTCCAAGTGAATCATAGTGGTTGCAATATATCGTTCCACATGTAAGCCAAAAATTAAATTATTTTAAATCTTAACAACTATGTTGACCATGAATTCTTGTAGTGTCCTTACGTTTGTACTATTATTACAGTTTTCTGAAAAATGAACAACGACAAAAATGGCTCAGCAATGTACACGTGAAGCACCAAAAATTCAGTCGTATGCAGTCGGCACTTTGAACCTTCCTGCTTTTATTTTGGAAATTCCCGTTCTTTGTTAAGAGGTAACTCGTCCATGGTCATGGTGGGCGGTATGTTCAACGCGGCATTGCTAGTTGATTAAGTTTTGTTGAAGACAATTATGTTTTTATTTAGTTTACTTCTCAATAGATGTCGCTATCTCATTTATGTACAACTAGGTTTTTCCCGCGACTTCGTACGCGACATAGTATAATTCCCGCGGGATAGGAATAAAATTTGTATAGAAAGTATAGAAAGAAAATTGTATAGAAAGTACGTTACATACACTGTCTCTGAAACGGGCTTTTTTTTATTCGGGGAAATCGCAGTTTCCGCGAGGCCGCGAGATAGACATAACCTTAGATGAATGATTGGTCTCGCGCGCTCGCTCGACTAGATACCGCCGGCGTACTTGTCAAATGCGGCAACAAATAGTACGCCGAAATCGGCGTACCTGAGCCCGAGGCGAGTCAGTCGCGTTGCAAACTGTGCGTAATGTGCATGTCCCGAATTTTTGTTAAATTTTGGTCAAAAACCGAAGTAAAATGCCAGTTTTCGCAGTGAAACTGTTTAATAATAATACTACAAGAAATAAAAAGGACACTGGGATCACATACCATCAGTAAATATCGTATAATTTGGAAATTACTAAATAAAATAACATGAACCCTAAACGCCATTCTGTGTTGCCGCGTACACAAGAATCAAATTCCCCGTGTTTGAGATTTTAATAAATTGAATTTTATTGTTATCATCATTAAATGATGATAAATTTTAATAACTTATTTTATTTAAGTATCTAACGTAATTATTATATATACATAACCTAGTTCTATATTATTTAATGTTTATCTTTGTGATATTATACACTGAAGGTGTATAAATTGTTACCCGACACTATTTAATTAAGGGGTGAATGTGTCTTAAAATTAAAAATTTTTTTCGTCTTTCCAGTCAAAAGCCCGATCAGCTGATTTACTTAGGTATTTTTTTTTCGTATTTCTACCCATTTTCCTGAAATGTTAACTTTTTACCCGACTGCCCGAAGGAGGGTTATGTTTTTCAAGCGTATTTATGTAAGTATGTATGTATGCATGTACCTATGTATGTATATTTTGTAAAAAAATATTTTTATTTTAGTCTTAATTAACCTGTACATTATATTAGGTTTAACTATAGGTGCAACGTGTTAAGTACGCAAAACTTCTTAGTTGGTGACTCAGTCCATGAATTTTCAGTAATAATTTGTAAATATTGAATGTCCTTAAATATATATATTTTTTAATTAAAAGTGAGGCCTGATCATTGATACCTACATCATACCTACCATTTTTTTAAAGAAGAAACCTACGCCTAACCTATACACAAACATTAATACATTCACTCTTAATTACTTCTTAATTTCTAAGTATTTCCCAAGATACATTTTGTAACCAGTAACTTAATAGACCACAGAATAATTTATTTTCCCAATAATTCGGGTAACAGTGTAGCAGCTGGCAACACAATTCGTCACGCACACTAGCATCCTTGCAAATGGTCTGACACCGTTCTTACGCACACTACAATATTGAGTTGCCGCATTCACGAACGTTTTGTTTTTAGTTACGGCGGTATCTAGTCGAGCGAGCGCGCGAGACCAATCATTCATCTAAGGACATAACCATAACTTTTCCAATCGATTTAAAAAAAACCTTCACAAATGGAAATTGGCGCACGATTCTTCATGATTTGTTGATATTGTAAAGATGGCATATTAATTCAATAGAAGCAATTTTATTAACCCGTTGCTTACATACAAAAGACTTTCCATTGTAGATGTCAAATAAAATTTTAGTCGCTGCACTTATTATTTCACATTAATAAATCGATACCTTGTACTATTTCTTTTATTTATTTCTAATGAAAAACTTCAGTGCTTATGATAAACAATTAACAGAAAGATTGCAAGAAAGATTGAACTTGTCTCACATAATCCTATTGTCACCCTATTAGAAAGGGACAATTGACATCGGTACTAACTATCTCGTTCATTGTGCTTTAGAGCTGCAGCTGCAACACAGACTAATTGTAGGAGCAGCAGTCGGTGTCCTTTCAGAGGTTTATCGTGGATACAATAAAATGAAGACGGATGATTTCTCAGATGAATCAGGATTTATTCAATTACATCACAGCAACAAAATAACAAGCAGTGAGTCGACGGGCGGAAACGAGATAGAGAGAAGTACATCCAGAGTCCACGAACCACACATCCTGGTGCACCTCAAAACCTGCAGCCGAGGCCTGGTCTTCGCAAGACATACTACGAGCTGCAAGTGCTGTCCCGTTTAAGTAGTACGTCCATAGTTGATACCAATGAGGAATAGAAGGAGGTCTGTGGTTGATACCTATTACACGAAGATTTTACTTTATGCACTAAAGCACGCCGCGACAAGAACAATCAAAAATAAAACTGTATTGTATTTCGATCAAATTTATGAAAAGTGTAAACAACGACGCCATTTATCCGACCACAGACATTCAATGATGTGAAAACCTAGAACCTAATGCAAAATAATTAATCTGTTCAATAAATCGATTATTTATTAATTGAATAGATCGACGTATTTTTGTCTTTTTTATTATTTACAATACTTGATTTAATTCCAAAGACTGTTTATTCAGTTATAAAAGCCAGTAACAATTTTTTAATTTTAAGGAAATTAAATAAAAATCGCTTAATCAACTGCGCATCGATTTTTAAAATGTCAATTTTTCCACCATCTCTACGCTTGTCTATGCTACAACAGATTATAGATAAATGTGTTATTGATTCGATCCAGTGGGTGTTTATGTGTTTATATAAGTTTTTTGATGAAATCGGTTTGTTTTGTTTACACTTTTAATAAATTGGATAGGCATAACGTATAGACGCTTGGCAAGTCTCGGCAAGGGTGTAAATGTAGCATTAGAAATTGTTTGATTGCTATAAATGAAGATAAGATAGGAGATAATTATAAAGAATGATTAGTCACTTTTTGTGATATCCGGATTACAAAACGAGCAAAACAGTAATTGATTGATTCCGGCGTCATTTCGCCAAAATCATCATAAAGCTACAATTCTATATAAATAAATAAATATCATGGGACATTTGACACCAATTGACCTAGTCCCAAACTAAGCAAAGCTTGTACTATGGACACTAGGCAACGGATAAACATACTTATATAGATAGATACATACTTAAATACATATTAAACATCCAAGACCCGAGAACAAACATTCGTATTATTCATACAAATATCTGCCCCGGCCGGGATTCGAACCCGGGACCTTAAGCTTCATAGTCAGGTTCTCTAACCACTCAGCCATCCGGTCGTCGAATATAATATATCTGTGAATTCTATTCAAAAACATAAATCGCTCAGGCGTACCTAGTTAACTGTTCAATCCGTGTGACTGCAGATCAATATGGTAAAACAAACGGAAAAAAGAATGTTTGTTTTAGCAGTTTAAAAACAATTGACAGATTTTATTATTGAGGTTAAAAGAAAACTAGCTCTATCTTTGGCAAGTTTTGATAATTTTAGCAGATTTGTCAGCATGGACTTAATTTCCTTCACCTTAATATGAAATGAGAATAAAATGTGGTGGGTTACCATAAACACGTAATATCTCTTATTAGTCTGTGACCATAAAAGAGAACGTCAATGTCAACTTGTCACTGTGTCAATGTCAATATTTATTTATCTTTCTCTGTGGTCGATCGATTATACACCTGAGATTGTGGTAGCATCGTTTATTAGCTTTGTATTTACGCATTTACGCTGTAAATTTACTATTACATAGTTTCATGCTTATATCGATTACCGTTTTAACTGCAGAGCGATGCCATTGCCACCATTACTTGCTGCTCGATTAGCAAAGAGAGGAATTCTTAAGCCGTCTACTGTAGAAGCTAGTAATGAAATTCCTGTCCCGCAAGTAAACGAAGAAATAATCGCAGAGAATTACGATAATAAACCAGAAGAACAAAATAAGGAGCTTTATTGGGAAGGTATAGAAGGTGTTAATGTTGATCCTATTAAAGGTCACAAAGGCTGCCCCAACAAGAACAACATATTCCACGAATGCTCAATTTTTTGCGTGAAAACCTGGAAACAAGGCAAAGTGGTTCCTGATGAAGTGTACTTGGAGAATAAACGTAAGGTTTTAGAGTTGTGGCCGTTGCCGCCTGGTTGGGAGGAAATTTACGACCCTGGGCTTGGCCAGCATTACTTCTGGAATGTTCACAACAATATGGTCTCTTGGCTACCGCCGGCGCACCCGCGTGCGTGCCTCACTGAAAGCGCAGCACACTTGCGGGAAGAGCGACTGCTGAAAGAGGGAGATGATAGTGATGACAGCAGTGAGGCTTCAGATCAAGAAGTACCTCAGCAACCAAACAAAGAAAAGCGCCGTGAAAAACGTGAAAGGGAAAAATCGAATGTTCACCATAGAGATAAAGGAAGATCTAGAGTTAAGGACAATGATTTAGATCCAATGGATCCTGCTGCATATTCTGAAATAGCTAGAGGTACATGGAGTGCTGGGCTTGATACCCATGCCAAAACTGGTGTTGATACTACTGCGTCAGGCTCACTATACCAGATGAGGCCTTACCCTGCTCCTGGTGCAATTCTTGCAGCAAATGCCAAAAATCAACCTCCACCATCACCATAAAATGTATACATTAACTATCAATAAATAACTATACTCTAATATATTTTGTTAATTTCCTTGTACTGCTATTTTGTTTTATGATTTTTTCTGATATAATTTAGCTCCGTGTGGTGTCGGCGACAGGCTAGCAACCTGTCACTATTGTACCTTTTTTTTGTCAAACTTTAAAACTAAAATTGCTAAAAGTGGCTCCGAAGTTAGTGTTTTGTATGCTTAGCCTACCCCATTTGGGAATACAGGCGTGATGTTTGTGTGTATGTAATTTATACCACTTTATAGCTGCTGGCTCACATAATGAGCATTGGGTGACAGCTGCTAAGTGGCTCGCTGCTGTCCAAAATCAATCTGAGTCCTGTGACATTGTGTTAAGCTAACCTATCCTTAGCATTGTCAAACTCCTCCCAAACGACTATCTGGAATTAAAACCACTAGGGTTATCGCACACATTTTCTTTAGTACAGTCACCAGCACCTATGTATGTCTGACTAGAAATTGTGCATAAATGTCTGATACAAACTACATATTTCTAGGCCCTGTGGGACATGTCACATAATTTTGCACGCTCTCCTGTTGTGCCAGGTTTAATGCGTGCAGGTGACTACTAGATGCTAAATTGACTTCTGCACATTCAAAAAGTTTGCTGACTGCACTTAGCCAAATTGGTTTATGAAATATTTTAATGTAAATTAAGTTTCTGAAATAGAGTAAATGACATATTTGAAGATGTCTCCCATTAGTAAACAATTGGAAGTATTGCACAACATATTGTAATTACTAGTAAAACTTTGCGTACCTACTCCCATGATTTGTTAAAAAACCAGATGAAACCAAACGGTGAGCTGAAAAATATTGCAGAAAAAATTAGGAATAAGTTTAATAGTTTTTAAATTCATTGTAAGTTTCACATTTCAATATTGACAGTTGACCAAGAGCTCCTATAACCTGTCATTTTTTGTCAAATGACTTTTATTGCATTTCACCAATACTCCTTACATGACGCAATCGCAATCAGCGTGGTATTCAGTCCCAGTGGTAGTGCCAGGGGTATTATGGGTGGGTCGGGAGGGGTACCACTCCTGGAGCGTAATTATTCAGAATTTTTACTGTATGTGATTATTTTAATTACAGCATATTGTTATCAAACTATAAATGCTGTAAATTTTCAATAATATTATCTACCTCAGTTTCTCTATTCGAAATTTACTTGACTAAAGATAAGCCTAAGGGTGCACTTTCATTGAGCCAGAGTGGAGACATATAGAATCGACAATGTGAGTATACTCACATTGTCGATTTATTTTGGTAGAGCGAAATAAGAGCACCCCTATAAATAAAACCGGCCAAGAGCGTGTTCGACACGCCCAAAATAGGGTTCCGTAGACATTACGAAAAAATTAAGTAATATTTTTCGTGGATTTCGTATTTTGTACGGAATATTCCAAGTTACGGTATATTTTATACCTTAGGCGGCTATTTACTCTTAGGGACTGTTTCACCATCCATTGATTAGTGTTAACTGGCGGTTAGGTGTGATGCCGTCTCTATTTGTTTTGTTGGAATAGACGGAGACGGCATCACATTAACCCGTCGGTTAACGCTAATCAATGGATGGTGAAACAGCCCCTTAAACTACTAATATTTCTCAAGAAAACTTAACCGTTATAGTTTTCCTTCTAAGTTTGATATACTTACTACCATCCTGAATTTATTCAAATTTTTCCACCCACCGGTTTAGATTTTAGAGGGTGGGGGACGCTCGATTTTAATTAAAATTTGCTCTTTAAAGGTGAATATTTTGCAAACAAATCACTGAATCGAAAAATCGTTATAGCAACCCCCTAATATGGTACCCCACACTACAAGGTTGGATAAGAAAAAAAAAACCACCCACACTACGTCTCTGGGAGGTACTCTAAAAAACTGTTTTTTTTTTTTAAACTATTGTACCATTTTGTCGGCATAGTTTACGGCACGGCATAGTTCGTGCAAAATTACAGCTTTCTAGTATTGATAGTCCCTGAGCAAAGCCGCGGACGGACAGACATACAGACATGGCGAAACTATAAGGGTTCCGTTTTCGGTTCTCATCAGGCCAAGCATCAAATAAAACACAGTCACATTACATAGAAATCATTTGTTATTAGTCACTGTACGCTATAAAAACTCTAATGCATCGTAAAGCTGATTTCATACGACAAGTTACTACCTCCCCGGTTCCCATACTTTTAAATACAACATCACTATATCATGTCATTGACTTACGTAATACAGAATGATTAATTATTTTTTTATAAAATCTAACCACTGATCTGATTATGTCCCATTGACATGTAAAATACAATAATTTAAGGAAGCACATTTTTAAGTTTCTTGGACACTTTTACGTAACGTCCTTGGAGAGGATTTTTTTTATTACATTCACTTAGAGAAATGGATGATTTGTCGCGTCATTAACTGATCGCACGTATAATAGTCTAAATAGCTTATAACCAACGGTTCAAATGACGGAGTATGTTGTGATACAATATGGTATTGTACTTAAAACTATTTATTGTGATGTCAAACGCTATTTTAAGACTTTAAAGAGCGATCAGTGGATAGCGCGATGTCTGAACTCAGTTGCGACTCAATTTTGAGTACCATTTTTATACTGCGCCTTAGAGATATGCCCAAGTAGGTCGCTAGATGTTATTACTCCGACAGCTTTCTGAACATTTGAGACTGTATCTGTAATTAAAATATGACAATTAGGTGTTTTCGTTCATTTAAATATACTGAGCGGCAAAATATCTGGCCCTCAAATGTATGCAGTTACAGGTAATTTTGTATGGAGTGAGCCAAATTTTGTGCCACTGAGTATATAAAATAATAAATAAATAAATATTATGCGCCAGTAAAGTTGACACCAATACGAAAAACTTGTACTATGGGTACTAGGCAACCGATAAACATGCTTATATAGATAAATACATATTAAACATCCAAGTCCCAAGAACAAACATTCATATTATTCATACAAATATCTGCCCCATACTGGGATCCAGGACCTCATAGTCAGGTTTTATAACCACAAGGGTACCCGGTTGTCGCGTCGGTGTTAGATTCGAGCGCTTGGATAACATGCTTTGGGAACAGTATAACTGCTTGATAACGTAATTCATTTTTAATCTTACTAACGACCACACTGTCCGTATTTTCTGTTTGTCACAAGGTTGTATTTCAAGGACCGTAACAGATATACAAATTAATTTTATATGTACATAATGTGTAGGTAATGTCGCTACAACAAATAATAAAAATAAAATGAATACTGTACATTTCGCTTAGAAGCAACTGGTTTTTTAGAAATACGGCCGTTTGAAGCTTATATTTCGACATACCTACAACTTTGTACTAAACCCTCGGTGCGCGAGTCCGACTCGCTGTTGGCCGGTTTTTTGTCTAAATGTCTTTACGTATTCTAGCAGGGTAGGTAGCTTGACATGCAAGCGATTCCTTAATGGAGTGGTAACGCCAAGAGTCTTTGCTTACCTTTTTTAACAACTACTACGAAAGGTGCAATATCGAGTATCCGAGACACCAGTCCTAGAGTGGGGTTCTCTGCAAGGTCTACTTTGTAAAACTTCTTGACTATAAACTTTTCAAGGTCTTCTGAGGTTGAGCCAGATAAGTTAGCCAGTCTTCTCCTTGCGTTGTCAGCCGTGAACACACCAGCTATGGATCTGCAATATTTGAAACATGTATAATATTAGTACTTTTGAGGCAACGTTATGGCAGGTTCAGGAATCTGTTCAGTACTTCCAGAATTATTCTCTAAATACAAGCAAAAAGTTTATCTCCGTATAACATTACGTATAAGTATCACTGCTCACAATTACACATGCCGAAATGCGAGGACATCATTAAGAAGTTAGCATCGATTGAGAATATCTCAGACCCTTTCATAGTGCCAACAGGTGGTTCGGAGTTGTCAAAACACGCTTTACTTAGCAGCGTGCACTCTTGCGGCGCAGGCGGTTGGATTTTTTTATTCACGTGTTAATTGGTCCAGGAAAATAATAACGACGTAGATGTATACTATTATACAAATAATCAGGAAAAACATTAGATAAAAACGTTTAAATAAATACTGAAAAATTTGTCATCTTTGCCAAATAACATGTCACTGACATTTTAGCCTAAAACACGTCATTAAGTTTTTTTTTCTTTAGAATGAGTTCATAGTGAAGTTTGGAAGCAGATGTTAAATAAAGAAGGCATCATTCATCAAATTAATAACGGATCGACAGTGCTTTAGTGCCAAGCGCCAAGCGGTCTCATGTTTAAAAAAGTGGCAAAGTGTATGTAAGTCTTTTGCAAGAGCTACCGAGCAACCAATTTACCTAAAGCTAAAATGAACACAAGTGAAAACAAGTATAGATCTCAAATAAAGGTTTTAGCTGAAACTGAAACAAACCGAAATTCGGTTTCTATTGCAAATACTACTTTCGATCGGACACTGCAGCACACGCAACGCAATGAATAGAAAAAGTTCGTCGATCACCGGTCGCGCGTATCGCGGTCGGAGAGATAATTCTATTAAATGAGCTTGTGAGTGAGTGCGTGTTTTGTTAAAATTTCTTTCACGCTGAAGAGCATTTAGGTATTTAAAAGACAATTTCATTTCGGACTCAGACTCGCAAAAAAAAATTGCCGCCAGGTAGGTTGTTGAATGATAATTTATCAAAACGTCTCAATTAATTTGTAAGGAAACTTCCATTTTTGTTACCACAATTTCGGTAACAAAAAATGAAGTTTCCATACAAATAATTGAGACCTTGGCATTTTTTTAATACGGCTGGACGGATTTGGATGAATTTTGGTATGTAGTTAACTGGATCTTTGGATTAACACATCCCAGGGGAATTAAGTAAAATTCCGTGATACTTAACCCCATATTCATGGTAAAAATTTGTTGAGCAACAGTTGAACTGGCACAAAGCTGCTGGAAACTTTGTTAACGGTATGACCTCCTGTCCACACCCAGTCCGCGTGAAAATGTTGCCCGAAGAAGTCGTGTTGTTGTGCTCTATCGTGCATCTATCGTATAAACTACGAAAAACGAAACAAAAAGAGCGCGACTCGGCCATTCTCATTCATCTGTGTACCAGCCTTACCTATTACCGTTCCGCTTTATTTTCGCAATTATAATAATAAGATGAAACGGGTAAAATGTAGACATAATAAAGTGTAAAAGCGCGACTTAGAAAAATCGGCCACTTACAACAAAACGACTTTCACAGCTTCATCTCACGTAGATATTTCTAAATCTATTTGCCCAAAACTAGATGTCTCGTCTTATAATCAACCCATATACGGTACGATTCGTTGTACTCGACTGATGAAAATCACCAATCGACGTGTGTGGGGCTAATCACAATGGAAACGAAATACGAAACCTGTGACAACGTGAGACGTGCACTAAGCCACTTTATGTGATGACTTGACATGTTTACTTCGCAACGCCATTATAATACTTAGTAATTTATTCAAGTTTATATTGAAAATACTTCAAGAATTTTCCCGAAGTTGTCGACTCGGATTGAACATTTTTTTACGCTCCAATTTATGTGCAACGTTCAAGTCTACCGTACCTTGAGAATTATTAATATAGAAGATTATTAATTATTTATTTCGGATATAATCCATAGCGGGTTAGTAACAGTGAATATACTTAATCTAGGGGTTAGTTGCACAGAACAAATATTAAATAATAGAAATAAAAAAGAAAACAATCATTTAGTACCTAAGAGGAGGGGCAGTGCAGCTGTACAAAAAGCTTAAGCCACGGTGTCCCACCGGTCGGCCAGCATGCCGAGGATGGTGGTGCTGGAGCATGCGCGCCAGTGGCTCAGCAGCGAGACGGATCGTTTCTTAATGTCTCAGCGTATCGCGCAGCCAGCAGCCCAAACTCCACCGTGTACCATTGTTCTACTGCACTCGCAGTGCGCTGTAGTCCTCTTGTATAGCCGATCCCGAGGCTGCACGTGTAAAATGCCTGGCAATATGCTTTAAAAAGCGTAACCTTAACTTGCTCACTAAATCGTGAAAACCTCCGAGCCAGCATGTTACAGCGGACAGCCAGCGCCCTGCGTTCCCTCCCATGTCAAGTCCTCACACAGGTCCTCAGAGACCCAGTGAACAAATTTTTAACTGCTTTACCTGCGCCAAGGGAGTTCCACAAAGAGTAGGTTTTTTTACCCGTCCTGAATACCATATTTCACTTAGTGACAATAGTGACACGATAATTAGAATTAAGTTCACATATGGATAGATTGAGAATGACTACCATCCTTTTTCTAGCGCTGTCCATTAGTCTAAATTAATTACCGTGGCGCTTTTGCAGGAAGTAAAAGTAGAACGGTAATAAGACGGGATTTAAAAATCTAAGCCTAAAAAATGGATTTGATAGTAACCCGTCGTCAGCGAGCACGGTCCAGCAGCGGCGCCGCGGGGCGAGCGCTGCCAGCGCCTGCGCCGGCGAGCTGCCGAGCGGCACGCTACCCACCGGCGCCGCGAGCTCTTCGCTCACCCGCGTATCCCACCACCTGGGAAATTAGAAACAACTGATAAATTCCTTTTTTTCTGCATTATAAATTAGGTCATAAAATTCTATTACAAACTTGGTCGCTAAGGTACACACATCTCGGCCTATCTATATAACTACGCCCCACTGCAGAGCTCAGACCTTCTCTCAGAATGAGAGGTCTTGCGCCGTAGTTCCCATCTTGACTTGTCATCTTGATTGGTATTTTTTTTGTATTCAGTAAATGGGTGACCTGTCGTTTCGCAGAGTTTCATTACGCAGATTTTCGTTTCGCAGACAACTATTGGCAGATTTTTCTTTTGGCTGAGCAACGTTTGGTATAATTTCGTTACGCCTATTATTCGTTTCGCCGAGTAGTCGGCAGGAAGAATAGCGAGATGCAGATTTACATTTAGAAGATTGTTTGTTTCATAATTGTTTCAGTAAACCGAACAACTGTTCGTCGAGACACAATAAGCAGAGTTATCATATGGCATTCATATTGTTAAGTAGATTTGATGTTCAGTCGATTTTTGTTTCGTAATCTGCGTAGATAAAATAGCCAAACGACAGGTAGGTTTTTACTGAGTTGACTATAATAAATATACTAGCTTTTATCAAAATGAAGTAAGGTGCGACGACGAGCGTCAGCGAGGAGGAGTGTTAGGTAGAATTGCGACCAACAACGCACGAGCCGAGCGAGCGAAGCGAGCGTGCCGCGGTAGCGGCCGGCGAAGTGCCAGAACCGTAATGCTAGCATCGCGACATTGTTTGTTTAGACTCCAATACAAAATAAATACAAATTATGGTCAAAAATACGTTTATTACTTGCGTTATAATATGTTTAAAACTTGTGAGGGTACATAAGAAAATCATAAAGAATGCGCGGTCAGCACGGCGTGTAAAAATGCCAATAACGCAAAGTGTAATCCACAATATTCGCGGTATGAATGCCATTCCCCATGCGAAACGAAAGGATGCGAAAAATTGATATGCGCACCGTTACAAAAGCGAAAGTTGTTCGACCAAATGTGCAAAATGTGTAGTGATTAATAGGCTAAACGAATTTCTGCAAATAGTTTTTCGCTTACTGACTCATATGCCAAGTAAATAGTCTGCTAAAGGTTGTTTACGAAACGTTAGTCTGCGAAACAATACATCTGCGTACAAATTCATCGGCGTACTGTTACTCGGCGAAACGTTGTTGCAATCAATAATCTGCCTAAAAAATAGTCGGCGAATCATTAGGTACCCAGTAAATGTTATATATAAAACCATAACGTTATTTAATATTTAATGCTGCCAAATCTGTAGATTTTCAGAAAAGATTTATAATGGCTACTACAGAAATAAATCAAAATATGTTTCTGTGTGTACTTTCTTTGTTTGAGCCGGATAAAATCTTTCGGAATTATGAAAAATCCAAAAGAATAAAAACCACTATTGATGGGATTGGTTTTTTGGAATCTTTTTGTATTTTTTATTTCAATTCCAAATTTTTACTTTTACTATTGATGGGCTTTCTTGAAGGAAATGAAGGAATAACATTCAGGTATTTTGTGAACATACGTTTAGCTATATACGCGAAATCTGCAATGGAGGCACTGTCACATTGCGAAAACAAGTCTAACTATCCCTTTAACTCAACTTTGAATTATCGAGTTATTCATAAATACAAACTTTATTTTAGTCCATTCATTTATAATTGTTACTAGGCCCTTACTGACTTCAAAATGTACAAAGAAAATCTATCTAACTCGCTCTAACATACCTGAATAGTTTAAACGCCTTTTCTCTTGCAGTGAAGGTCATTTTAATTAAATGTTTTGTTTTATTTCTCTTAGTTCACATAACGGGACATATAGACAGTTAGAATTCCTCATTTTCACTTCTGATCAAGCATAAATATGCATCGGACTACCCAGTAACGTAAGCGTACATGATTATTGTACTGAAGCCAAATAAGGTTAAATGATGCAAAGATAAGCTATAATTGTGATACAATTCAATAGATTAAATTCTTCAATCAGAATATTATGGTAAATATTTTGAATTACTTATCTATGCATAGGGCATTAATGTTATTTTAAACTGCTCTGGGCGTTATCACTCGGAAACTATTAAATGTGATGATAAGCAAGTAAAATTTTATTTTTTTTGGCTTCGCTAATCTTATTTATTTAAGAGTTACCTGATGATAGTCATTTTGATGACTAAAATAAGGTTATTTTAGTCATCAAAATGACTATCATCAGGTAACTCTTATATGTAGGTACATATTTATATATCAGATTTCGTAGTTTGTTAGATGTCGAGTTCAAGCGAAAATATAGTTTTGTCTAGTCAACAATTAACATTATTACAACATTCAAACTTTCATACTAATATTATAAATGCGAAAGTGACTCTGTTTGTTACTCTTCACGCTTAAACTGCTTAAGAGATTTCGATGATATTTGGTATGCAGGTAGTTTAAAACCTTACCTTAGGACCAAGGACTAAAAGGACCAAGCGAAGTCGCGGGCAAAAACTTGTATAGTATAATGTTTCGTAATCATTAGCACGCAAAAACTTCAAAATTGTAATAACAAACCTTATCTTAAAGCAGATTGAGGCCCGAAAAAAAATATGATACAATGTTAATTAAGTAAATTAGGTCAAAAAAGTGTACAACACAAAAGTGAGCATGTGATTGGTTGTTACCATTACCATTACCACAGCCGCGTTTGTTTTGATTTAGAAGAAAGCTGCAGACAAAAATGCCAACCCCAACTTCGCAGTCTCGGTACACAAATAGCGATACGATATTCGGAGCGTTGTGTTCTACGGTCACTCGACAGGTGCGCTCTATCATTGTTCGCGATTAACATTGATTCAACTCAGGAGGCCCAGCAATAGTATTTGCACCGTTTTCTCATTGTCGGTGGGTGCATTCTATCGCCAATTCGCGGGCGCTCACATTTACTACCTCCTACTTGTATCGTATTACAGGAAAAAAGTGGGTGAATTATCGTGCTTCCGAATATATTAACAATTACGAACTCTGGTAAAAATATACTATACAGGTAGAACGATAAGCAAGAAAACGGCGCGCATCTAGCCTGGATAATAAAATTCTTCCGAAAACCCCTCCACCCTCTCCTCCCGTAATAAGCTCCAGGAAGTTTGGGACGTGCAGCTGGGTTTTTAGCCAGTGAGGGTCCGGCACTGTCTGGGCCCTCCTTCCAGGCGTCCTCCTATATATTTTGTAACTAAAATCAAGTAAATAAAGGCGAGGACCTAGTGTCTTTGATCCTTAAGGCGGCTTAACAAAAAAAAACCCTCCTTCCGACGCAGTGAGATAAATAGTAGCTATAAAACGAGCCATTTTACCCGAGACGTTCATATATAGCCAACCGAGCCGGTACGGCGAAGGTGGATACACACGTCAACGGGAAAATGAGTTTAACGCTAGAGTTCTACACTGCTTTTCACTTTGATTGCGAGAAGATGAAATAGCAACAGTGGAAACAATTGGTCACTATACCTAGTGCCATCCATGAAGACGCGTGATTTTGTCAAATTTAAATATTAATGACATTGTAATAAGAACCACGGCACGTGTCATCGTGAATACCTAGGCACCTATAACTAGGTACCTACCTTTTATTTTTTATGCATTACTATGTAATTATATATTTTTTAAATTTTATTGATTTAATTGATTTTTAATTTTATATAATTTTTTTTTTGGGTCTGTTAACACCTGATTGCCTTGACTTAGACCACAGGGCGGCCACGCCGTACAAAATACGCGTTCTTGAATCTACATACGCACGACGACGTCTGTACACGCGTCAATGTGTGCGTAAGACACACAGGGCTGACTATCGCAAAACCCTAATAAGTGCTACCAATGACATTTAAAGGTACTTATATATTATGTAGGTATGGCTTAGTGCAAATAAATGTAATCGTTAATCTTACCTATTTGTAAATGTGTGTGTCTGTATTCAAGCATTATTATTTTCAATTACAATAAATATACGACTACAAACTTAAACGAATTATTCGGTAGGTAGTTATTTCATGTATTAATCGCGATAATTTCAGAAATCATTATTTATTTAGAAAAAAGAAGTAAATAGGGTACCGTTACCATTTCGCAAAATTATTTCTCCCGAACTTAGTGCCGTGCGGCCGACATACATCGCGTCGCGTACCCGACTGCTTTCCTGCGGTTTTCCTGCAATCTGCGCTTGAGGGGTGGGGTAACTCAAACCGGTGCGGGGCGGAGCATGGCCATTCTGTAC